>NC_062566.1:133720499-134049666 GCF_022837055.1 Prionailurus viverrinus
GAGGACCCAAGGGACCACAGCAGAGCCCGTGCCCAGGAGGACTCGCAACTCACAGAGGACAGCTGTCAACGCTCCCTGGGGGGGGAGGGGGGGGAGGTGGGTTGAGTGCCGGGGTACTGGAAATAGGGGTTGGGGAATCAAGGAGGGCTGCCTGGAGGTGGTGAACGGCAAGATCAACAGATGGGGAATGGAGGGAGGGGCATGCCTCACCCGGGCTTCGTCGGACCCCTCTGGGCCACTCTGTGAGGAAGACAGGCCGGCCATTTCAAACCACCTTCTTGGGTGAGGAGATTGGGACCATGCGGCCAGGTAGGGTCCCGTGGCTCCAGCCAAGAATCAGTGGCTGCTGGTTCTGGAGGGGCTGCTGTATTACACACGTGGGAGCATCAGCTAATCCGCACCACTGTTCTGGGGGGCTATGAGAATTTCCCTCCTTTGTCGCGAAAAAGTGCCTTGTGCAAATTCAGAGGAGGAACCGAGGTGTTAAGTCCCAGCTGCATGAGTGTTGCGGCCCAGTGCCCAGCACGGCCACCCCACATACCTGTCCCCCTGCCCTCTTTGGGACGGCCCGTCAGGCTGCAGCTCCCAACACCGAATCCCACAGGCACAAGGGGGCTTGAAGGGGCTGAACGCCCCCACCTGAGTCCCAGGGTCTTGCCTGGCCACTTCTGGACGGAAGACAGGTCGCCAGAGCTGGTGGTCGCGGGCGGCTTCCCCTTGCCCACTCTTCTCCAGGACACAGGACCAACGTGCAGGGACCCTTCCCTCCCACCCCGTGAAGCTGATGAGCAGAACTTGAACTTGGAAGGGAAGAAGGAGGAGAAGCAGGCAGACCCCGTCTCCTGGCAGCTGCTGGACCACCCACTCTGGGCGGGTCCTTCCAGAGCGAGAGCTCACCCCTCTGCCGGGGGGGTTGACGTGTGCAGGTACTCGGTGTGGATCGCATTTTGTGAGCCTCGGTGTCCTCCTCTGGGAAATGGGGGAGCTGACAGAAGTTGCCGTCTCAGAGGACGGCTGTGAAACACAGGTAATCCGTTCACAAAGCGCCTGGCAAGCTCTCATAAGAGCTCACGAGAGCCTTAGTTAGCCAGGAGCAGGGTGGTGAATGTGTGCCAGGGTCAGGGGTCAATCTCAAGGGACCTGGGGCACCCGGGGACCGGCTAGACATGCGAAATCTCGGCCCCAACCGGACCTACTGGGGTGGGGTCTGCCGGTCGGGGTCCAGCAAGCCCCGCAGGCGATTCCGACCCATCCACGGCAAGGGTCCCACAGCCTCAGCAGGGCGGACACTCGGGGCTGGACCATTCCCTGGGGTGGGGGCCGACCTGTGCATTGTAGGAGGTGGACAGCATCCTTGGGCTCCGCCCACCAGAAGCCAGGAGCATCCTCGCAGCTGTGACCACCAGAAATGGCTCCACACCTTGTCAGATGTCCCCGGCGGGCGGGGGGGCAAAATCACCCTGCGTTGAGGACAACTGACCCAAACTTTGAGAACCACCGCTCTACGGGGCACGAAGCCAACTCCCTCCCTCGAGGATCTTACAGGGGAACTGTGTTGAATGACAGTAACCTGCAGGGCTGGAGTTACCAGCTAGATGCTCCTTAGGGAGCAAGGCACTGTTTTAGTGACAAGGAAACAGGGGCTTCGAGGTTCAAAGACATCTGGCTCCTAAGAGGCAGAGCCGGGGTTCAGCCCAGGCCCTTGGGCTCTGTGACCCTTATCCCACAGCCCTGCCTGCCCCTCCCGGCTGTCTCCCTTCCTTCCCTCCCCAGCTACACCCCTCGGTACAGTCCCCTTCCTTGGAAAGCTGACCCATGAGGCTCTGTCCACTTGGACCACCCTGGGGGACTTGCTTTCATGCCTGGCTCTCCCGGGGCCACCATAAATGGTCTCCCCTTGACCTGTGCCAGCTGGGGAGGGCCCGAGGGGAGAGCCCAAGTTAGACTGCTCTGTTTCCCCTTAGTTCTTGGCTCCCACCTGGTCCCATTAGAACCGGCTTAACAATTCGTTTTTTCTGCGTGAGTGTCCGGCAAAGGGAATATGAGGGGACCCGGAGCCCCACTCCCAAAAAGAAGGGCGGGGGGCAGCCCCAAGTTTAAAAATCTCACCACAAATGGCGATCGAGAGTCCTAAAAGGTTTGACCTGGTCACCATTTTTCAGGGACTCGGGAAACATCACCCCAAAGTCAAGATGGCTATACAGAGTGAGATGCTCCAGGAGGCGTGTTTTGTGGAAAGCTCTTCCAGGGGTGGGTCGGGGGCGGGGGGAGCCGGTTTAGAAAAGTCCAGCCAGGGTGCTCAGTGGGTCGTGGCATGTCCACCCTATGGGCACCTCTGGGCCATCTCTAGGCCAGGCCCACCGAGGGGGCCCAGACCAGACCCTCCTGCAAAGGGCTCACGTCGCAAATCACAGCAGTGTGACAATGAAGTGACAAGAGCTGAGACACGACAACAAGGACAGAGAGGGGCTTCACGCAGCGCGGGGCGCCAGGACGGCCGCCTGACAGCGTGGAAGAAGGCGCTGGATGAGACAGGACGCGAGAAAGTGGAGAGCAGGGCTCAAACGGGTAATGAGCACAGCGTGGAAAATGCGAATTCGTGGAAAAGACCACAGGCATGACACGGTAGTCACAGTGGCAGAAGAAGAGGGTGGGGGCCCCCCAAAGTGGTTCTGTGACTTCCATGACCACGTGGACACAAAAAGGCAGTTGCCACAGATGATTGATTACCCCAGGGGTGCCCGCTGCGGACCACACCGCCGTGTTGTGTCAAGGCCTTCACAAACCTTGTCTACAGGGCAGGAACGGATTTCTTCCGAGTACCGATGAGGACACGGGATGGCGGGGTGGGGTGGGGGGTGGGGGGGTCAGTGGGCTCGCCCTGCAATCCACAACTTTCATGGCCTAGGAAGGCTCTGTTTTCAGAGAGAATACTCTCAGGACAGCGCTGACAACTTCCCTCTCTCCTGCCCTGCCTTCTGCTCTACACCTGTCCCCTCACCACCATCACCAGCCACAACGGCCCCACCAGTACCTTCGACCGCCATTTTCACGCTTCGACCCCAGGGTCTCTAGATCCGAGCCCGCTTGAGGAAACAGATCCCCAGTGAGCCATCTGGGGCCACTGGAGACAGGGTTGCGGCTGCGGACTTGACCCATTTGCTCAGAGGGCTCTGATTTCCCTGAGCCAGGTGTACAAAGTCAAATCTAGCCCCCCCCCCTCCCTGCCCCCCCGCCACGTCCTGGGACAGCTCCACCCCAGCGGACTCGGGTGGCTCATTTGACTTGCAGCATTCCATCACCGACAAACTTTGCTAAAGAAATGACCACCGCCAACAGCAGGGACAACGCCAATAACAACTGCCGTCCGTCACCTGGGTGACAAACGTCAGCTACCGAAAGCCCCTGCCAGGTGTGGAGGCTTTACGGATAGATATCCTCTTACCTGAACAACCCCACGAGGTGGGGTGGGGGGGGCGGGCAAGATTCCCTTCCCTTCTATAGATGAGGCATTTGAGACTCAGAACAGTGGAATAACTTGTCCGGGTGGCAGGCGATGCTGGGACGGCACTTCCTGTGATGGGGTCAGAGGTCAGGCAGGGTAGGAGTTCCACCCGAGGGTCTCAGGGACAAACGTGGGGCGGGTGATTCAGAAGGGGGCCTGGGGCTCCGCGACACGGCGCAGGGAGGGAAAAACGGAGGCACCAAGATTGCAAACTGAAGCATTAAAAGGTCCTTAGAAATCACAGTCTGCCTTCGTCCTGCTGAGTCAAAATAGAATGCAGGCCACACAAATTACGTGGTCACCTCGAGCAGCCGTGTTACAGAAAGTCAGACAACGCAGGTAAAATTCATTTTAACGGTGTGCTTCATTTAACCTACTGTAGCCAAAGTATTTCCGACGTGTGACGTCTATTCGAAAACCGTTAACGAGACGTTTTACATCCCTTTTCTCATAGTGGGCCTTCACACTTTGTGCATGTTACACACGCCCATCTGGACCAGACACAAGTCCCCGGGAGTCACAGGACTGGTGGCTACCACGGGGGACGGCACATATCCAGGCCCGCGGGGGACACTGCGCGGATACTGAGGTCAAAAGAAGAGACCGAAGGGGGCCAGAGCCACCCATGCTTGTGAACCGCATCGCCGAACCCGACTTCGGCAGGCGACTGGTGTGGCTTAGTGGGAGGGGCACAGGTTTGGGAGCAAGAAATATCCTGCCACCATAACGAGCTGTGTGACCACGAGCCTGGTACTCGACCTCTCCGAGCCTCGACGCCCTATACGGAAAACGAGCGGTCCTCCTCCTCGTCCGGCTGACGTGTGAATGAAATATAAAATACCCATCGGAGTTCTTGGCACGTGTTAGGTAATTAATCCGGGGACACAACGGGGATGCAGGTGGTGAATATATCACCACCACCCGCGGCCTCGTCACCTATGCCGTAATCCCTCCCGACGCAGAAAAACGGCGCTTGAACGGAGCAGCCCCTCCTGGTGGCTCTGCCTGGCCTGGGACAGGGGCAGGAGAAGGAAACGAGATGGACAAGGGGAGAGGAGAGAACACACCCCACAAGGCACCAGAGTCTCAGTGCTTGCTGCGCCCCAAAGCACACAGAAGAGTAAGACAAAGGCCACCCCAGCTCCACGGCCCGGCACCAGGACCGATCTGTGTCCCATCAGTAGTGGGGAGCTGGTCTTCGGAGCTGAGCCTGCTTGAAAGGAAGTGAATCGCAGACCTTTTGATCCCTCAGATGACGGCCCAAAGCCCCATCAGCTGTGCCGAATGGAAAAGATCCAGAAGCCCCAGGGCCAACACAGCACCTAAGGCCATCACCCCAGCCTCTGGATTACTTGTCCCCTCCGCACAGAATGTTCCTCTCCCCGCTTCCATCGGGCTAATTCCCATTTCAACTTAAAACGTCACTTCGCCTCAAAGTCCCTCATGGCATCTCTACGGGGTTCCCTTGTTGACGCTTAGAATAATCTCCCGTCATTACACCCCAATGGGACCATGGGAATCGACTCCCTGCCACGGGACAGGGGTGAGTCCGTACCTCCCTGGTGCCCGGGAGAGTGCCTGACATCGAGCAGACACTCAATGAATATCTTCTGGGTGCTCTCCTGGCATGAAGTTAACTCAGGAACCAGTAGAGCGCCGGTTGGCTTGACGCGGAGAGAAGATGGGCAGTATTTTAGAAAACAGAAATACAAGTCGCAGCACCGGTGCCCGATGCCATACGTAATTTTCCACGGAATTATCCAAAAGGGTCATGGGGTATTGGATCACTTTGCCGGATTCTTCCAACAGCTGGAGAGAGCTCGGGTCAGAATGGACACGATTCACGGAATGACTGTTACGTCAGCTATTGATTTTCCGAGAGCCTCAAAGCTGGAGCCTCACATCAAAGAGTCTTTTGAGTGAGGGGCACGGGTCGTCACCGTGGCTCTTCTGTGTCCACAAGTGGAGACAGCTCGGGGGAAGCACGGCTTCCCCCTCTCATTTGCAGACACGTCACCCTGTTAGTCTCAGATGGGTGGCTACCACTCCCCGGTAGAAACGTGGAGGAAGATTTTGCCGGTCCCATGAGCAGCGTTTCGTGGGCTCCGTCAAGGACGTGAAACCACCTGCAACATATAGAGCATCCCAGCCAAAAGCCAATAGTGTCCCCCCCGGTACTCACTCACTGAGGAATGCTGGTCCCAAGCCAGCCTAGGAGGCCATGTCCCCCGAGAGAAACAGTAAGCAAGGGAAATGAGTCAGAAAGGTCGCTTGATTACTAATGAGCACCCACGAGCACTGCCCCACTCGTCCCTTTTCTCACCCAGGCCGGACCAGTCACCTTCTGAACGCTCCGGCACGTTCCTGCCTCTGCACCTCGGCTCATACCAACTTCCTCACCCCCCCAGAGGTCATCTCTGCTCATCTCCACTGACCTCTAAATCCCTTCCCAACACAAGAGGCTGCCCTAGGCACCTTGCTGAATAGCTCAACCCCGATCACGTCTCCCATCTCCAAAAGATCCCAGGCCTCCGACTAGAAAACTCACCGAGTGCCTGTCAACCACTTCCCTGTGGCTCTTCACCGATCCCAAGTATAGACCCCAAATCCGAGCTTGAAATGTGGACTAAGTGATCAATCTATTCCCATCATTCAGTGGAATCCCATAGCAAAATATCCACCAGCATACCCCCCCCCCCAAATTGCTCTGTAAAAGAAAGAACACATTTCTTTAAAAAGTCCTGATGAGGGGCACCTGGATGGCTCAGTCGGTTAAGCGTCCGACTTCAGCAGGTCACGATCTCGCGGTCCGTGGGTTCGAGCCCCACGTCGGGCTCTGTGCTGATAGCTCAGAGCCCGGAGCCTGGTTCCGATTCTGTGTCTCCCTCTCTCTCTGCCCCTCCCCTGTTCATGCTCTGTCTCTCTCTGTCTCAAAAATAAAGAAATGTTAAAAAAAATTTTTTTTAAATACAAATAAAAATAAAAAGTCCTGATGAGGGTTGGGCACTCAGCATTCATGACTTCACTGAATCTTCCAAAAAAAAAAAAAAAACAAAACCCTGGGAGGGCATTACTATCCTTAAAGTCACAGCACAGGTAGAAAAGGTCGAAACTCCACAGGGACACACGATGCGGCTAAAGTTTCGCAGCCACAAAGCGAAGGAGCTAAAATTCAAGTTCACACCTGGCTTCAAACACCTCTTTCCACTGGAGACCAGGCAGGCTCTCCTTTCTCTGGTTTTGTTCTTATTCGACAATTATGTTTACTCGATAAGAGCTGCAGGATTAAAACAAAACAAAACAAAAGGCATCATTTCAGGGGGCCTGGAGGGTCATGTATTGACTCCGTCTTTCCCGGTATCTCCAAGGTGCTTCCACAGTGCCCCTCCTCCTGGGTAATCCAACCCACTCCAAACTCTACAAGGTCAAGGGTAGTCGGTCTAGCAGTGTCTGATGGAGGCTCAGGCAGGATAATCTTTAATCTCGCCATGAAGAATGGCTTAACTTTCAAAGCTTGCCACCCGTCAGTTCTCCCCCAGGCAGCCTGTGGCCGTGGGCTCGGGATGTTTTATAAAAGCAGGCAGGGCTCCAACATCGAACGATGTAGAGACCAAACAACCCGTTGCTGGTTTCTCTCTCCCGAGGAGCCAGGACACCCCGTGGGCAAGCACAGGCTCCGGTTCTGAAATCTGCACAACTGCACCCCGCCTGGACCCCAGAACCCCCCAGGCCTCGAAACTCTAGGTAACCAGAGTGTGCGGCTGGGAAAACAGCCACCAGGTATGACCAGACCCCTCTGGAATTTCCCTGATCTCTCCCGGTAAACAGGGCTCAGCAGCAGTCTCTGGGGAACAGTCAAAATGGAAGGGAACAGAGCCAAGCAAGTATCCTCACCCTTCAAGCCCTCAAGGCTGGGGTGAATGCCGCACCTGCCACCTTCCTCCCCGGCCGTTCTGAGATGCTTGGAGAGGCGAGGGGGCGCCTTCCTACAGAGGACTCGGGCCTCCACTCCACACGGAGGAGGAGTCTGTTACATGCACTATGTATTTAGAGTGTAAACCCTCAAGGACGGGGAGAAGGGAAGGAGGGACAACAACAAAATCCCAAAGGGTGGAGAGAAGGGAGACCCGTGGTGACCGATTAGCATCTCAAGACGTCCACACTTTAATGTGGCACCCAGCAAGGACAAAAACAGCCCAGTTTACAACCCAGAGGTCTCGAAGGTTCGGGAATTAGTGGTGACAGGTACCTCTGGAAATGGGGTTGGGGTGGGGGGGGGTGAATGCAATAAGAAGACGGGTCCCTTCATCCCCTCCCCCATGTCTCCTGGCAGGTGTCAGTCCCATCCTCCATCAGGCACAAGACTGGAAGTTTGTTCTTCAAAGAAGATAAAACAGACATTCTGAGTATGACTTGAGCTGAGGACGGCACAGTGAGTGACTTCTGCACACTGGAAGCAGAGGAGCCCCCTGCGCCCCGCCCTCTTTCTTCTCCCAGCTCTCCCACCCCCACCCCGCACCCCAGCATCCTGGCCTGGACCCTCCGGACGGAAGACTGCAAGACTCAGTCTGGCCAGCCAGGAGGGAAGATCTAAAGATACGGACATAGGGGTTCCCCATGACACAACCCAGCGGGGCACCCCTGAGAGAGGCTCTGACCAAGAAACCCCACCCCCTGGGCACTGAGCTTTCGCTTTTCAGTCCCCAGCTCTATTTCTTTTAATGTTTACTTATTTGGAGAGAGAGAAAGCGCAGTAGGGGAGGGGCAGAGAGAGGGGGCCAGAGAGAATCCCAAGGAGGCTCCACACTTAGTGTGGAGCCCGATGCGGGACTCAGTCCCACGACCGTGAGATCATAACCTGAACAGAAATCAAGAGTTGGACGCTTAACTGACTGAGCCACCCAGGTGCCCCAGTCCCCAACTCTTAAATATGAGAAAACAATCAAGGGCTGTGAGCCAGCTAAACAAAGAAGCCTTTAACATGAAAGCTCCAGACCAAACAAACCCACATAAGCAAAGAGAAGGGTAGAGGTAACATTCACACGCAGCGCATCCGAAGGGCACCAGCACGGCTCTATGCCCTTTGCCTCCAACCACTCATGTCGTCAGCACGACCTTTGAGGCAGAGCTCAATATTATTACTTTCATTTCACAGATGAGGGGCTTGGAGAAGAACGAGGTTAAATAACTTGCCCCAGGTCACAAAGCAAGGGAGTGGCAGTGCTGGGATTCGAACCAGGCTATTTGGCTCCAGGCCTCGGCCATCACGGTCCATCATGACTATTCCCAGTGTGTGAGAGCAGGTATTGCATTCCTGAAATAAGGCTCCTCTAAAGAATAAGAAAGAGCTCTTGCAAAGTAAAAACGTGGTAGGTTAAAATATGGAATATAAAAACTGATGAAATCTCCCAGAAAGTAGAGCAAAAAGCAAAGGGGATGGAAAATAGAAAAGATAAGAAAATTAGAGGATTCGTCCAAAAGGACCAATGTCCAAATAAAAGGAGTTCTAGAAGATTAGAGAAAAACAAAGAGCAGAAAGCATGACCCCCCCCCCCAAAAAAAAAAGAAAATCCAAGACAATTTCCCAGACAGAAGGACACAGTTCCAGATGGAAATGTTACACTCAGCGATCAGTACAATGCATGAAAAGAGACCACACCCAGGCAGGTCACCCTGGAGTTTCGAGGTGCTGGGGACAAAAAGAGGATCCTATAAACTTCCAGAGAGAATGAAACAGGTCACAGAAAAGATAGGGAATGGCTTCACACTTCTCAACGGCAACCCCGGAGGCTAGAAGACAGTGGAACAAGGCTTTTATGCTCCAAGGGAAAATGATTTCCAACCATGAATTTGATGCCCAGCTAAACTAGCAATCAAGAATCAGAGGAGAATAAATTCATTTTCCCATGTGCAAGTTCTCAGAAAACTGACCACTCAGGCGCCCATTCTCAGGAAGGATATGCCCCTGGATTCAACAGACTAAGCCAGAAGAGGAAGGCAGGAAATGGGAGAGCTAACCCAGGAGAGAGGTAAGGGGGCCACAGGTGACAGTGATAGAGCACCCAGGTGACAGCCAGACTCCAGATCTACTGGAGTAGACCAAAGGACCCTGATGTGCTCAAGAAGAGGAAACCGAGAGAATTTTCCTGATGCAGCCAAACAACTTGAGGGGATATCCAGAACACCAACAGAGTTGGGGGGATGAATCAATGAGCACATACGCCAATTTTAACAGTTTTGAACTCCAAGGAAACCAAAAGTAGAACAGGAAAGGGAGAGCGATCATAAGTTACTACGTGCCTCAGCTCCAAATAGTGCCCGCCTAGTAGTCGCACTGTAAACTCCAGTCACTAATCTTACCAAAATTACGATGAAAATATACCAGGCAGCTGGGAGGACAGGAAAGATCGGAAGTTGAAAGAGGTAAAGAGGAGATCTGTATCCTTACCTTCCACGGTCAGAAATCAGAGCCCTGAACCAAACCAAAACAAACAAACAAAAAATCAAGACAAAGGAATACATGTATGTTATTCAGAGACCAAGAGGAAAATACCAAAATCATCAGCCAAAAAATCTGCAAGTTGATTGCCTCTGGGAAAGGGGACGACATGGGGGAACCGCTACTTTTTATGCAAACCTTGGAAAACTAGAGTCATGTGTGATTTAGAAAAGGCGAAGTACCGGGAAACACGTTGATGGAGGCGTGATGCCACCGAATATTCGTTGTCACCAAAAAGATGCTGTAAGCCTCTGACATCCACAGCTAGTCATTACTAGAGAGTCTGAAACTAAAAACCCTGCTCTGCCAGACCCTGGAGCCTACACTTTCCCTTTGAGTCTGCATTCACATATTCAACAAACGTAAACTGAGCTGACCACACGCTGAGCCTGGAACAGGAAGACAGACCCTGGGACACAGTGGTGGGCAGGATGGGCCCCAGTGCCCAACCCAATGAGTTTTCTGGTCTACCAGGGCCAACCAGCAGTCAACGAGCTGTCACTAATAACAAATCCCAGTACAGCAGTGCCCACCCTGGGCAAGCAGAGTCTATCAAGGGTAACACTTGACTGATTCCCGGCCTCCCCCACTGCTAGCCCATCATCAGTCCGAGGCATCATGGCACCTGGTCCCCACGCCCCCCCCCCCATTCCCCCTACAGGTAAGCCATCACATGCCATTTCATGGCACTTGCCCACAGCAATTCTGGGAACCGGACAGGCCATCATCGGGCCTGCCAACACCTTTGCTACTGGGGCCCAAGGCTTCCAAGCTTTGATTTTCAAGGTATCACTGTTTTGTTTTGTTTTAGATCAGAGTCAAGCTCAAAGGCCAGACCAGCTCTCCAAGGGAGAGTTCCACAGTCCCTTGTGTGCATGAAAGGGAAGTGAATACCTCGGACAGACTGGCCCCCAGCAAGTGCCGGTGGGGGTGGAGGGTGGAGGGCCACGGTCGGTCTCAGATGGCACAATGTGAAATGAAACCCCAGACATGCTGCTGTCTGGCTGCAGGACAGGGTCAAGTTTCTGACCTCCTCTGGGCCTCGGCGTCTGCCTCTGTAGAGGGGATACAACCTCAGGGGTTATGGTGGAATTAAAGGCTATGGTGAAGGTGACCTTGCTTTATAATCTGCCACTGCCCTTATCACAACCCATGACGAAGATCACAGGCTGGTTTCCCGTGGCTGCCTCCAGCCAGTCCTGCCATAATTCAAGGTTACAAGGATTTCATTCTGTCAGCCTCTCAAAATGGGACCCCTGCACCTGCTCTTCTCAGCTCTGCTCCCGAGAATCACTAATCAGGAACCGTCAGTTAGGAATTTGGACTCGATTGTGTCACAGTGTGAAGAACCTGGTAGGTACGTGACCATAGACGGCTGAGTCGCTGAGTCCCCTCGGGGAAGGCTCAATACCCAAAGCTGGCCGATTCCTGCCCAACATCCTTGAGCCTGGTCCAGCTTCCTTCCCGGGTGCCAGGTCAACGTGAGTCTAGCCTGCGGCTTTTAACCCCTGACAGAATGTCACCCAAAGTTGGGAACTGCCAATCAGCCGGTTCCCGAATGCTGTGCTCTCGGGTTCTCAGCAGGCGTCGATACGTCGCGCGGAGTAGAAGACCGTTTCAAATGGCCCGGACCACACTCGCTCGTGTGTCTCACCCCGACCGGAACATGAAGATTAGAACGGAGACTACAGCCGCCAGAGTGTGTTGAATCCCAGGAACAGGGTTCGTGCCTAGAAGCTGCCGGGATGTCACCCTCTCACTGCCACAGCCATCCACACCGCCCGGGGCCACAGAGCAGAGGATGGGCTCTGTGACATCGTCCCCTGGTCGTGCACAGCCCTGCGTGTATCTCAGATCACGCTGAGATTGCACCGCCTGTGGACGCCTGGGTGGAGTCTGCAGGCTCAGGCCAGCCCCCTCTCCTGTCCCCTCAAACCCTGTTCTCCTGCCCTCGGCCAGGCAGCCTCCCCAAGTCCCACAGTCAGCTGGTGGCAGCCCTGTGGCCGGAGCCCCGGTCTCTACACTCCCAGCTCGGCTCCGATGCCACCGCCTGGGTGTCGGCCAGGCTTGATAGCCGCCATTTGCAATTCATTCGCGCGTTAGTTTCCTGTTGTTGCTGTGACAAATTACCACATGCTGAGTGGCTTCAAACGACACCAATTTATTATCTAACATTTTTGTAGGTCAGAAGCCCGCGATGGGTTTGACGGACTAAAATCAAAGTTCTCAGCGGAACTGCACTCCTTCTGGGGAACTCTTAGGGAGGACTCCATTTCTTCTCTCTTCCAGCTTCTAGAAGCTGCTGCTTCAGCTCACGGCCCCTTCCTGCAACGGCATCACTATGACCTGCTTCCAGTCATCTGCCCCCCTCCCCCTCTCTTCCTCTCCCCCTCTGGCCCTCCTGCCTCCCTAAGGATGCTTGGGATTCACTGGACCCAGCTGGATAATCCAGGATAATCTCCCCATCTCAACATCGACATTCACTTAATCGCATCTGCAGAGTCGCTTTACCAAGTGAGGTAACGTAACCCCAGGTTCCGGAGATTAGGATGTGACTGTCTTTGAGGGCACGGGGCTCAGCCTACGGCAACACAGCAAACAGTTCCAAAGACCTAATCCATAGTAGGGGCTCACAGGATGAGCCACTCAGGGACCCACTCTGGGGGCTCTCCCGTGTCCAGAGGAAGACGCTGTGATTTCTGCCCAGGCAGGTGCAGGTGAGGTTCCGGGAGGCTGCTCTAGGCCAGGTCGTGGTCATTCTCTGCAGGAGTCATGCAGACAAACGTACAGGGACAAGGACGGGCGGGCCTGGGGTGGGGGTCGGGGGAGTGCAGCGGGGTCTGGTTCATTCCAGGAAGGACGGGAGAAGGGTGGGGGGGACGAGCACACAGCAGGGCTCCTTCCTGAGGGCAAAGAAGACTGAACCAGGGAAGGATCTCGGGCCGCCCGGATGAACTGGGATTAGAGGTGCTGGAGGCAGCTGGGCAGTGGTCCTAGCAGTTGAGGAGGAGGATGTTGGCAGAGGCAGGTGAGAAGGGAAAAGCCAGAGGACCAGGGCTGACGCGGGAGGGGAGGGCGAGCAGAGGATGCAAATGTGAGGGCTCAGTGACTTCACCACCCAACCGGCAGGGTCATCTCCGGGCCCCTCCCCACCCCCCGCCCCAGTTCCCAGCTACAAGGCCTCAGAACCCTGCTTTTTAAGTATGTCATACCATCGAGGATTAAAAATAGTTTAAAAGAGGAGAGGGATATAAATATCGCTGAGGTTCCTGCCTACATGGAGAGCCCCCCAGGAGACAGAAGCAGGAGTGGGGCATGACGTCGTCAGAGCCCTAAAGGTCCTTCCAATCGGGCCCCCAGGTCTGCACAGCAACATGACTGCAGGGCTTCTGTAGGTCCCCCAGATCCTCCCGGGCCTGTCCTCGTCCTCGGGGGACTTTGGACTATAATCTCCCGGAAGCAGTGTCTCAGAGGGCTCGGGAAGGGGCAGAAGAAGAGGAAAAGGTCAGCTGCACGGGCTACTTGCGAGACCGCTTCCCTGTGCTCCCCCCGACCCCCACCCCGGCCACGATCCTACTGAAGAGCCGACACCCCACCCACCGGCATACACCCCCCTGCTCCCTGGTTGCACTCTGCAGATTTGCAATTACAGAGTTTCCCCGCCCCCAGCGTCCCCCCTGGATTGGGCCTCGCCTCACCCCCAGACGCCTGCAGCACCCCCCTTAAGCACCCTCAGTCCTAACTCGCTTATCTCAGCCTCGTGATGTGCACTGGGGACTCCTGCAGTGGCCCATTCACCCCTCTGTGCCAGCTCCCCGGATTTCGGGAGGACTCGGTAACTGCTCTTTGGCTGAATGGCCAGGCTTCAAGGGCAAGTCCTTTACTAAGGCAGGGCCAGAACCGCCCTAGGCACGAACCTACCCTCCAGGAAACAAGCCTGGGCCGTTGTACAGGCAACAGGCATCCCCTGCTGATGTCATCCCAAGCATCCCCTACCTGTCCTGTGCCAAGTCTGGGTTTAGAAGAAAGGTCCCTGCCATCCCACTGGAAGCTCTCTGGTTTCCCACGGCCCAAAGATTAAATAACCAAATCGTAAATGTTTTTGGTTCTCTTTTAAAGTTTATTTACTTTGAGAGAGAGAAAGGGAGCACGAGCAGGGGAGGGGCCGAGAGAGAGGGGAGACAGAGAGTCCCAAGCAGGCTCGCCCGGCGCGGGGCTCAAACCCACAAACCGTGAGATCACGACCTGACCCGCGACCGAGAGACGGACGTTCAACCAACTGAGCCACCCAGGCGCCCCAGCCTTTTCGGTCCTGTGGGTGCTTCCCCGTCACGACGATGTAGTGAGCGTCGTAGTGCAAAAGCAGCCCTGGACAGTACGCAAACAAACGAGCACAGCTGTGTTCCAATAAAACTTTATTCAGCAAAGCAGCCCGCGGGCCAGATTCGGCCTGCAAACCATAGAGTGCCACGCCCCCTGCTCTGATACAACTCATGAGAGAAAAGGAGGCAGTCCGGTGAGGGGGGAAAAAACCCACCAAAGATTCTTTAAAGCCACATTTGTGATTTGCGATGCCACCTCTAATTCCTTCTGTGACACAGTCTACCACTGTAAAAAAAAAAAAAAAAAAATGATGTGCAGGGAGGGGGTGGGAGAAATAAGAAAAGGTTTCTATGGGAACAGGGAGTTCACTTTGAACGGTTCCATCACTAAAAAGACAATTACTTTCTTTTTCTCACTTCCCCTCTGAAGAGGGCAGGCGTGACCTCAGGCTGCTCGGGCAGGACCGTGCCCAGTGCCTCAGCTGTTCCAGTCAAAAGTTAAATGCCAGAGTGTTCCATGGGTCAGGGAGGGCCGTTAATGTAATCTGGGCCTCTTGGGCAAGGGGCCGCGTCCCCAGGGCGCTGAATCGAGGCAGGAGCTCGGCCTCTCTCACGAGGCTGCCCACCCCAGGCAGCTCTGGGGGGCCCCAATGGCGTCAAGGCCACGGCCACTAATAAGCGTCCCTGCGGCAAAACCTCTTCCCAGGCCCGCTGCCAACTGACCGAGCCCCCCTCTCGCTACCGACAAACCTTTTACGGGATGGCTCCTGAACGCTCTTGTTCCTCAATACAAACGTGGGGGACGGCGGGGGTCCCTACTTTGCCCTGACCGTGGGCGGGTCACGACACCCTCCTGGGCACTCTGCCCCGCCCGTTCAGAGGTGTCCCAGCCCTTCCCCGGGCTTGTCACAGGAGCCGTAATTGAGCAGCCAAGACTAAACCAAGAAGGCACGTCATTTACTGAGGGGTGCTTCTATAACAAACTTATCAACTGCAACCTTTTCTCCGGCGGACCCTTAGTGGCGGGGAACGGGGGAGGGGAGTCCCTAGCACCTGACAGTGAAAAGAACCCAGCGGTGCGACCGGCCGCGTTCAGCTTCGCCCACCGTCACATGCAGGCTGCCCGCCTGTGCCAGGGACTGGAACTTGGGTGCCTTTACGCGGCCATATGCTCCGTTCAGGCCGCGTCACTCCTCAAACCACCTTCCAAGGGGCCCGTCCAAGCCCAGCCCTCTCGTCTTGCAATGAGGAAACTGAGGCACAGCCATGGGAAGACATGTGCCAGGACCCAGAGCCAGGCCTTCAGCCTCCAGCTCCTGGCTAGGGCTTCCCAGAGCTGCACAGCACGCTCCGCCTGGAAAGGCCCCCCTGGAGAAGAGTCCACACCCCGAGTTAGGGGTGGAGCCAGGTCTGGAACGTGGTCTTTGGGAGGCAAAATCCATAGCTAACTCAAAGCCTGTGGCCCGACTCCAGCAGGGAGCACCCCCCCCCCCCCCCCGCCAAAATGTTCTACATGAGGATTTATTCTTTAGAAGAAAGCACACAGATCAGGAATGGGGTCCTTATAGGCAGCGGGTTGTGCATTTGATTTTGTACTCATACAGAAACCTCTGGCATATTTGCTGCGTCCTCCAAGAGCTGGGGGGAGGCGGGGGCAGGAACGATTCCTCCTCGGTGCCTTCTCTTCCCTGGGTGCTGGGTAACTCTGACCCCAGTGACATCCCTGATCCCCCTGCGGTAGGCACAGGAGGGCAGGATGCGGGGGGCTCGGAGCCAGTGGGTGGCCGAGGGAGAGGAGACTGGTTGGCGTCCCACCCCAGACCACAGAGGGTCCCGCGTGCCAGGCTAAGGGGCTTGGACTGGACCGCATGAGCCAGTGTGGCCCAGCATTTTTCACATCACCGCGTCCACGGAAACTGATGCTATTATCCTGGGATGGACCGGGGTGCTGCCCCCGGCCCACAGTTTGGCCCTGGAGACCCGCCGAAGGGATTAGCGGGGACGTGCGCCGGGTGGCTGGGTGCTGGGTAGGCTGGAGGAGGTGACACAGGGCCCAGACCCATAAAGAGGTCACCATAAAGAGGCAAGCATGGGGAGGGCCTGCTCCTGGGCCGGAGCCATCACAATCACAGGCCGGGGGTGGACAACCCGGGAAGGGGCTGATCTTTCTCACCACACAGGCACTGTCCTGCCCAGAGCCCGCCTTCAGGCTCTCCTGACTTTCCTTCCTGCGCCGTGCCCCGGAGACTCTGTGCAGTCAGGCTTCCTCCTGCTCGGCACTCAAGGCCTGACCGCCAACGCCCCTCCTAGGACGGGCCTTCCCAGTTCCCCGCCCTGAGGCTACCAGCTCCTCCCTGGGCGCCCAGTGCACATGACTCACGGAGCTGGTGCCATGGGACGCGCGGGCTCCGTCTGACCTGGGTTCACATCCCAGCCCCACTTACAAGCCTGCGACCTCGGGCACGTCATTTGACCTCTCCACTTCCGAAAACCAGCACCCACCTCAAAGGCCGGAGGAAGACATTACAGGTGGCAGTTAGGACCGTGCCTGGCACCCAGGCGGCTCTGTCAGGGGACCGAGCCGTCAGACTGCTACCACTTCTGTCTGGCGGTCAGTTCCAAGTGCCCCGAATCGCAGGTCCTGTTTGCCAAGCCCGGGCGGGACGGCTTCCTGACCGACTGGGACTGAGGGAGACACGGAGGCAGGGGTGGGGACACTGCTCCGGGGGTACTAGCCAGCAGGGTTCAGCTGGCAGGGGGGTGGGGGGGAGGGGAGGCATCGCCCCTACGTTCCCCCAGAGCAGCAGTGGGGAGAGACTTCTGTCCGCCCAGGCCCACCTGACTCCATGCACCCCCCAGCTGCGGGTAACAGGTCTTAACCAAGCTGTTCTGCATTGCCGGGGTCAAGGTTCACAGCATCAGACCCAACAGGCGCCAGAGCAACAGGAGACAGCCGGAAGCAGGAAAGGTGGGACCCCGTCTGGCTTCAGGCTCCTCAAAGGCAGGGACGAGAACCAACTGAATTTCTCGCTGCCTGCACACTGCTCAGTGCTGGGCACACGTTTGCTAAACAGAACAGAAACGTGCTGGGAATTCTGAGGGTGGCAGAGGCTTCCTATCGGAACAGGAGCATCCTCCGAATCTTGGCCCAACACCCCCCCCCCATCTTTGAGCAATGGTCAGACCTGGTGACCACCTGGGTCAGACCTGGACCCTGAGGTCAGGTCAGGTCAGGTCAGGTCAAAGGGGGAAAGGGGACAGCCAGAGTCGCCTTGTCATTACGAGAGCACCGGAACCCTCACCACCACGGCCAGGCCACGAGCTAAGGCACAGGATGGTTAACCAGCCACCTCTAACCTCAGTTCTACCCCTCAAGGCCCCAAGGAAGTGGGGCCACCAGGCGGAAGCTGCCAGCATCCTACAAGTCTATTTTCTCCTCCCTGGAAAGGTCAACGGCTTGGGCCACCTCCGTTTCCTTGAAAGGGACCCTGTGAGGGGGTCACGGGCAGCCTTTGCCCAGAGGGACACCCCCCTGTGCTCTCCACCACCGAGTCCTTGATCTGCAAACACTTATTATGAGCCATCGCCGTCAAAGGGAGCGTATCAACGAGGGCTTCATCTGCCCCTGTGTCGGGGACAGCAAGTTGAGTGACAGGCCTCTTGGGAGAGACTGTGCTCTCTATCCAGCTCACCCCGACCTCCAAAGACAGGTCAGGAAGTGTTCGCTCCAGGGTTCTGTGGGAGATGATCTGGTGACATCACAATCCTCCCTGCTTGGACACCTGATCTCCAGTTCAGGGACATAGACGAAGGGTTCGAGGAGCAAACATGCAGAGGTCGAGACGCCTCTGAGTCAATTTCACTATATAGATCCATAGAGAGATGTACATGCAGGGCTGTGCTAGGGAACCAATCCTCCCTGAAATGCAGCATCCTCAAGACTGACATTTTGGAGGAATGCACCTGGCCCCAGGACCACAGGCGTCAAAGCTTTGTACGAAGAATAGGACTGCCTGACCATACAACAGCTGCCATGGGCGAAAGGAGGCTGGACATCCTCCTTGGTCCCCAGATTAAAGACTCGTGAAATGCCCACGGCCATCGCCACAACAGCTCTTGACTACCTGTGCTGTAAGCGAACGCACAGCTTTAAGCAAACCACCCTTCTGCCTGGGCTCCTCCTGCTCTCCCTTGACTGCCACCCACACGGCGTTCAGATGAATGAGCCCCCCCACCCCCACCCCGCCCATGGCCCGCATAGCTGGTGAGCCAGACATATCCGGGCCCGGCGACACCCACCAGCTGCTTTGGGCAGAGGCTCGAAGCACAGCGAGCGGGGCCTTCTGGACGTGGCCTTTTGGTCGAGACTTCTTGAGTACCACGGAGACAAGGAGAGAAACTATCTGCTAAGCATCCAGTCAAAAGACAGGGGAGCCAAGGGAACATTGGAGAGAGAGGATGCACCCCGGGCCCCACCTCCTGTCCCACAGCAGCAAAGCCACGGGCCAGCAGGCCAGCGCCTCCACAGCGCAAGCATCCCCCCAGGGGACGGACAGTTTCACAAGAGCCCCAAACCGCAAACAACCCAAATGTCCCTCGGCGGTGAGCAAACCAACAAAGCGGGGTGCTTCCAGGCGACAGAAGAGTCCAATGACAAGGAACTACGTGTTGCCTGGGTCCGGGGCTGGGAGCTAACAGATGCACACGCGGACAACCGGGGAGCCGTTTCAAGCCGGGAAAATGTTCCAAGACTAGATTGTTGGGATGTCTGCCCAACTCTGGAGACTTACAAAAAACTACTGAATGGTAAACTTAAAACAGGTGAATTTTATGATATGTGAATCGTACCTTAATGGTCTACAAAAACTGAAGAAATACAGGCCAGGACGTGGATGAATTGCACCAACATCCCGTGGAGTAAAAAGGGCCAGTTCAAAAGAGTATGGATTGTACTCTTCTGTTTTACGTGACGTTCTAGAGGCAAAACTATACTAATAAAGATCAGAATAGTAGTGGCCCTGTGTGCGTGTGTCACCTACTGGGAAGAGCGATGAGGCACCCATCCAGGGTACTGGAAATCATTAACATCTTGATCTGGATGGTGGTTACCACAGGTTATCCGGAGGCAAAAATTTGCTGGGCTCGCACCAAAGATTAATGCACATTTTATACACACACATAGCCATGTAGAAGATGTATACATAATACATGTACACACATTTAAAAGTTTACCTTTTAAAATAGCAAAGCCATTTTGGATGCTCAAATTATAACTGGCATTGCCTAAAAGTGAGGACAGTTCCCTGGGAGCTGAGAGAAGAGGCCATTCAGTGAACTCCTACCTAACCTTCAGAACCCATCTCAAATTGTCCCCATTCAGTGAAGCCTTCTCTCATCATTCTAGGTATAACTGCTCAAACTGCTGAGCATCCCTCCACAAAAGTCGATCCCCGATCCCCTGTATGCCGGGAGCTGATCTTAGAGCAACGCAGGAAGTTGTTGCATTAAGAATTGGTTAGCATGTGTTTATGAAACACGCACGGACTGCTTAACGCACGCAGGCACACGCACAAACACACCACGACGGCCCAAACCACATGCCATCTTAGCAAAAGACACTAATTCCCACGCCCAAATAGGATGTCAGTTCTGGGGCAACAGGATCCAGATGTGAGGCTTATTATCTAAAGGGATCCAGCCTGATCCTCCTCCTCTCACACAAATCACGGCCAGAAGAGATCAGGGGAACCCAGAGCAAACTCGGGGTCCAGTGTCTACTGTACTAACCCCCCCCCACCACCACCCTATTTCGGGTCACCTTTGCTTGCACTGTCCTTGCACAGCCTAGGGGTGGAGCCGGTCTAAATGGACTCCCAGGGAACATTCCATCAGGTGTAATGTTTAAACTCGACTGACTCCGCCGCCACCCCGGGACTGCACCCTGCCTGCTGGGGCTCCCTACCCTCCAGCAGTAAAGGCAGGCACCTGCTGGCTGGGGTGGGGAAGGACGACACCCACAGACAGTCCTATCATCTCTCTGTCCAGGTTTCCCAGCTTCTCTCTGCAGCGCCCCCAACCTTGGAATCTCTAGAAGCCCAGGTCAGCCCAGGAAACTGCTAAAGAAAGTTCCCCGGCCCAGCCAGGTCTATGTGTCTGAAGAGAGGCCGGAAGTGGAACTCTAGTTCAGCAAAGCCCACGTATGAAAAGAGAGAGGCTGGAACCACACCTCCAGGAAAAGCCGCTTTCTTTGGGCGGGTGGGTGGGTGAACGGGTTACCGGGCGACTGTGGGTGACTTTTTCCCTTTAACTATTGTCGTGCTTTCGAAGTTTCCACAATGAATAAACTCTTGATACACTTCACGTGTGGCAGGAGCCACCCCTAGCCCTTGGGACTCCGTGACCTCCCAAGTTTCTCTTTCACCTTGTGACAAGGTAGCCGCGGGTCCCAGCGTCCCGGGCCCGGCGGGCGGGGCCTGTCGCCCACTCCCCAGTGGAGCCTCGGCCAAGGGAGGGGCCGCTCCCTGCCGCAAAGTGGCCTGAATGGGCTGGGAGCCTGCCGAGCCCCCCACCCCCACCCATCCGTGCCCCTGGCCCCGGGTCCCCGGCCCACCCCCTCAAGCGCCGCCCCCCAGCCCGTTCCCTGAGCCTCAGAGGTACTTGGGAGGTGTGCAAGCTCACACACACGCACGCGCGCGCGCGCACACACACACACACACACACACACACACACACAGTCGCACTTTCTCCTCCCTCCCTGACCTGGGCCACCGCCCCCAAGAGCCCACACGTTCAAACTTGGCCAAACTCGCAGCAGGGGCTTCAGGGGAGCCGTGACGTCCCCCCAAAGAAAGCGGGACCCCCAACACACACACACACACACACACACACACACACACACACGCACGTGTGTCGCCCCACCCCCTGGGCGACAGCAAATCTAGCCGGGGCGGCCCCGCGGGGGCTCGGGGGCGGCTGTCTCGGCCCCCTCCCCCAGCAAGTGACACGAGCGGGGTCGGCCGGGCGAGGGGCCACCCGACCGGGCGTCGCTCCCCGGGGGGTGGGGGGCGGGAGTCGGGGCGGGGGTGGGGGGGGGCCGGGGGCGCCTTACCTTGCAGGTTCTGGACGCGGATGTCGCTGATCTGCCCGATGAGCTCCTCGCGCTGGAACCAGTCCCATTCGTGCGCAGCCATGAAGCGCGGGCGGCGGGCCGGGGCGCCGGGCCGGGCGCGGGCGGCGGGCGGAGAGCCTGGCGGGCGAGGGCGCCGCGGAGCCGGAGCAGCGGCGGCGGGCGGCGGGCGGGGCGGGCGCGCGGTCGGGCCGCCCCCGCCGCGGGCGGGCAGCGGGCGGGCGCGGGGCGGCGGGTGCGGGGCGCCCGGCTGGCGCTCACTCCCCCGTCCGGGGGCGGGGGCCCCGGGGGGGGGGGGGGGACGAGGGGCGGGGCGGGGCGGGGGAGGGAGGCTGGGCTCGGGCCGGTTTCTTTCCCCCCCCACCCCGGGGGTGTTTGTTGCTTGGATTGTTTGGTCGCAAACGGGCGGTGATGAGACACGGGGTCCCGGCCCCCAGATTGTGATGTCTCAGGGGGCGAGGGGCGGGGCGACGCCGCGAAGCGGGGGTGGGGGTGGGGGGGCGGGGTGAGCCCGCGGGTCCCAGCGCCTGGTCCGCGGGAGGGCCCGGCCCCTGCCACCCGGCCCCCGGCCCCTCCGCGCACCCCTGTCCCGGGGACGGCCAGGCAGACAGCCCTCCACCCCAGGTCCCCGGCCTCCGCACAGTTCAGAGGCCACCTCTGCGGAGGGGAGGGCCTCGAGGCCGTGCGCCCCCGCGGGCACCTGGGGGGAACGGTGAGAACCCGGGTAGGGGCGAACGAATGCAGAGATGGAGTTAAGGGGGAGCCTCTCCTCTGCCTCCAGATTGGGGAGCCGCAGCGAGAAAGACTTCTTTCTTAGGTTTGGCTATTGGAAACCTTCTCCCTGCCGATCCCGTCCAGGAGATGACCCCAGATTCTGGGAAGCAGGGAGAAGCCCGACACCCCCATCGCCACCACCCCGTGCAGCCTGGGGGGCCACCCTCTCTGGGGCTTTACTGAAAATGAGTAAGGGCCTTCCGGGTGGAGGTGGGGGAGTGTTTGTTACCGTTTCTTTTAACTCTTGAGAGTTCCAGGATCTTATCTTGTTTGGGGCTCACAACCCATAATTTCAGGGAGAGTTCCTAGCTGCTTTCACAAACATGGAAAAAGTGAGGTCCCGGAGTCTTGGAATTTACCCGAGGCTGAAGAATGATCTAGGGGCATGAGGTCCAAGCTCCTAGCTCACTACTTGGACCCTCTCCTGAGACCTCTGGAAGGCACATGGGCGCACACACAGAGACAGAGAATGGCTTATATATGGGGTGTTACAAGAGAAAAAAAAATGGGCATAAACATAGGTTGTGTTCATCGTTGCCAAGTTCATGCTACTGAACTACTAGGAACCCAGATGGTTGGGCTATTTCCTAATTAACAAATAACTATGCAGCCCCCACTGGTACACAGACCCTGTGTCCTTGAGGCAGGGCCTTAAGGTGAGTGAATCCACTCTCTGACTCAGACTCCTGAGTGGGGTTGGGGTGGAGGGGGGGGTAGGCAGTGGAGTGGACAGCCAACAGCCAAGAAACAAAAATACAGACGGAGGTGACTTCCAGAAGGGAGAAAATCCACTGGAGGAAGTAGTTGGCATAGGGAATGGTCTGGAGAGATCTCTGCGTGGGGCTGACTTTAGAGCTGGACTGGAAGGATGAGGAGAGCCACCACTGGGCAAGCAACTTGGGCAGGGCCAGTGGGCACAGGCCCCAGTGGCTTCCTGTGTGCTGCCCTCTTCAGGTGCCAGGGCCCCATCGGGGACCCAACGTCAAAGCCAGATGAGCTGACCAGACAGGGGGGAAGTTGAACCAGAGGATGCACCGAAATGCAATGTCAAGGTGGGAAGCTCTGGAATGATTTTTCTTTCTTCTTGTTCTGTCTGCCAAGTTTCTCACCATGAGCACATATTTTTTATCATCAGGCAGAAGACCAGCAAATTCTTTTTTAACCTCTCAAGACCCTTTCCAAGAGTCCCCAGCCTGTCCCAGCTCTCCTCATCTGCGGCTCTGGAAGCCCAGTGGAGGCCCACGGAGCCAATGGGCACTCACAGGTGTCTGGGCGCATGCCTCCCAGATTCGAGGTTGGAGCTGCTTTCTCCCCGACCGGGTTTGAGAGCCTGTGTTCATTTCACACTCCAGGGAGCAAGGTCTGCTTCTGTGTCCTCCGGAGCTGGGTGCTAGTAGCCAGGCACTTAATTTTGCCCCATCTGCTAGCTACCTCCCGTTTTTACACTTCGATTTAATTTCCATAATTGCTATGGAGGGGGGAGTTCGGCTGAAAATCGTTTTCTTTACAAAGCAAAGAGCCAAGGGAATCAGACTCTCTCCATCCAGAGGCGGGTCTCAGGGAACAGAAGGCTTTAAACAACGAGGTGGGGATGTTAAGCTGCAGGGATGGGCCATTTGTCACGACACAAAGATGTGAATGGAAGTCTGCATCGTTGAGGAGCATTTGTGTGAGGAACACTGTGTAGGCAGTAACAACTCCCTGGCACTGATTGAGTAACAACTCCCTGATCGCCACTGATTGAGCACCAACTGTGTACTAGATGTCGGTGCAGAGAAATTCTTTGTACCAAGGTGCAGAGAATTTTAGGTGGTTTTCAAGACGGACTAGGACCCGTCTAAGCACACTAACCGGCACTAAGCTCGAGGCTGGCCCCCAGTAGGTGCTTGAATATTCACTGAGCTTGTGTGTCAATATCACCCCTCTTTCCTTCATTCTCTCTGGACCCTGGCCCTCCCTGATTGGTCCCTGTGCCGCCTTCTTGCCCATCAATCCTGGTTTTGCACTTTTCTACCCAGGATGTGGGATTGCAGGGTCTGGCCACACCCCAGTCACCTGCAGGCGTTGGCTCACTCTGTTCCCTTTGAAATGCCCTTGCCCTCCCCTGCTCTGTACTCCTGCTTTACCTAGCACACCGCTGCTAACTCATGTTCATCTCAAGAGAACCTCCTCCAAACCCCCAAAGCCCAGCTGAGTGCCCACCTCCTACAATTCCCATAATATTCAGCACAATCCCATAATATCCTACGAACCCCTATCTTAAGATGTCACATCATGATTATGTTTACTTGGTGGTTTCCCCACGTAAGCTGTGTCGTTGAGAACAGGGGCTGAGTCTCATTAATTTCTCTGTCTGAGCACTTAGCACACTGCCTGGCACCAAATGAGGTCTCGTGTTGAGTGGATGGATGGATGGATGATCCAGTATAGGCCTGAACTCACAAAGCAAGGACCAAATGACAAATAGTTGATCCCCATGTCCTGGGCTCAAGTCAACTTCTGCAGAGGCAGTAAAAAAAAATATTCACATACCGGCAGCGGGTAAAGCACACATTCCCGGGCCCCAGGCAAATACCACACTGTACCTTCCTTGGGTGTGTACAACTTCCTGTATCTGGAGCACCAGCTGGGAGAGAAGGTCATGTGACATCCATGGGCATTGACGTTATTTGCCTCTTACCTGAATTAACAGTTCTATTTTTCTTTTGCCTTTTTATTTTGGGGAAGGAAAAGTACTCTGCCTGAAGGCCTGGCTTCCCGGGAGTTTCCAGAAACTGATTTTCTAGAAATTGCCCAATGCCGCTAGAATCTATGCCATTGTTTAAAACTGACTTCTGCCAAGGGAAAGGACGAGGAGTCAGAGAATCGCAAAGAATCCCTGGATAGGACCTCAGAGATCAAGTCCAACCTCCCTCCCTCTGTAAGGACTTTTTTTTGTTTTTTATTTTTGTAATTATTTATTTTTGGGGGGGAGAGAGAGAGAGGCAGAACGTGAGTGGGGGAGGGGCAGAGAGAGGGAGACACAGAATCCCAAGCAGGCTCCAGGCTCTGAGCTGTCAGCACAGAGCCCGACGAGGAGCTCAAACTCACAAACTGTGAGATCATGACCTGAGCTGAAGTTGGATGCTTAGCCGACTGAGCCGCCCAGGCGCCCCCAGGACCCCTAAAACATCTGGCCCAGGGATCTTCCTGCTTCTGTTAATGGCGATGGATAACTTCTGGCAGATAATCTGGACAGAGGGTTTGCGCATCCACATCTCACACCCCCTTTGGGAAGGATTAAGAACAACAAAGATGACCGCAGTGTACCCCCCCCACCCCCAGCCACTTGCAGGAGAGGAGTGTGATGGGGCTCCAGCCGGTGGGAAGCTGCCTTCTCTGGTCATGGTCGTGACCCGTGACACGTGCACAGCACTGTGGGTTTGGATGGCCCCTCTGCGGCCCGGGCTCAGCTGGTCTCCACAGTGACCTCATGAGGCCAACCGAGCAGGGTCATTTTTAGGTGGCGCTTAAAGCGGCCCAGACGCCATCCCAAGGTAGGGCAAAAGCACACTTTGAACTATACTTCTCACGGCCTGCCCACATCACCCACATGCGACTGGACTTGGGCTGTGGACCAGACAAACACTTAGCAATTTGGTATTAGTCACGTACACTTAGGTATTGTCGTGTTTACGTGACATTTTTGAAAAGATTTCGCCGTCGTATGAAACCTGTTGGGAATTTCAAGTTAATTTCAAGTAAGTCCAGTTAAGAGGCTATAGTGGGTCCTAGATAGATTAACCAATGGTGATTCTTCAAAAAGCCCAAGAATACTTCCTGGGCAGAGGGTCTGCATTATGATGTCACAAGGCTTCCCTGTAGCATGAAGACCGCCCCCGCCCCCCCCCCCCCCGCCCCCGCAACCTCATTTATTCATTGAACAAACACTGGTTGAATGACTACCCGTGCCCTGGCCCCATACTAGGACCCAACAGTGGACAAACCCCAGAATCTGCCTGTGAATCCCTGCTCAGGGGGTTGGACTTTGTCGTCAGGGCAGAGAGGAGCCTTTGGAGGACAAAACGGGGTCAGATTGGCCCTTTAGTTGTGGTGTGGAGAAAGGGTCGGAGGTGGAGGCTAGGAGCTCGGGACCCTGTTGGTCTCAGGGGCACGGAGGTAAAATGGTGGTAACCCACAGGGGTGCAGCGGCTGTAGAGACAGATTCTCTGCTGTTCAAGACGGTGGAGGTGACCGTACCTGTGGCTGGCTTAGGAATATTGTGGCGTCTGCTTCTAGTATTTGTGCATGTCTGTTACACCTACATTGTGCAAATTCCTCAGGAAGGCCTTGTAAGCAGGGCCACCCAGTTCATCTTTGTATTTCCAGGGCCCAACACGGCGCTGGACGGTCCTCAGTATTAGTGGCGTGTGTGACTCAACATGTTCTATTTAAACTTCACCCACCAGTAATTATTTTTTTTTAATTATTAAAAAAAAAATTTTTTTTACATTTATTTATTTTTGAGAGACAGAGAGAGACAGAGCACAAGTAGGGGAGGGGCAGAGAGAGGGGGAGACACAGAATCCGAAACAAGCTCCAAGCTCTGAGCTGTCAGCACAGAGCCCAACATGGGGCTTGAACTCACAAACCATGAGATTGTGACCTGAGCCCAAGTCGGATGCTCAACCGACGGACCCACCCAAGCGCCCCACCAACCAGTAATTATTAAAACTCTTTGAGCCCCGGGCTCCTCAGAAGGGTCAGGGTCTCCTCCATGCCTTGGGAGCGCCAGCTCTCTGCCAATTTTTTTTCCTGCTGACTCTTTCCCAATGTTTTCTGTCTGCCTCCAGGAATCCCGTAGGACATGATGCAAAGGCTGGTGGCAGAGAGAGATGCTGAGAAGCAGAAGGAATCAGGTCGAGCAAAAAGGAGGGAAGATACGTGGTGTGGTGGACAGTGGGCAGATGGTAATGGTCTGAGCTGTGTGACCTCAGGCACGTTCTTAACCTCTCTGGGCCTCTGTGCTTTTATCTGTAAGATAAAAGAGTTCCTGCCTGGCAGGGTGGCTGTGAGATCAAAGACACATATATAGAGAAGAGATGCTCCGGTGAGACTTCAGTAAGATTCAGATCATTTCTATGGCATAAAATGAACCACACTCAGAAGAAAAATTGTCCCTCAACTTGGAAGATTACCTATAATGTAAAATATTAATGTGTTCTCTGGGATTTTATTAATTTTTTTCTGGTATGTGTAGGTGTTGATGGGTGGTTTAAAAAAAAAATCTGCTTCCCTAAGTAGACAGCACCGGATGTCCCAATTTCCACAAATAAAACCCTTCATTTCTTCCAGGTTTGAATAGTCAAAGGCTGCTTCCCTAGAGACAGTGCTGCTAATTTTTTTTTTTTTTTTGCAGCCATTAGAACACTATTTAAGGAGAGTATATTTTCCAGTAAAGCAAATGATGAACACCTTTTCCCCGGCGATGTGGGAGACGTTGGCAATATGGAGAGGTGGGGAGAGACAGGATGCTGTGGACCCAGCAAAAACACCCTCTATTGTTGTTTGCAACAACATTGCAGAAATATATATATATAAGTTTTTAACATGTTGGAATCTAAAGCAAACTTTGTTGATGATAATCCCAAGAAGGGTGATTTTAAAAGCCCAAACTTGGTGCGAATAGAATCCCTGGGCCAGCCCCTCCAGCTGATGGCGCCAGCACAGGCAAGCCCATTTCAACAAAGTTACTGTGTATCTCTTGTCTGCTGTGCAGCTAACAGCTACTAAGAGCTTGCTATTTGCCAAACATTGAGTCCAGTGCTTTGCATTATCTCATTTAATCCTTTGAAGGAGGTACTATTACCGTCTTGATTTTATTGATGGAAACTAAGGACCAAAAGAAGTTCGGTAGCATCCCCAAGGTCACACAGGTCGTAGGTTAACAGAGACGAGACTTGACCTCAAATATTATGCAGAAACCGAGTCTGATCTTTCTGCTCTGTACCCTTTTGGCAACTAAGTGGAACCATTCATATTAGGGAGTCACTGGAAAATAAATCCAGCCAAGTGTTAGCCTTATGGAAACAAGATGACCGGAGGCACCTGTCCCCTAATAGGTCAGGAACAAAAATACTCGCTCCATTGCCCTCTGTGGGGACATTTCTTAGGTTTATGTGAAATGCTGGCAGGCATTTCCACGGCTGACCCCTGGACATCTCAAATGGCAACGTATCTTTGTAAAGAACCCTCAGCGTGGCTCTGCTAGAAAAGTATGTATTTCGTGCTGTGCAAATGGATTTTAACACGCGGAGTCCAAGGAGAAGGGGCAAAAGTCTGTATCCAAGCCAGCAGCAAGTCCTGTCAAGTTCATGCGATCTCCCCAAGTCCATCCTTGGTAGCTAGCGTCAAATGTTAACTTTCTTATGTCCACGGCGCTCTGCAGGGTCTCACTTCTCCCCTAAAGCACCCCGAGCCCCGTTCAGTCCACCTGCTCCCTTCAGTTACTCAAAAGAAGTGCTCTAATAGGCAAGCCACTCCATTGTTGTTCTATACCGAGCACAAATGCATACATATTCCTCAAAATGTGTGTTCAAAATATTCACAGCACCTTTGCTCTTACTAGCTACAATAACCCAAATGTCCACCAGGAGAAGAGTGGATGGATAATGGAATTCATCAACGAAGATGAGAGAGCAACACAGATGAGTCTCAAAAATCGTGATGTGGAGCAGAAGCCGGGCACAGAAGAAGGCACCCTGTAGGATCCCACTGGTCAAGAGTTAAAAAACAGAGGATGCCTGGGTGGCTCAGTAGGTTAAGTGGCCGACTTCGGCTCAGGTCATGATCTCACGGTCCGTGAGCCCGAGCCCCGTGTCGGGCTCTGTGCTGACAGCTCGGAGCCTGGAGCCTGCTTGGGATTCTGTCTCCCTCTCTCTGCCCCTCCCCTGCTCATGCTCTGCCTGTGTCTCTCTCTCTCACAAATAAAACACTACAAAATTAAAAAAAAAAGTTAAGAACCCAGTAAGAAGTTCAAAACCACTTCCCTCTCCGTTGATAGAAGCCAGGGTAGTGGTCAGGCTGGGAGGGAGGTGGTGCGGGCAAAGGGCGTAAGGGGGCCCTCTGGGGTGCAGGGCATGTTTTGTTTCTTATATGGGTCTGGTTACCCTGTGTTTATGCATTACGTGACACTTCACCAACTGGTGCATTTTCCTGCGTATGTTCAACAAACTGTTAAAAAATAAACGTGCAGCTCTGCCTCCTGCCAAACGGCACACCCTCTTGGCTCCACCTGGAATTCTCTACCCTCCCTTCGCCTCTCCCTGGTGAATTCCTGCCTGTTGTTCAGATGTAGCTCAGATCTTCCTTCACTGGGGAATCCTTTTCCGGTTGTATCAGTCAGTCTTGGCTGCGTAACAAACCACTCGAAAATGTAGCGACTTCTAGCAATAGTCACAAATTAGCTCGTGACTCTATGGTGGCCAGTCGGGGTGGGTCTGGTGCTGGTCTCACCTGGACTCATGTATCTGCACCTTGGCTGGGCGGGAAGCTCTGGGATGGGCTCACGTGTGTGGCAGCTGGCACGCTCCTGGTGGGGGCGCCTCAGTCCTCCTCAGTGTGGCCTCTCCAGCAGGCTGGCTGGGCTTGTCACATCACGGTCTCAGGATTCCAAGGGCCACTAAAGAGGGCCAGCCTCGATGCAGAAGCTCCTCTTAAGCCTCTGCTTGTGTCACACTTGCTACTTTCCACTGGCCAAAGCGAGTACAGAGCCAAGCTCAGATTCAGGAGCGAAAGAAATAAACTCCACCTCTGGATAGGAGGCATTATTGTGGGTATGGCTTCCAAACGATCCACCAGTGCTGCCCTCCTCAACCCCTCCCAGAGAGCAGCTTCCCTCTAAGCACCCCCTGACACTTCCCCGTATGGCACCCCCCACCCCCTGTAACCCACTATCTATCTGCGGAGCGGGATGCTCATTATCTTCGTCCCTCGCTTTCCTGCGACTCACGTGCAGCTCATGCCCAGAACGGTGGCCGGGATGTGATGGGTACCAAGAAATATGCGGTGAAGAAAGTCAAAAGAAGAGGAGAGAAAAAGAAAGGGAGGGAGGGAGGGAAAAGAAGGAAAGTGGAAGAAGTCCTGGAAAAATGGAGGCACTTCTTTGGCAGGGGACAGGCTGGACCATCTCTGGGAGGCGAGGCACCCACACATGCCCCCCACTCCCGATTTGTTATTCTCATCTTGGCTTTTGCATCTTGGCTGTTCTTCCCACTGGGCTTCCCTCCCACCATCTTTCTTCTGCTTGCTCAGCGCTTGGATCCTTCAGTGGGCAGCCCAAAGTCCTCCCTTCCCACCCGAGCAAACTTCCCTCCATCCTAGATATCTGCATGGATATCTAGGTCCCAAGGGGTCCCCGGCATTCATGGCTCACAGTGTGTCATGAACACATGCCCCTCGCAATTTTCAGTTGAACACCCCACCAGCCCCACGCGAAGTCTAGGTTGGCGATACCGACGTTTCCGTTAAATGGATGAGAACTTTGTCTTGATGGGAGTGGCCTTTGGGGGGTGGGGGAGGGTAATGGGAGCCAAGAGACGCCCTGATGCCGGGAGGGGGTGGGGCACTAGCGGGTTGCCCTCATTGATGCCGGAGCCAGAGGATCCGGGGTTCTAAGCTCTGGGCAATGGCAGATGGAGGGCGGCCAGGGGGACGAGGAGGAACTCGCCTTCTCCTGGCTAGCAAGGGGTTGTCCTGGAATGATCGGGCCCTGGGGCACACCTGAAGCCGCCAGGGCGATGCTCCTGTGGGCAGCGCACGGCCACATTTTCCAAGGAATGTCAGGGCAAGCCCAGCCCACTTGCTCAGAGAAGAGATGAGCCCGATTCTCGAGAGGCGAAGGGACTTCCCAGGCCACATCGCAAACTAGGGCAACCTGAGGCTCCCAATTGAGGCCAGTGTCCTTTCTGTCTCACCCTGTCTTTCCTTATTGCCTTCCCAGCCATCCCCCTTCCCACCTCCACGCCCAGCTTCCAGCCTGGTCTGTGACCCACCCAAAGGCACGAGACCAGTCACTGAGAAGGCCAGTTCCCGAGGCCCGGGAGGGAAGGGTAGTGGCCGAGGGAGCAGGCTGACGAGGCAGGGGGTGCAGCCCATAATAAGCCTCCGCCCCACGCCTGTCACCGTCTGCAGAATCGCGTTTCAGTAGAAACTTCTGGATGAGTGTGGGTGCGTTAGTTAACTTTAACCTACACCCTTAGGGGCTGGTGAGTGAAGTAACACGATCATGAATTCCCTGGGACGGTACAGCGACCTTCAAATATGGCTTTGCTAAATTGGCACCAAAGGCTCTTGGCGAGTTAGCACGGGAGATGTTGCAAAGGTTTCCTCATCAGCAAAATGAGCTGTGTGCAAGAAATGTGGTCTGCGACCAAGGCCACACCAGCCCTTCCTCTCTCTGTGAACCAAGTTCAAGGATCCTGTAAGCCCAGTGGCCTCACACCCTTCAGCGGAGCACTCAGGGCATGGCTCCAACCTGGCCCTTGTCACCGCTGAATGGGGCCTCTGCGGCCACAAGAAACCCGGGGAGCCTCTCTTCCTTTGGGGTCCCACCTTCACTGGGGTCCTGCTCTTGGAAAAGGGTTGACCTTGCCTTGGAGCAGGCTTCGCCTTCGGGGTGCTTATCAGATGCCTTGAAGGACAGTGAGGGGTCTTCGCCGCATGCCTACGAGGTGCCAGGAACAGTTCGCGATGCCTTTCCTGTATCACCTTGTTGAAAACTTCCACGGTAAGTGGGTAAATAAACTGTGGTACACCCGCACAACGGAATAGTGTTCCACGCAAAAGAAAAGCCAGGGAAAGTGGTAGCAAGTCGAAAAAGCCACGGGGGAGACTTCAACGCATATTACTAAGTGAAAGACGCCAATCTGAAAACAGTGCCTACTGTAGGTTGCAACTATGGAACATTCTGGAAAGGGCAGAAGTAGGTAGACGTTTAAAAAGATGAGCCGTTGCCAAGGGTTAGGGGTGGCGAGGGATGAATAGAGCACAGAGGACGGTCCGGAGAGTGGAATCACTCTGTAGGCCCCTGTGATGGTGGATACGTGTCATTATACATCTGTCAAAGCGCAGAATGTACCCGGATGTAAAGTATAGACACTGGGTAACAGACAACATGTGTCAACGCAGTTTCACCGAGGCTAACAAATGCACCACCAATGCTGGGGGACGTTGACTGTGGGGGAGGCTGTGTGTGTGTGTGTGTGTGTGTGTGTGTGAGGGCGGGGGACTTACTGGAAATCTCTATTTTCTGCTTAATTTTGCTGTGAACCTAAAACGCTAAAAAATTAAGTCTATATTCTTTTTTAAAACTTCACTGGGACCCTATGGCCCCATTTCCCAGAATGGGTAAGTCCCTTCATCAAGGCCTCACAGGCAGGAAGTGATGCATCTGGGATTTGAGCCCAGGTTGTGTTGTCTGATTGGAGAACCTGAGCTGCGTTCCTTCCGGCAGCTGGGGACTGGAGGCCAGCGGGCAAACGGGCAGAGGTGGCTGAGATCATCAGAAGGGGCCCACGAATGTCCTTCCCTTGCTTTGTCCCCTGTCTGGCTCCTGCTCTGGACCAGGCCCTCCAGCCTTGCCTCTCCACCCCCCGCACCACCAAGCACCTGCTCCCGAGATCACCAGGCGGTTTCACGCTCAACATCCTTGCTCACCTGGCTGGCCCTCTGCTGCCCTTCCCTCCCCCTCGGCCACCACCCTCCAGGCAAACCCTCACTTCTCACGGCGCCACTCAGACCTCCCCACCCCTACAAAGTCCGTGAGACTGGACAGCCTATGCCCTTTACGACAGACTAACCTGAGGGCTATCCTCGCTTTGTCTCGCTTTGCTGTGTGCCCTTGAACAAGTGTCTTAACCTCTCTGAAACCTCAGTTTCCCTCACCCACACAGTAGGACACTCAAGTTTCCCTCATGGTTGTCGTGTGCATCAGAGAAAACACATCAGGCCCCGGACTTGACCTTCTGCCACATCACTGGAGTTTGAAAAATGGTACTTACTTTTTTTTTAATGTTTATTTTTGAGAGAGAGCACGTGCACATGCGAGAGAGAGAGAGAGAGAGAGCATGAATGGGGGAGGGCAGAGAGAGAGGGAGACACAGAATCGGAAGCAGGCTCCAGGCCCCAAGGTGTGAGCACAGAGCCCCACGTAGGGCTCGAACTCATAAACCGCGAGACCGTGACCCGAGCCGAAGTCGAACGCTTAACCGCCCCAGTGGTACAGCTCGACGTGAACGAAGCTTCCCAGGCACTTAGGCAGGACTCGTGGGCACCGGACAGCCTCTCCCCTTCTCTGTCCCTTGTTTGCTGGAAACCCATCCAGTCTCCCGCCCAGCCTCAGTGAATGTTTGGGAAAGAGGTTCGGCAGAGACCCTGCGGCCCGTTCAAACGTCCGACTTCTCCGTTTTCACGAGCTGCAATTTGCGTGTCCCCAGTTTGCCGGGTTGCTGACCAGGTGCACAGGCATGAAAGGCACACAGGAGAAGACGGTTCGGGGAGGGATTATCCGATTCCCCAGGGTTTCTAGGTGAGGCCTCAGTCCCAGGAAAACCCGTAACCCCACAACCCTGTAGAAACGACTGGGGTATACTCAGTACCTTGGTTGGATCCTGGCTCCTGTGAGGTGACAGAGGCAGGTCACCCAGTAGAAAAGACTGGCTCACCCTCCCACACCCCGGCGCCTAATTTGGGAAGGAAAGGAACGCAGACACTCTGGGAAAGGTGACCTTCCCAGTTAGGGCATTCGGCCAGGCTTTGGTGACACCTCCCCATTAAAATTGATGTTCCTTTTAATCAGCAGCGATGGGGGGGGGGGGGGGGGCGGGGAGGGATTGTTTCTTAAACGCTGCTAAATACGGTGACAGGTCCCAGGTGAGAAGGCAGAGCCCTGGCTAATTCTCCGTCGGGATGTCCCGAAGCCGAAAAGGGTTTCTGGGAGCCCCTCCCTGTGGGGAGGGCCTGTTTCCTGAGGCGGGTTGACGTGCATCTGGAAACCGAGAGTTGGCTGGCCCGTTGCCTGTAATTTCCTTTTCATTTCACGTGTCCTTCTGCCCCCAGAACCATTATTTTTGTAAGCAAAGCAGAAATGAAAGCTTCATATACCTCTCGGGCAGAGCGAGGGGGGAGGCTGTGTGCCAGCATCTGGCACCTCGTTCGCCCCCCAAATGACTTCAAGTGAATCCACGCGATGCCCTTGCAGAGGAAAAGCAGAACCATGTGTAGCGCTCAAGGGGCCCAAAGCTCACTGAGGGATTCCACGCGCCCTCCTGAAGGATGCAGAGTCCCCGGCGGATGCCGGCGAGGCGCTTTGGGTGTGCGGCACGGCCCCCACCCCGTGTCTTTGGGGCGACATAGACCTGGGGCCGGATTCGGCGGTGCCCACCGCGGAAGATATTTAGCGTCTCTGGGGCTTGGCCCCCATCTGGAAAACGGGCTGGCTGTAAGGTTACATGGAAATGAACGCCGGTGTGGCCCTCCTGTCTTCCCGGAGGAGGAAACACCTTCCGGACTCACAGGAGCGGCCAGGAACATCCCGTCTTTCGCCAGTTCCGACCGCCTCACCGTCCAGCTGACCCGAGGGAGGGTCTTGACAGCGTGGGATGCCCGCGGGCTGGCACGTGAACAGCTGCTGTTTACCCGGTGCCGGGCACGCACGGGGGCACGGAGCGAGCCCCGCCTTCAAGTTCCACGGATGTCAACGTCTTCCATTTTACGGATGAGGCAACTGAGCCTCCGGGAGGAGGCGCCGGGCTAGACGGGTGTTCATTTTTCCCGTCCAACATCGATTCCCGCTCCTTCGGATAATAGTGCCCTGCCATCTTTGAGGGGACTGCCTCTTCCTCCTGATGGGCCGGATGGCGGGATTGTCCATCGAGGTGCCCGCATCCTTTGGCCCAGGGGTGGATCTGGGACCCAGCTCAGCCCGTCGGAGGCTCTGTCTCTCAATCCCTAGAGTGTGCACCTCATGCACAGGGGTGAAATCCCTGAAGATGTCTGGGCCTGATTGGTCCCAGGAAAAAGGGTAGGATAGGGTGCTGAGAAGAACCCCTTGTTGTTTCCTGCTGCCTAGACCGGTCCTTTGCCCCATCGTTACCCCCAGGCAGCCTGATTCTACCTTCAGAGTCTAGTCAATTCAGAGGCTCTCTTGGGCCTGGCCTTTTCTGCCTAAGTTGGCCAGATCGGCTTCTGTCACCTTCTGTCACAGCAGAAGGCTGCTGGGTGGCCAGTGGTCTTTCCACCACGCCGCGTGGCTGGCCCCAGGGTGGTCCTGCCACGGGGAGAGCCTGCTGAGGCGGGGAGAACAGCGTCAACACCGGCTGGCGACAGGAACACACGTGGCGTCATTGCCGCGGGGCCGGCTCGGAGGCCAAGGTGCTGGAGAGTTCTGACCCGAGGCGGCGTGGGGTGCAAGCCCCAGCCTGGTTTGCAGTCCCGCCCCCGCCCCTGCCTGGAGGACAAGTCACAGAGACGCCGGCCTCCTCAGCGCGCACTGGGCTGCACGAGGGCTGGGGCAGAGGCTTCAGAGTGAGGTCCGTCAGGTTCACGTTCTCGCCCTTGCACTGAACTCACGGCCTGTGTGACGCCAGACAAGGACTGAAGACCGTGTCTGTTCCCTACTCTGCGAAAAGTGGGATTAACACCCCCTTCCCGCAGGCCTATGCCGTTGAGGGTCTCCAGCAGCTACGGCCAGCCTCTTTTTTTTCCTTGCAGGAACGTGTCGTTCTAGAGACTCGCTTTCCCAGACTCCTTTGTGGCTAGCAGTGGCCACATGACCAGCCCCGACCAATGAGATGACAGTAGAAGGGTCTCTCTCATCTTATTGGCCAAGGGGGGCGATAACTATTGCCCTGAAAAGGGGTGGGTCAAGCCCCTTTTTTCCTACCTGAGGGTGTCATCACCGTGGGGAGACTATGTGCAGACAGGAGGCAGAGGCTGGCTTTGTGCCCCGAGCTTGGGATTTAAGGCTCTGGGGTCACTGTCCTAAAATCCCGAGTAGTTTTATCTTTGAATCTGTGTTTTGGAAGCCAAGTCCGCTGGGACGGCGGAGCATGGGCTGGACGCCTGGAGACTTCTAGGCGTGGTTCTGCCCCCGGCTGCCACTCTACCTCCCCAGGAGGGGGTCTCAGCTGCCTGCTTCCCACCCCCTGGTGCTCTGGGCCCCAGCCGGGTCACCCACTGCAGGTCAGTCCCGTGATTGTCGAGAGAGGACCCCAGCAGCCAGTGTTCCCGGTTGCGGGGTGAAACGCCGCTGGCCACCTGTGTCTCCTTAAATAGCAGATCAAAACACCATGACAGGTCGAGAAGGACACAAAAGAAAAAAAAATTATATTTTAGTGTTTTTTACAGCACTCTCATCCTGCTTTTCAGACAACGGGCCGTTCATTTTCATTGCCCTGGTGCTTGCACGCTGCGGAGCTGGCCCCGGCTGAGATGAGAGGCTGGAGGTGGCAGAGACAAAGGATGGAAAGACACTGGAGCCTCGACTGGTTGAGCTGTTAAGCCAGGTCTGGAAGAGCCCCCGCTCAGCTGTTGGCCAAGATAATGATCTTCACTGTTTAAGCCACCGTCAAGTGGGCACCTTGTTACTTGCAGCCAAAAGCCTCCTGACACAAAGCCATTTAATTTTTTGTTCTCAGGATGATGCGTGAGGGCCCCCACCGGCCGGCTGATTGATAGCACGCGAGACAGCAGCGTATGCACACGTGTTGACCCTGACACGTGAGGACCCGCTTGGATCGCCAAGCAGCAGTTAGCCCGGGACTTTTTACTAACAGCAGTAACGACGTCGCGACTCCTTTTTAAAGGGCCATCTTACAGAATTCTGATGCCGGTATTACTTTCCTCCCTTTTCAGATGTGGAACATGAGGCTCAGAGAGGTTAAGTGGTTTGTTGAAGGTCACACAGCTCCTAAGCGTTGGAGGCGGAGATCAGATCCATATTTCACGGCTAGCAAGACGAGGATCTTTCCGCTACGTCTCAGTCTCTCTTGAAGGAACAACTGGTTCCTTTACCATTTCGTCCTCTCATCTATCCCCGGAACCTGCCGGAATTGTCATATGCATACTTTGTTGCTCTGGGGGCGGGGGGGGGGGGGGGTCACTCTCTGGCTGCCTGTCTTCCTCGGGGCCCTTTCCCCAAAGTTGCTGCGGGGATGAGAAGGCAGTGAGTGGCCATCAAACACCCGCGGGGCCCTGTCCTTTGGCTCAGGGTCCGACATCCTGTCAAGATTCCCTTGGTTCTCATACCCGAAGGAGGTGTTCCTCTGACACACCATTGACATCTGCACCCCCTAATCAGGACCCGGAGGGCAGAGGGCTGATGCCCACCTCTGTGCCAAGGCACGGCAGCAGCCAGGGTGAGAGAGCCCCGAGGCCACCGGTCTTTCCCTTACGGGTCTCCAGAGCTCAGTTTCTCTCCCCGCACGTTTTCCAGGACCCCCGCTTCCTCTTTGCCCAGAGACCCTTCCCAGAATCCCCTTTTGCTTGTCTCTTGGCCGGTGGTAATCCGTGCTGAAGCCTGAGTCGCGGTCAGTGGAAACCCTTGGAATTCTCTTTGCCCTCCCACCAGCCCCGTGGGACCCGCTCACCCCCGCTGTCAGGAATGCGCCTCGGGGGCACTTTGGGGGAAGCCAGGCAGCCCTTAATGGTAATAGTCCTAACTGCAGCCAATTTTCGGTAATTGATGGCATTTGCCAGGGCATTCCTGCCTGTCGCAGCCGCTCCTTTATGCCGGCTTTGATCTCCACCAGTCTCCACCGAGAGACAAAACACTGTTGTCATTTCCAATTACTGCAAGGGGCCGCGTGGCCTTGACCTTGCCACCGAAAGTCCCCAGCCTGCATGAGGCAAGCAGCAGTCACGGAGGGAGGCTGGGTGGCAGGTGAGGGGAGTCTCCAGGTCCATTCCTGGAGGCCAGGCCCTCTGGAAACCCAACTGACATTATATGAGCCGGAGGGCCTTCAGGGCGGAGGGCCGGGGGGAACGTGCTAGCAAATCATAAAGGGTACAGACAGGTTCCCGAGCACTGGTTTCTGCCAAGCACCTCTCTTCTCTCTAGAGCTCTCAGTGTGTCCCCTGCTAGGACGTACAATTGTCCCCATTTTATAGAGGAGGATGCTGAGGCTTAGAGAAAAGCCATGGCTGGTGGGTGGGGGTGGGAGGGGGGTGTGGGAGGAGGGGGCCCAGCCCAGGTTTGCCTGGCTCTGGCCAGAGGTCTTTCCACATCACACAGCGTCTTGGGTCTGCGGGTGAGAGGCAAGTTCCGTCTCCCCGACCTCGAGGACAGGAATGGGGTCTCCTTCGAATCCGTGCCTCCCACAGCGCCTAGTACAGAGCTGGCCGTGGTGTGAACCCTCAGCCAGGGGGATCCAAGCGTGGGGATGGGTCCTTGGCTTCTTTTTTCTACCACACTCACTTCTCAGGGGTGTCATCCTGTCCCATGTATCCAACTGCCTGTGCGATGTCCCCGCTGGATGTCTGACAGACACCCCCAGTTCACTACGGCCCCGAGTGACCCCCTCGGGCTCCTCCCACACCGGCTTCTCCCGTGGTCTTCCGGCTCCCGGTCTTTGGGTTCTCTGGGATATTCTGTGGGTTTTACGTTTAAAACCAATTCCGCAACCCGACGATGTCACCCCACCTTCACTGCCAGCGTCACCTCTCGCTGAGATCATCACAACTGCGCCCCAACTAATCTCCTGCCATCTGTCCCTTGCTCCCCCGCTGCACTGCGGGCTCGGTCCGGCAGCTGGATGGATCCTGCGAATAATTCAGATGTCGTGGCTGTTCTGCTCCCACCGCCCTGCTGCTCGTCACTCCTCCCTTGGGGAGATGCGCTGGGCTCGTTGACTTAGCGCCTGGCGTCCCTGAAAAGCCACTGCCCTGCTCCGTGGAATGATGAGGGCCCAGAGCTGGGGGCCATGGAAGCGCAGAGCAGGGGGATTGATTCTGACCGCGGTATATATGGGAAGGCTTCCGGGAGGAGGTGTCATGGGTGCTAAGCTTTGAACCCTGAATCTATCTGTGGCGCCCTCCTGGACTTGAGACATGCAGAGAGCAGGGGCTGCAGGTGCACGCTGGTGAGTGTCGCTGAAGGCTGATCCCACCAAAGGCTCTAACCCAGCTTCCGGGCGTGCACGTATTCGCACCGCGGAATCTTCCCCAGTGCTCCTTCGGTGCGCTGACACTGGGCGGGCTCTTGAGATTCAATATCCTTGCTCCCTTTATGAAGCACGTATTCCAGGGGCGCCTGCGTGGCCCCGTTGGTTAAGTGTCCCGCTCTTTGATTTCGGCTCGGGTCGCGATCTCACAGTTCGTGAGTGCGAGCCCCGCATCCGGCTCTGCGCAGACAGTACGGCGCCTGCTTGGGATTCTCTCTCTCTCTGCTCCTCCCCCGCTCTCCCTCTGTCTCTCAAAAATAAATTAAAAAAAAAAAACACATATATTCCAGTGAGGTAGACAAGGAACAAGGATGCAAATGAGAAGGCTCTTTGGGAGTAGGACGAAGATTATTATTATTTAGTATGCAAAAATAAGTGCGGGCACCAGCTCCTTCCTGACCCACTGGCGCAAGCTCGAAAGACACAAATCACTTTTAATATTGGCTTGAACTAACGAGGGTCTGCCTCCAAGCAAGAATTCCAAGTCAGCAGCAGCCCAGCCCTAACCACCATGCTCGGCTTTGTGAGCCTGGAGACAGACCCATGTGTGTTTCGTGAAGATACCCCTTCCTCCCCACGTGGTCCTGCAGGGCAAATCCTATTTTCCAGGCCCAGGGAGGGGTCACAGGGTCACAGGGTCACAGTACCAGGATTCATACCAGATCCGTTTATCACCCCGGCGCCCGCTCTCAGCCTCTGCACGGGGCCACCAGCCTGGGAGGCTTGCAGAGCCGCAGAGAGATCACATGCGGATTTCCTTCTTTGGGGACGGAGTCAGGACCCATGGCCTCCCATCTTCGAGGTGGGTGAGCACCAGTCTGACCCGAAGGGCTTGTCCCCGCGGGTTTGTCCCGCCCTTCCCCCACTGCATTGCCTGCTGCTGCCATCCCAGCTGCAGGGCACGCTCCCAGAGACCTTTGCGCTGCACTCGGGAAAGTTATTCACCAAGAAACTTTTTGCATCTTTCTGTTTCTCTTGCCAGAGGCTTGCGCATACGTAATTCTGCAAACTGCTGCGCCAGTTCCTTGTAGAAACCTAAGCAGTTTTTATTCTTATTCTTCCTTCTATTTCAATTCCCTCTAAGTATTTCTGTGGCTACTTCCTCCCCCCCCCCACTTTTTTTTTTATAATTTATATCTTTATAACTATGCCCGCACCTGTATTTATAGCCGTACGTAGGTGCGATTCTCCTGCCTTTATTTCAAAGGAGGCAGCACTCTAAACTACAATTGAAGACTGTCTGTTTATCCACCTAAGAAATCTCAGAAGTAATTCACAGCAAGCAGGTCAGGTTCAATGCGATGCCTCCCCCCAAATCAAATTCCAGAACCAGGAGCATGAGATAAGAGACTCGGAGTGCTGGGGAAGCTTGGGGGGGGGGGGGGTTAAGTGTGGCCCTGACGCCCCCAGCTCTGTACGTGTCCGCCCACCCCTCTCTGTGCAGAGGGATGGGTAATGCGGTGGAAACCGTAAGGGCTTCGACATCAGCAGGACTGGGATTCAAATCCTGGCTCTGCCGGTTCCGTGGGCAAGCTCCTTAACTGCCCTGGCTGCAGTGTCCTTGGTAAATAGTAACGATGATGATGTGTACCTTGCACGGGTGTGGGAGGATTGATGTCATAAAGCCCACGAAGGGCGGAGCACAGAGCCGGACACATAGCTGGCACTCAGCCCCCTCTGTGGACTGCGGGTAGACTCTGGAAACATCAGGTGTGTGGGTGGCTTTTGGCAAACCCGCAACACTGCACTGAAGGGTTCTGCTCCCTGCCTGGGGCATGTTCTCTGGCAGCGAGGCCCCAGAAAGGGCTCCTGGAGGGATGAACTGAGCAAGTGTGCGCTTATGGGCACGCACTGGCTCACACCCAATCACCATCACGATGGAGAAGTTTTCCCAGGGGCTCGTGTGACAGCTTGTGGATTTTGCAGATTCCTTGCTTCCGTTTTTTTTTTTTTTTCCTCCCCTCCGGCAACTTAGGAGCTGGTCACTCTGTGTTTCTGTGCCAGCCCCATCTTGGTAAGCAGGGGAAAGGACGTGACCTTTGAGTCAGTCTTTTCCTCCGTGTGCCAGCGACACTGTGCGTGGGGAGGAGGGCAGGGACACAACAAGTATTTACTGAGTTCCTGGTTAGTGTCACTGTGCTAGATGCTGGAGATCCAGCAAAGACAAGATGTCTTGGAAGTATGGAAGACGGAATGAACAAATGCACGCATAGTTAGTAAGATGTCAGTGGCCGTAAGAGCTACAAAAAAATATAAAGCAGGGCAAGGGGATAAAAAGGAATGAAAGGAAGGGGTGGAACTCTGTTGATAGAGTGGCAAAGCAAAGACTCTGAGGAAGTGACATTTGAACAAAGAAGAGAATATTTAGGGGGAGAGCTTTTCGGGCAGAAGGTAATGATCCAGAGGTGCTGAATTAGTCAGCTATTGCCCCACTAACGCTGCATAACAAGCATCCCCAAACTCAGCGGCTTAAGACAACAACTCTTTATTCTTGATGATCCCGCTGCAGGACAGTTAGTGGTTGGCTGCTCCAGGGTGGTCCAGGGTGGTCTCGGCCAGGCTTGGCTCCGTGCTGCAAATCTTTGTTTCTCATCTTCTTTGGATCCAGCACACTAGGGAGAACGTGTTCTCAATTTGGAGGCGGGAAGGCAAGAGGGGAAGCAGAAAGAGGGGAGCTATCGTAGAGCGTAGGCTTGGACCAAGCGCACTGAGGCTTCTACTGATATTTCGTGGACCAAAGCACATCACACAGAGAGGGGTGGTCAAGCTTAACACCAATGGGGCAGAGAAGTATGCTTCACCCCTAGCAGGTACAACTGTGAAGTGCATAGACAGAAGGGTGAAGAATTGGGAGCAGTGGTGCTATTTACAAAAGATGGGCACCAGCTTCGTGTGTTTGAGTATCAGCCACAGGCCAGTGTGGCTAGCGCGAATGAAGTGCAGAACTGTAGGATTTGAGGCCAGTGACCTGGGCAGGGCCATATCATATATGGCCTTGATAAGAATTTCGATGAGTGTGATGAGAAGCCACTGGGGAGCTATGTGTCTTTCTTTTAACTCTAATCGAAGCAGAGTGCATTCGATAAAGTACGCAAAAATTAAGTATACACATCAGGGATAAATGTTTCCATAGTGAAAGGTGAGTTTCACCTCTTTTGAACCATATATAAATGGAATTAGCATATATTTCTTTGTGCCTGTCTTCTTTTGATTGACCCTATCCTTGAGATTTATCCATATCCTTACATGCAGCAATTAGATTCTTTTCTCCCTCACCACTATATAATGGTCCATTCTATACTATCTCTTAAACTGTTTATCCCTTCTGTTGTTGATGAACATTTGAGTAGTTTCCAGTTTGGGGCTATTAGTAAAAATCCTCTTAATATTTTTGTACATGGTTTTTGACACACGTATGGAAGCATTTCTGTTAGATACATACCTGGGAACATGTATGTATATATTCATTGGATATATGTATGGTCTAGGTTAGTAGGTATGACCAAAAATATGATTACTGGGCATATGCATTACAAGCGTCTTCTCCTCCTTTATGGCTTGCCTTTTGGCTCTTTTTAAAGGGTCTTTTGGTGAGCAGAAGTTCCTGATTTAAATAAAATTCAATTTATCAGTCTTTTTCTTTGTATTCAGTTAAAGAAATCTTTGCTTACACAAAATCATAAAGATATCCCCCCTATGTTTTCTTCTAGATGCTTTATTATATTGTTTTCAACATTTAAGAACTTGTATTAAAAATATTTAATAGGGGCGCCTGGGTGGCTCAGTCGGTTGGGCGTCCGACTTCGGCTCAGGTCATGATCTCACAGTCCGTGAGTTCGAGCCCCGTGTCGGTCTCTGTGATGACAGCTCAGAGCCCGGAGCCTGCTTCGGATTCTGTGTCTCCCTCTCTTTCTGCTCCTCCCCTGCTCATGCTCTGTCTCTCTCTGCCTCAAAAAGAAATAAAAACATGAAAAAATATTTAATGAACTTACAAAATAGATAAGAAAAAGACAAACAAACCTATTTTTTTTAAATGAACAAAATTATTGAAGACGATCTTCACAAAAGAGGACATCCAAAGGGCCAGTGAGCACATGAGAAGGTGTTCAACATCATTAGTCATCAGGGAAATTCAAATTCAAACTCTTTGAGATTCTACTACATATCCACCAGAGTGGCTAAAATGGAACAAAACAGAAAACAGCAAGTGTTTATAAGGGTGTGCAGTAATTGATGGCAGAAGTGCATATTAAATACAACTTTTTGGAAATTTCCAGGTGGTTTCTACTGAATCTATACCCTGTCCGTATACATCTCAGATGGGACCAGGTTGAGGGTCATCCTACAGATTTGTTGAAGCATGGAAGACAGGGAAAGAGTAAGAATTCATCCCAGATTGGAGGGAACTGGAAAGACATGAACACAAAATGCAAGGTGATATTTCTCATGACCAGACTCTATTCTGACAGTTTTGCTTCTTCTTGTATACTTTTAATATTTTTTCTTGCTTTATTGCATTGGCTAGGGCATCATGTGAGACTTTTAAGCGGATGAGTGGCATGATATGATTTGCTGCTTTGAAAGATGACTCCCGTGGCTGTTTGAAGAACCGATGGGGCAGAGTTTGGCAGTAACGGGGCCAGTTAGGGGACCGTTGCTCATCCGGGCAAGAGATGATAGTGAGAGGAATCAGGGAAGGAGCAGAGAGGAGAGAAGTAATCAGAATTCAGAGGTATTTCAAAGGAACTGCCAATAGAATTTCCAGTGTGAGGTACGAGGAGGAGAAAAGGGAGGCAAGAACGATGATGCTACGTTGTTGACATGAACATTTGGATGAATGATGCTGTCATTTACTCAGATGGATGAGGCAAGGGGGCTGGGACAGGCTTAAGTGTGATGAGGTGAGCAGCGGGAATCAAGAATCTAAAGTGTGAGACATTCAAGAGAAGGGCAGGGTGTCCAACAGGCAGTTGGGTTTGTGAGTCTGAAGCTCAGAAGGGAGGACCAGCCTAGTGATAGATATTTTAGAGTCCTCAGGGCAAAGTGATATTCAGTGCCTTGAGAATGGACAAGGTCACTAATAGAGTGATTGTAGGAGGAGAGGAGGAAAGGAGAGGAGAGAGGAGACCAGAGGAGGGCAGGATCTAGAACGAGCAGCCAGCTAAGGAGAAGGAAAACCAAGAAAGTGTGGTGGCCCAGAAAGTAATGGAAGAAAGTGTTTAAAGCTGGAGGAAATAGTGATCAATTGTGTTAAATTCTGCTAAGAAGATGAGGATAAAAGTTGCCCATTGGATTGGGCAAACTGGAAGTCTAAAGACTATTGACTCCAAGTGAGCCTGGGCAAATGAAGCCCCTTCATAAACTGTCTTGCTGTCAGACACAGTGTTCATGACCATGGTTACCAGTACTCATAGGAAGCAGGTCCTTCGCACCTCTTGAATCTCCGAAATGGCGACCCCAGTGAAATGTGAAGGAACAACCATTGTCACTCAAAGTACTGGTTTTAATGGCCTCAGAACCCCAGGGTTTGTCAGAGTCGGGGCCCTAGGGTTCTTGGCCATGAAGACCCAAAGGGAACCACATGCTTGCTATCACTCCCCAGTCTTTATTTTTAGGGGAATACCAAAGAAAACTCTAGATAAATTTTTTATGCAGAGCCAGCCCCCAGCTCCGTTTTAGTCATCAAGGCCTCATTGAAATGCTCAGAGGTTTGGTAGCTTCAGACAGGGTTGACTGAGAAGGATTTCACTTCCTTTACTAGCACGTTGATTGGTTGATTGGTGGGTTGGTTGGTTTTTTTATTCTTCATCGATTCTTCATTGATTCTTCGATTCATTCACTTATCACTTATTTATTCAACAACACTTGCTGGATACAGGTGCACTAGGGCTATGTAAAAACCTAAGGCCTGGTTCAAAGTCATATGTTGGTGGGGGGGGGGGGGCAAGATAGCATATAAAGGCCATGCAGTGGGTGGGATTATGCCAGGAGTGGAGTCAGGATAGTTGCTGCAGGGAGCCCCAGAGTAAGAGAGGGGTCAGCTCCCTCTGGGGAGGTTGAAACCGCCAGCCAGTGAGGCCAAGGGCTGCCTAGGGCCCACCTCGGGTCCCCCAGACCCTAGGGTCCCCCTGGGAGGGGGATAGCGATAGGGAGGCGTCCAGAGAGAATGAAGTAAGGCAGGAAACTGCAAGGCATTTGCAGAGCTTAGACCATAAATGGAGAGAAGGCCTGTAAGAGCCGAGGCTGGACAAATAACGATGGTAATTATTGTTAGTAAAAATAGCACTGCCTAACATTTATTCAGTTAGTTGAATAGCAACATTTATTGGGTGGTTGAAAACACTGTATCCCGTAGTGTTTGGGCGGAACGATTTTATTCTCCTTTTCTAGCAAGGCCCTGAGATGGTGGCCTCAATGCTTAGACTCCCACCTTCTAGAGCGGATACCACACCGCCTGGGTAGAACTTGCGAAGGAGATGGCCCATAACTGATTTCAGGACCTCCGTCTGTTCATCTGCCCCAGAACGCAAAAGAGAGGCCAGGAGGTGGGAGGATTCCTTCAACGAAGGGGTCCCTGGCGGTGAGCACTTCCCCACTCCTACCTTTAATCCCTCCTCCAACCGGGGACACACAGGTGGTGCTTTTGTCTCCAAGGAAGCCTCAGAGAGACTGTCGTGTGTCTTCCACAGTTCCGGAGGCGCAGTGGCCCGGGGCGTGGCTCACCCTCAAGAGGGCTCAAGGACTATTTAAGAAGCTGCTGGAGCGGCTTTGGCGGGCGAGGAGGGAGCAGCACAACAGTGCTTGTGTTGATAATGGGACAGAGCGTGCAGAAGTGTTCCCCGGGGACCGCGATGCTTCTAGCCGTTCACTCCCTGGCCGAGGGAGGAGAAGCTTTAACTCAGAATGAAGTAAAGAGTTGTGATCACTGTACTGAATGAACCCAATGTGTACTCAAATGAAACAGGAGACCACTGTGATTCTTATTAGCAGTGGCGTTGTCCCCCAGTGAGCAGGTAAGCCGGGTAGGGCTGCGCAAGATTTCATCAAGGGGCGGGAACCAGCCCCCAAGAGCCGTGGAAGCCACGGTGCAGTGACCCAGTATTCACACACTTTTCAGCCCTGCCACGTGATGGGCCAGGTACAGGCCTTCCAGCTGTCCAGTGAGGTCAGTCCTAGTCTTCTTACCAGGCTACAGGTGAGGAAACTGAGGCTCAGGGTGTTGAGAGGATAGGTTGGAGGGGAGGCTTGTGGTAGCCCCAGAATCCCAACGTCGGAGAGGCGGACGGGTCTCCCTGCCAGTGGAGGAGGAGATCGGAGACGGGTCATGAGGCTGTTGCCTGTCCCCAAGACCAGCAGGCTGTCCTCCTTGATGTTACATGGAGTGGCTTGGGAGGGCGGAGGCTGGTAGAGACTGAGGCTGGAGATGATTAAGCACCCCCACCCAGAGTTGGCTTTGGGGCTCCCCCTGGACGAGATCCAGGGCACCGCAACAGACCTGGGTGTGCGGATGGGCCCTGCCCTTGCGACGGAAATCCCAGATGGAATTCAGGAGACGCCAGAGGTCAGAAATGAAGCCCAGAGTGGGGCTGGAGAGAAGACAGCTTGCGGGAAGATGCCCAGAATTTTGCTTCTGAAAAGAAGCAAGTTTCACGCAGGTGGGGAGAAAAAGCCTACCGACCATGGAGCAGGCGGCCTCAGAGAATCGGTGGGGGGGATGAGGCATCTAGAAACCTGAGCCCCCGGGGAATGGAGACTGGGCACCGTTGTCCTCTGCAGGGCCCGGGCCGGGGAGGCGGGGGTGGGATTGAGCTGGGGAAGATGGCACAGTGGGAAAACCTTGGCCCAGAACAGCTCCTCAGCACCCCCCTCTCCTGGTACCAGTTGCCTTCCGGTTCCTTCTTTGTCTAGCTGTGTCGCCCTGGGAAACACCGCTCTAGCCTTTAGACACCCTTCAGATGTTGACACAGGTTGGGAGAGTAAACCAAGGGCCCATCCCTAGAAGCTCACCGCCGCCAAAGGTTGTTTCGGGCCCCTTTCCACAAAGGGGGTAGTCCCGCCCCCACCCTCGGCCCCCACCACACCTGCTTGGCCGGGACTCCAGGAAGCAGCCTTTAGATTCTACACCATAGCCCTTATTTGTTTAACATTTTACGGGCCCCACCTGGCTCCACGGATATTTGCAAGTGTCCATTATATGGCCAAAAGGTCCCAGCTAAGCCTCCAGCGTCCGCAACAATTTTGCACATCAGCCTCCCTCACTGGCGGGAGCAACTGGGCCCTTTACAGCCCGGGGTGCAGAGGGCAAAGATTTGGACATGTCTGCCGTCCCAGCCTTGCCGATCACTGTGGGGCCTTGGGCACGTCACTATGTCCCTCTTATGAACAGTTTTCTCTTCTGTGAAACGGGGGTGTAATTCTTACCCCGGGGTCTTAGAAGATGTTTCTGAAGATCAGAAGAGACAAAAAGTAGGGCTTCACTAGCGGTAAAATCCTTGCGCGAGCAAAGGCCTGGGTGTTCTTCTAAACCTACACACACGTAGGTCCTTCTCCTCTTAATATTTTACTGTGGTACTTGGGTGGGTGTGAATGGATTCTGAGCTGTGTATGGGTGTAGGATCAGAGAACAGTGCGGGGGTGGGGGGGGAGGGCGGTGTTCTCGGGACCCTTCTGGTCCCCCAGCCTGGTCAGAGAAGGTGGCCGGGTCAGCACAAGCCACACCCAGGGCAGATGTGACTGATGTGGCTTTTCATCAGCCGCTGGGACCTAAAACCCTCCAACACCCTGGGGGTGGGTGTTACATGTGAATTGCCTGGTCCAGACTCACGCAGCTGATGAGTAGCAGAGCTGGGATTTAAAGGCTGCCCACCTTAGTGCCCAAGCTCCTTCCCCTACCCCCCCCCCCCCATTTTCCAGCATCAACAGCACCCCCACTCCGTCACTGTGTGAGGGACGACACCTCGGCTGGTGGCGCACAGGAGGCTGGCAATCCAGAGCCTCTTGTTCAAGAATCAGAGTCTCTATGGATACTTATTTCTTGGACAACTGACGCTTTTTTTAAAAACCTTGATCACTTTTTAGGTTTTTTTTGCTTAAAAAGCTTTCTTTTAAAAAAAAATTTAAATGTCTATTTATTTTTGAGAAAGAGACAGAACATGAGTGGGGCAGGAGCAGAGAGAGAGAGAGAGGGAGACACAGAATCGGAAGCGGGCTCCAGGCTCTGAGCCGTCAGCACAGAGCCCGACGCGGGGCTCGAACTCACGAACCAAGAGATCACGACCTGAGCCGAAGTCAGAGGCTCAACCGACTGAACCACCCAGTCACCCCTGGTGAAAAAGCTTTCTAAATCATATTATACATGTCCCTACCTCCTCAGCAAAATACAGACAACCCTGAAGTTTGTAATAAATTTGATTTCCAATGCAAAGATACTGCACTGAAGTAACATCAAACAAATCTCATTTTTCCGTGTAAATGGTGTCATAATGATGGGCTGTGTCCCTTACCAAGGATCCGAGGCCCCATTTTAGTAACAATGAACACAAGTTTAGCTAACCATTAATCAATATAATTAGCTGTTGTATCCCTAATATCTCATACAGCGCCCTCACACCTAGTAGGTACTCAGTAAGCCTTTGCTGAATCAATAAAAGAATGAATATGTATTAGATGACACAAAGCTATAAAATAAAATATAGCAATCAATAACAATACTTACTTACTATGTCTCCCAGGAGAGGGGCCGGGTGCCACTGGCACCCTGAGATGTAAGATGTGCAGGGGCTGGAAAAATTATCTGGAGCGGGAAGGAAAGGTAGCTGTGTCTGTAAGCAGGACCCAAAACTTTTAGGTTGTCTATTTCCTCTTGAGTCAGTTTTAATAGGTGGTGCTTTCCAAGTAATCTGTCCATTTTATCCAAGTTGTCAAATACATCGATCAGCATAAAGTTATTCATTATTATCCATTGAATCTTTGTAGCATGTGCAGCAATGATCCATCTTTCATTCCTGATAAGCTGTGCTGTTTTTTTCCCCCTTTCTTTTCTTTGTCAATCCAGCTGGGGATGTATATGTTCTCTTCATCTTTTCAAAGAAACACCTTTTGACCTGCCTGATATTTGCAACTGTTTGCTTTTGGTTTCGCTGATTTCTGTGCATCTTTTTATAAGGAACTTTGTTCAAGTTCAGTCTGCTCCTTTTTTTTTTTTTCTAACTTTTAACAAGCTTAGATCACAAACTTTAAAACTTTATTCTTTTTGGGGCGCCTGGGTGGCGCAGTCGGTTAAGCGTCCGACTTCAGCCAGGTCACGATCTCGCGGTCCGTGAGTTCGAGCCCCGCGTCGGGCTCTGGGCAGATGGCTCAGAGCCTGGAGCCTGTTTCCGAATCTGTGTCTCCCTCTCTCTCTGCCCCTCGCCCGTTCATGCTCTGTCTCTCTCTGTCCCAAAAATAAAATAAAACGTTGAAAAAAAAAAAAACTTTATTCTTTTTAAAGTATAAACATTTAAAGGTACATCTGTTCCTACAGGAAGTGTTTTACCTGCATTCTACATATGTCCTCTTGTTACCTTTTCATTGTGATTCAGGCTGAAATATTTTCTTATTCCCTTTGTGATTTCTTCTGTGACTCATGGGTAGAAGTTCTGAAGAAAATAAAAAAAAAAAAGGTTAACTAAAGAAGGATCAGTATTGCTGCTGCTCTGATCCATACTAGAGCCTGAGGTAAAAGGAAAAAATCAGAGGGGCGCCTGGGTGGCACAGTCGGTTGAGCGTCCGACTTCAGCCAGGTCACAATCTCGCGGTCCGGGAGTTTGAGCCCCGCGTCAGGCTCTGGGCTGATGGCTCAGAGCCTGGAGCCTGTTTCCGATTCTGTGTCTCCCTCTCTCTCTGCCCCTCCCCCGTTCATGCTCTGTCTCTCTCTGTCCCAAAAATGAATAAACGTTGAAAAAAAATTTTTTTTAAAAAAAAGGAAAAATCAGAAATACTGATCCCGTCTTTATTTAAAATTTGGGTGTTTGGATCTTCATGGATTTTTTGCATTAACTGTGATTTTTTTTTAATTTAAAGTTTTACTTTTTTTTTTTTTTAAAAAGGCAATTTATTGCTTTAAAATATTAATGATCTTGATTGCAGAGTTTGTTGGTGAAGCTTTACATTTTGTACCCAGGGTGAGCACCTCACTTGCCTTATACTTATCCTGGCCCTGGTTCTATCAGTTGTTGATGGAGTGATTGTCAAAATCTTCAACTGTGATTGTGAATTTGCTTATTTCTCCCTTTAATTCTGTGAATTTTTGCTTTACCTGTATTGAAGCTCTATTATTCATACATATATTTTTAAGGTTATTGTGATTTTTAAAAAATGAATGGATCCTCCTAGCATTATGCAATGTTCCTCCTTGTCTTTGGCAATATACCTTGACTTGAACTCTATGCTGTCTGATATTAGTATATTGACAATAGCCTTTTTATGCTTAGTGTTTCCCTGTTATGTATTTTTTCGATCATTTGAATTTCACATCATCTTCCTTCCTTATGTTGAGAGTTCTCTTTTGTCAACAACGTAGAGTTGGGTCTTGCTTTAATTTTTCATTGTTTACTCTTTGATCCAGTCTGACAACTCTATCTCTCAGTTGAAGTGTTTATTTTACGTGTAAAGGCATTACTGATATGGTCGGGTGTAGGCTTTCATTTTCTACTTGTTGTATTTTATTTTTTGTTCTTTGGGTTTTTTTGTGTGTGTGTGTGTGTTTCCCTCTGTTTCTTTATGTCTCATTTTGACTTTTCTTTTGAGATCACAGAATATTTTTCAGTGTTCCGTCTCCCCCTCGTCTATTGACATTTTAGTATTTGTCTCAGTTCTTAGTGGGTACTTCAGGTATTATTACACAAACTCTGCATTTATCATGGCTCACCCTGAATTAACATTACACCATTTCACGTAAAACACAAGAACTACAAAGAATGGCGGAAATCTGTTTACTTTTCTCCCGTCTTTTGTGCTTTTCCTGTCGTATAGTTTACTTCTTCACAAGTTATAAACCCTACAATACACTTAAAATGTGTTTGCCTTGTGTGCTTAAGCGTCTTTTAAAGACATTAAGAAAAATAGTCCTTCTATTTACCTTCATACTTAACATTGTTAGTATTCCTCTTTCCTTCCTTGAGATTTGTATCTCTATCTGTATCAGTTCTCGTTAGCCTGAAAAACGTACTTTAAGACTCTTTGTGAGGTGTGGGTCTTCCAGCAGTGAATTCTCTCGGCTCTTGTGTATCTGAGGGTGTCTTAATTTCCGTGCATTTTAAAAATATATATATTGATTTATTTTGAGAGAGAGAGAGACAGAGCACGAGCAGGGGAGGGCAGAGAGAGACAGGGAGAGAGAGAATCCCAAGCAGGCTCTGCACTGCCGGCACAGAGCCCAGTGCAGGGTTCAATTCCACGAACCAGAAGATCATGACCTGAGCCGAGATCGAGAGTTGGACACTCAACCGACTGTTGTGTCCATCGAGGTGCCCCCATTTCCCTAGATTTTTGAAGAAAACTTTTACTGGCTGCAAAATTCTAGGTCGGCAGATATCTTCCTTCACACTTGTAAAGCTGAAAATCCATTGTCTTCTGTCCCTTTTTGATTGAGAAGGCAGCTGTCACTCCCATTAGTGTTGCCCTGTGCTTAATGTATCTTCTTTTTAATCCCGGAGGCTTTTAAGTGTTTCTCTAGCTTTCATTTTCAGACATTTTGATCGTGATGTGGACGTCTTCACCTTTTTCCTGCTTGGGGTTTGTTGACCTTTTCGGGACTTGTAGTTTGTTGGCAATTGGAGACGAAAAAAATGTGGCCATTGTTTCTCCTTGTATTTTTTTTCTGTCCCCTTACCTCCCTCTTCTTAAGAGACTCTGGTTGAACATACGGTAACCTACAGGATAGGTCCCAGTGAGTATTCATCCAGTCTGAATCTTTTCTATTGTTTTCTTCAAGTTCACTGGTCATTTTTTCTGTTATGTCTAACCTGCTTTAAGCCCGTTCAATAAATTTTTACAGCTTTATTGATGTGTAGGTGACATATAATAAATTACGCATATCTAAAGTGTACACTTTGAAGAATTTTGACATAGGTAACAACCCTAAAACCATCACCGCAGTTAAGAAAATGGATTTATTCATTGCCCCAAACGTTTCTTTGTGTTTCTTTGAAACACATTCCCATATCATCCCCTCCATCCCCAGGTAGCCACTGACCTGCTTTCTGTCACTATGGATAAGTTTGCATTTTCTAGCATCTTATGTAATCAGAATTGGGCAGTATTTTTTTTTTTCTTTCTGGATCTTTCTCATGGCGTGATTATTTTGCACTTCACCCATGCTGTTGCAGGGGGGCAAGAGTACATTCTTTTTTATTGCTGCGTAGTATTCTGCTATTTGGATACGCCACAGTTCGCTTATCCGTTCATCTACCGATGGACACGAGTTGTTTTCAGGTATTGGCTATTACAAAAAAACAAAAAACCAAAAAACCCTGCTGTGAGCATTCATGTATCGGTATTTGTGTGGAAGTAGGCTTGCGTCTCTCTTGCATAAATTCCTAGGAGAACGGCTGGATCACACACAGGTATGTGTTTAGCTTGAAACCACCAAAGTGTGGTTCCAACATGGTTATACCCTTTTATAGTCCCACCCACCGTGCATGAAGGTTCCTGTTGCTCTGAACCCTTGGCCATGCTTGGTATAGTCAGTATTAAAGGAATGAACAACACCGGAAATGATAAATACGTGGGTGATTGTAATTTTTTTTTTCTTTTGAGGAATTCCTTTATTTTATTTTATTTTTTAACATACAGGGCAATATTGGTTTCCGGAGTAGAATTCAGTGATTCATCACTTACATACGACACAAAGTGCTCATCATTATAAGGGCTCCCCCCTTAACTGCCATCCCCCACCTAGCCCATCCCCCACCCCCCTCCCTCCAGCAACCCTCTGTTCGTTCTCTATGGTAAAGAGCCTCTTATGGTTTGTTTCCCTCTCTCTTTTTTCTTTTTTCCCCTCCCGTGTGTTCGTCTGTTTCTTAAGCTCCGCATACAAGTGAAATCACTCCGACTCTTTCCGCAGTTTGGCTAGTGTTGATAATGCTGCTGTAAACATCTGGGTGCGTGTACCCTTTTGATTCTATATTTTTGTGACCTTTGGGTAAATACCAAGTGCTGCAATTGCTGAATCGTAGGATAGTTTTATTTTTCACTTTTTGAGGAACCTCCGTACTCTTTTCCAAGAGTGGCTGCATCAGTTTGCATTCCCACCAAGAGTGCAAACTCTTTCTCCACCTTCTCGCCAACCCCTGTTATTTCTTGTGCTGTTAATTTTAGTCATTCCGAGGTGTGAGGTGGTATCTGAGTGTGGTTTTGACTTGTATTTGCCTGATGATGAGTGATGTTGAGCATCTTTTTATGTGTCCGCTGGCCATCTGGATGTCTTCTTAGGAAAAATGTCTATGCATGTTCTCTGCCCATTTTCTTAACTGGATTATTTCTTTTCTGGGTGTTGAGTTTGATAAATTCTTTATAGATTTTGGATACTAATTCTTTATCATAGAGGTCATTAGCAAATACCTTTTCCCATTCCGTAGGCCGCCTTTTAGTTTTGTTGATAGTTTCGCCTTGCCATGCGGAAGTTTTTATCTTGATGAAGTCTCAACAGTTCAGTTTTGCTTTTGTTTCCTTTGCCTCCAGCAATGTGTCTAGTAAAAAGTTGCTCGGGCCAAAGTCAAAGAGGTTGCTCCCTGTTTTCTCCTTCAGGATTTTGATGGTTTCCTGTCTCACGTTTAGGTCTTTCATCCATTTTGAATTTATTTTTGCGTATGGGGTAAGCAAGTGGTCCAGGTTCACTCTTCCGCATGTTTCTGTCCAGTTTTCCCAACACCGTGTGTTGAAGAGACTGTCTTTTTTCCATTGGACATTTTTCCTGCTTTGTTGAAGATTAACTGACCATACGTAGCTGTGGGTTCATTTCTGGGTGTTCCATTCTGTTCCATTGATCTCTGTGTCTGATTTTGTGAAAATCAGACCATCCTGTCTTGAAGCCTCCAGCTTCGTAAAACAGCTTGAAGTCTGGAGTCATGATGCCTCCAGCTTCCCTTTACTGTTTCAGGATTACTTTGGCTGCTCAGGGTCTTTTGTGGTTCCATACAAATTTTGCGGTTATTTGTTCTCTGAAAAATCCCTTTAAAAGATCATTGACTGGGGCACCTGGGTGGCTCAGTCAATTAAGCATCTGACTTTGGCTCAGGTCATGGTCTGCCGGTTTGTGGGTTCGACCCCTGCCTTGGGCTCTGGGCCGGCAGCTCAGAGCCTGGAGCCTGCTTCATAATCTGTGTCTCCCTCTCCCTCTGCCCCTCCCCTGCTCACATTGTGTGTGTGTGTGTGTGTGTGTGTGTCTCAAAAATAAATAAACATTAAAATAATTTTTTTAAAAGAAGATGATTGACTGTGGAGAACCTGCCTGGCTCAGTCAGTGGAGCATGTGACTCTTGATCTCAGGATCATGAGTTCAAACCCCACATTGAGCGTGGAGCTTACTTTTCATAAAAAGATAATTGCTTAAAGTAAAAATACTAACACTATGGTATGTGGTTTATAACACGCATAGAAGTAAAAACGTCTGACACATTAGCACACAAAGGCCAGGAGAGAGGAAATGGACGTTCACTGCTCTATGGGTCTCATAGAATATGTGAAGCAATATAATATCATGTGAAGGGAGCCTGTGATAAGTCAGACGTGTACTACCGCCCGAAATCAACCACGAAAGCAAACAAAGAGCTATAGCTAAGAAACCAACAAAAGATGTAAAATGGAATCCTAAAAACACAATCCAAAAGAAGGCAGAAAAAGAGGAAGAAGGAACAAAAAGCAAGTAAGACACCATCAGCCGGCGTGGCATACTTCACGTTTCTAGAAGGCTTCACTCGTGGATGGAAGACTACACACCCCTTTCAAATGCACGCAGGACGCATGCCAAGGCAGACCACACCGGGTTACAGACCAAGTCTCAATTCATGTCTACGGAGTCTGTGCTGGGGCAATTAAACGGGATTAAACTGGAAATACCCAGAAGATGTCTGGAAAGTCCCACAACATCAGAAACTAAATAATGCACTTCTCACTAGCCCACAGGCCAAAGGGGAACTCAAAAGGGAAAACCAGGAACCGAATGAAAATAAAAACACAACACAGAAACTTTTGTAAGATGCAGCTCAAGCGGTGTTTAGGGGGAAATTTATAGCTCCAGTTGCCGCTAGAAAAGAAGAAAGTTCTCAAAACACTGACCGAGGCTCTCACCCGAACAAAGAACAGGGAGAACCAATCAAGCCCAAAGCCAGAAACAAAGAGATAATGAAATAAATTAGAAATAAGCGAAATTGAAAACTGAAGGGAGAATGAAATCAGAAGCTTTTTCCTTGAGAAAATCAATAAAATGACGTTTCCTGTTTTTTCAAGAGTTGGATGTCGTCCCATTTTCGGTTGCTTTCCAGAGCCTTCAAGTGGTTTTTAAAAACGTGTTGTCCATGGGGCGCCTGGGTGGCTTAGTTGGCTAAGCATCTGATTCTTGATTCAGGAGGGTCAATCTGATGTAAGCAATCTCCCCGTGCACTGTAGCTGGAACCTTGTCTCACTGTTGGTCATTATCAGCACACCTCCTCCTGGAGCCTTCCCTCCCACTTCCTGTTTGCTGAGTCTAGTTGTCTGTGAACCGGGCGATCAGATGACCACACTTGGGGGAGTTGCATAAAAACAAGACTAAACAGTGGTTGCACGCTCACTCGTGAGTAAAGTCTCTGAGTCTCAGCTCAAAAGCCTCCTTTGCTGACTCCTTGCGAGGCCACGTGATTCCACGGAATCGAGGTGGGTCACAGTCTGACTTGACCTGCATCCCAGCCCCTTAGCTGTTTCACAACCTTGGGTGCTCGCCTCGCAGGCGATCACTTTACCCCTGTAAAACGGGGTGGATATGAGTCTCGAGTTTGTGGCAGGGATAAGAGGGCACAGTACGGTTGTAAGGCCCTTGCACTGCCTCTGACACATTGAAGGTACTTAGCGCAAATGACCTTCACTCCCCGTCTCTATTCTTTACTGTCTGGAGAGCAGCTGTCGACCTAAGGTACCACCAGAGAATTAAGTTAGGATGTTTCTACGTTTCAACACAATCTGAGCCACTTTGCTTTTTTTTAAATGTTTATTTATTTATTTTGAGACAGAGAGAGAGCAGGCAGGGGAGGGGAAGAGAGAGGGAGAGAGAGAGAATCCCAAGCAGGCTCCGCACCGTCAGTGCAGAGCCCAACGTGGGGCTCGATCTCACGGTTCGGGAGATCATGACCTGAGCCGACACCAAGAGTCGGACGCTTGACCGACCGAGCCACCCAGGTGCCCCTGAGCCAATCTGCTTTCTAAGTTTTCTTCAGTTGTGTATGTCCTCGTGGATCGTAAAGGCAGCCAAGATTATATCCTGTATTGCAAACGTTTAACCTCTTCTACTTCGCGTTATATGCTTAGGAGGAACAGCTAAGCGCAGGCCAAACGGGCGAAGCAGAGGGATCTCATTAAAGGGGTTGGTCAAGTCCAACCATATACTCTCAGCAGACTGTGCAAGGGCTGGGGCACCAGGAGCTAACATCCTTTATAGGCACCTATTGGGCACATGTGTGGAAGACTCACCTGCCTTAGGTGAAGCGTGTCCTCCAGCAGGCTGGGCTTTGTCCAGCTGCCTTCTGCTAAACAGCTAGTCGACTCAGCAAAGGAAAACACCAGACTTCCCAGCTTCTGGCCTCAGGGCCAACTCCCCCTCACACCTGCCTCCTTCATCACCTGCCCCTGAAATCTTAATTAAAATCGGGCAGGGCTAGGGAGTCCCTGCTCCCAGAGCGCTTTCAGGAGTTATCACGAGCCCTGTTCGATGTGTACCACGTTCTCGGACAGGATGAGGGGGTTAAAAGTCTGTGCACTCTAGAATCCAGGCTCAGAAACTGTTGAGAAAAGAAGAGCTGTCTGGGTGGAGGAGGGTTCAAATGCTATGGTCCGTGGCAGGTGTCTCCAGAGGCTGACACGCTGCCCAGTCATTGTCCAGTCATTCATTCACTCGTGCATGCATTCATGCACCCTTATTCTCTCGACTGTTCGATCGTTAAACAAGTATTTCTTGAGCACCTACTATGTGCCAGACATTGAACGAGGCACGGGGGTTGCGAAGCTAAATGTGGTAGCCCAGCTTTGCCTGCTCGGGACCCACTCCCCATTCTTTTGGCGTCACTACCTTGGTTTTGTTTAGGGGACGGTCCCACCCCATGGACACAGCCTTGGTGGGCCTGTCCTTCCGTGGCCCAATAATTTCCCCCTGGAATTTGAATCTCAAGCAGAGTGACATGAAATGACAGAGTGGTTTGTTATTTGTAGGCCTAACACCTCAAAAGACTCTACCTGTGTCCCCGATACCTGGATCCCTAGAGTTCCTCCCTCCTTTGTGAATCTAGTCTCTAATTTTTATTGGAATTCTTCAAGCTCCTCCAAAGTCTCCAGATCAATTCTGTGCTTTGCTTAGGTAAACCAGTGTTTGTTTCTGTTGTTAGCAACCCCAGAATCCTAACATATTCTCTTCCCTCTCGGATCTCACAGTCTAGTGGGACAGACAAGTGATTTCGGTTCAAGATACTCTGCTTGTGATCACATTTGGAGGCCGGGGAGCCCAGAAGAGGGGCTCTGATTAATTTCTTTTTTTTTTTTAATTTTTTTTTTTACATTTATTTATTTATTTTTGAGAGACAGAGAGAGACAGCGTGAGCAGGGGAGGGGCAGAGAAAAAGAGGGAGACCCAGAATCGGAAGCAGGCTCCAGGCTCCGAGCCGTCGGCACAGAGCCCCGATGTGGGGCTCGAACCCACGAACCGTGAGATCATGACCTGAGCCGAAGTCGGACGCTCAACCGACTGAGCCACCCGGGCGCCCTCCCCGGTTTTCTTTAAACAAAGAACCTTGAAAGCTCCCCTTAGGTGTTGTGGTTATCCACTGCTGTGTGTAATGAACCATCCAGTGTGGTATGTAACACACCATCCACAGCTTCCAGCTTGAAATACTGATGCTTCAGTGTCTCTCAAGCCTTGGTGATCTGTCTGCCCGAAGCTGGCTGGTTCATGCTTAGGGTTTTCAATGCTGTTTGTGTGTCGGAATTCCCCCGGGGTTGGAATCATCTGAAGGTTTTACCTTGCAGGTGTCGAAGATGACTCACACAGCTTGCTGACACCCTGGTCATGAGCTGGGAGAGAGTTAGAGCTGTCCACAGGAACACCCACAAATGGGGTCTCATGCACACTTCTTACAGCATGCTGTCTGGGTATGGAGAGAGACCGTTCCCAGATCAACCCAAGAGAGCCCAGTGCACACCGCACGGCTTAGTATGACCTAGCCCCAGAGGTCCCAGAATATCAGCAATGCCACTTTCTATTGGTCAAGCAAGTCACCAAGCCTGCCCAGACTCAGAGGAATAGGACTCCCGGTCCTAAAAAGTCACACTACAGAAGAGCCTGGCGGATGAGAGATACCGCTGCGGCCATCTTTGGAAAATGACATCTGTCTCACCAGGCGGTCCCCCTAGAATATTCCCTGGGCCCCTAACACGCCCCAGTGGGTAGGTGGAAGATGCTCGGTGTTAAGTGGGTAGGTGGAAGATGCTCGGTGTTAGATCCTGTCTTTCTCCGGTGTCAGACGTGACTCGTTACTTTGGAAACGCCAGCCCTCAGCGTCTCCGGGCACCATCACAAAGCTCTGTGACCCTCTCAGGCCAAACCTCGACGTTTTCGCTCCGTGCTCTTTCTTTTCTTTACTTTTTTTAAAGCTCATTTATTTATTTTTGAGAGAGGAGGTGGGGGCAAGGGCAGAGACACAGGGAGAGAGAGCGAATCCCAAGCAGGCTTTGCACTGGCCATGCAGAGCCTGACGTGGGGCTCGAACTCACCAACCGCAAGATACGGAAACTGCAAGGGGTGCTCCATAAACGTTAGCTGAATGAAAGGATGACTGAATTAATGGGTTCATTCATGAACAACCTGGCACTCTACTCAGGACACCCTCCGGGCCTTGGGAAACCCAATTGCACATCTTAACTATTCTCAGATTGCTTACTTTCCTGCAGTTCGGGTAAGTGAAATTCAGGTTTGCGGATTCGGGCCGCCGGGAGACTGAGCTGCGCCTGCAGCCCTGGTCATCTTCTCTTAGGGTCCCCACTCCCCCCACCCCCCCCAGCTGCCCCATCTTCCTTCCACCGCGGAACAGGTTGAGGATCTCCACGCACCAGGCGGTGCCGCGCTGGGAATTGCGCGCTGGCGCTAAGAATGTGGGCGTGGCCACCGCTTCGTGACGATGTCATCGCGTCTGTTTTCTGCAGCTGTGACAACTTGAGACGGACGGCACGTCTCACCCCTGGCGTATCCCCGATGCCTCGAACTGTGTCTGACCCATAGGACAGCGGCCAGTGAAATGTTTATGAGATGAGTAAACAAATGCACAAACGTTCTGGGCGAATGATTTTGGAAAGCACGCAAGTGTGGTTCCGGTTCAGGGAAAAGACCAACATGTGGGGGTTCATCCCTTCTTGGGTTTTTGGGTCATTTCAGCTCAGGGCTTCATTGAGGAATCTGGGGTTTTGCCCGGGTGGGGTTGGGGTGTCCGTCCCAGGTCCTAGAGCAGTTAGCCCACAATGGATGCCTTTCTTGGGGACAGAGAAGGTGCCCGGGGAGGCTGTCTTTCTGGATTCGGCCATGGCCCAGGCCCTGGGACAAATCTATGCGTTGTCGAGGCTGTGATGGAAGCAGCCTGTGTGCTGTGCGCGCCTCCACCCCCTTCACCCCAAGTGACCTTGACCCAGGACCCTCCCTTGGGCCGCTGCGCTGGTCTCAGACAATACACAATGCGAGCTGGCGCTGCAACAGGCTCCATTGAGCCAGCGCGGAGGGTCCCACGGAAAGTGCTATGAGGACTCTTTGTTCGGGGGCTCCCGTGGGGGCTGCTGCTTAGCCGCCCACACAAATATGCAAAGCCTACCCGTCACCCTAGAACTAGAATTGGAATTGCCAAGGAGGGCTGGGGAGAGGGGACAGACCCGGGCTAGGCCGCCGCTGGGGAGGGACCTCCTCTGGGTGATCTCATTCCACGCAGCGGCCCTGCGCGCATAGGTGCTGTTTCCAGGTGGTAAACTGAGGCTCGGAGAAGTCGGGCGCTTGGCCAAGGCCAGGGGAAGGGCAGTGATCCTAAGAAGCACTGCAAAGCCCCCACACCGCTGGAGCATAACGACTGTAACCATGAGAGCCATGGTGATAGAAATCACGGAAGGCTACTTCTGTTTGTTTCCAGAAACAAGGTCGCATGTGTTTCTGATGGGGGCTTTGCGGGAGGCAGGTCAGGTAACAGAAAGAATGTGGGCTTGGATCCCCACAGTCCCGGGCTCTGACCCTGGCTCTGTTGCCTATAGCTGTGTGACCCTGGGCGGGTTGTCTACCCTCTCTGTGCTTGGTATAATCGTACCTCGCTCACAAGCTTGTTGTGGGGATTAAGTGAGATCATGGGTGCCCAGCCCATAAGGAGCCAGGCTCCTGGCCGCCCGATCATGGTTTTGTCCTCGCTGTTGCCAGGTCACACGGGGGCTCACCGAGAGACCCTCAGAGTTGTAACATGGTGGGGGGGGGTCAGTGGAGCCGGGTCAGCATTTCCCTCTGTGGGCTTCAGTTTCCCCATCTGTTAAATGTTAGGAGGCAGAAAAGCTGGGCTAGAACGGGCTTCTCCCCCGCAGCATGGCTGACATTTGGGGCCGAATAGTTCTGTGCTGGGGGGGTGGGGGGGGGCTGTCCTGTACATTGTGGGATGTCCCGCAGCATCCCTGGCCCCCACCCCCTGGAGACGAGTAGCACGCTCCTCTACACCTGCCAGCGGTGACAACCAAAACTGTGTCCGGAATTTGCCAGATGTCCCCTGACATCCGAGCCGGTGAGCAGAGGTGTGCTCAGGGCTCTCCTGGGGACGACAGGTCGCATGACCCTGCCCTCGAGGACTCATCTTCACATGGAAACAGTGAAGGGTCTTTCCAGGCCAGACCCTAGAGGATCCTGCTGTCCAAGGCGAGGCATCACCCCCTCCAGGAAGCCGTCTGGATTCTTCCTGGTTAGGTTAATGCCTTCCTCTGTGCTTCCGGACATCACCTCCCCTAGCCTCCCAACAACCCTTGGAGGTGACCTTTTTTTTTTTTTTTACAAACGGGGCATTTGGGGCTCAGTTAGGGGTGGGGAGTGGCTCACCCAAGGTCATATTTCGACTTAGACCCAGCTGTCTTCCCACTGGGGTCCAGAATCTAGATCCAATCAAGGAAACCTTGGATCCTAGGGGAGAAGCTGCCGTGTTGGAATGACAGGACCTGGGATATAGGGAAGCCAGCTCTGATGCGTACTGACCCGACAACCTCTGAGCCTTGCTTCTCATATCTGTAAAAGGGAGATAGTGACACTTGACCCACAAGGTTCCAGTGAAGTTTGGGTGCTGTGACGCAGAACGCCTGGCACATAGTAGGTGCTCAGTAAACAGCAGCCGTAATGATTGCTGCTGTCATCGCTGAGGATGCGGAAAGTGGCTGTCACACAGTGCTGCTAGGTAGGCTGGCCTGGGAGGCCTGCAGACGCCAGAACCCTGAGCCTGCTGCGGGGCTAGAGAGTGGCCTCCGCTCCCAGGGCGTGCCTGGGGCAGCCGGCCACCGGAAGATTGGCAGGTATTTGAGTTCTGTGGAGGCAACAGTGGCCCCTACTGGACAGTCTTCAGAGTGGGGAGAGGGGCCCTGTCACCTTGCACCCTTGGGGCTCCTGTAGGAGGGCCCCCCACCCCCCACCACCTGGCTGGCCTGACGGGTCCTTCCTGCTAAGGAGCCGCTCGCAAAGATCGTCCTGAGCTGGCCCCTTTCCCAGGTGAATCCTTTTGTGTCGGCCAGAGGAGCCACATCCTGCCAAGGACTGCCTTTCTTGGTTCAGCCGAGTTCACTCTTCTGTTTCTCTGACTTAACTCTAGCATCTCTCCTCTTGGGGAACACAAGTAGAGGGAACTCTGGGCAAATTAGCTGAGTTATTGTCGGAAACACGCCCCCTGACTTCCAGGCTCCAGGAGAGGGCAAGGCCGCTCCTTGTAGCAGAGTGATGGCCTCCACGGTGAGCCGCCCTCCCGGGGCACCCGGCAGAGGTCTGTGCACATGAAAAGCCTTTTCTGCTGGGAAGTTTTTCCATCACAGAAAGGGGCAGTGTTCATCTTTGTCCGGGTCCCTTTCAGCCAACATTTACTAAGCTTGCCACGGGGCCGACGTGAGCCTGGGCATCCGGGACTCAGAGAAGCCTCAGGAGGGGCAAATATCCACCCGGGTAGAATTTCCACTAGAAGTGATAAACCTCCCCAGTCCTCTGTTCGTTTCCATAGAAGGAGAGGGTGGTGGTGAGGCTCCCTGTCCATTCGCCCTGGCGTCAGGATGGCCAGTCAGGAAGACGCCGCGGCTCCTTGCATGCCATTGAATGAAACCAGCAAAGGTCGCATTTGCTCTGGGAGCCCGGCATTATCACCCCAGCATGGCTCAAAATACGGAGATGGGTGTCCCGGCCCCAGGAGTGATGTGCGTGTGATCTCCAGCTGTTCAGCTTCGAGGGGCTGATCCGTTTCTCTGCCGCCAAGCAGGGAGGTGTTAGGCTGTGAAGGAGAGGGGGAGGCAGGCGAGAGACCCCGTGGTCTCAAATGCCCTCATCCCAGTTCTGCAGAGACTGGGACCCGGTGACAGACATCTGCTGGCTCCCTTGCTCTCTCGCCGCTCTCCGGCATCCCGTCCGTGCCTAAAGGAAGAGAAGGGCTCTGTGGTTGAGCCAGAGTCCGGAGCAGAGGGTGAAGAGATTGCCCCTGTCCTGGTGCGGTGACTGCTGGGTATGCACACTGATTTCCAGTTCCCCGAACCCGGAAGGAGAGCGTCTGCCTCGTGGGGCTCTTGGGAAGCTTCGAGGAGACAAAGAAGGTTCGCTCAGGGTATCTCTCCGCTGGCTTCTTGATGACAGGATGGGCTGTGGTCGTGGTCAGCCGAGGGCCAGGTCCTGTCACTCTCGGGGCTTGGGGAGGCTGGGCCAGCTGGGCTCCGATGTCCACCCCCCCCCCCCACCCTGGGTCCTGGAACTGACGCTCTCGTCCTCTGTCCCCACTCACGGAAGGCGGCATGAGCTTCCCAGCTCTGCCGTCCCCTGCGCACGACCTTTGCGAACCTTCCTTCCCTTGCAGGACTCTTGACGGTTGAAGGGGACACAGGGTGTCAAGGTTCCGGCACCCGTGGCTGCTCAGTAAATGGCTATTCTTTCCTGCCCTCCTTATGTCCCCTCCCGCTCCCTTCTGCCCCCGGGTCCATTAGCTTTTAGTTTGGCTCAAGTGACATAAATAATAAATGACCTTTCCCTTTCCAGGGCTCGTCAGTCTTTAGGCAGCTTTTAAATAAATAAATATTACTCGCAAATTTCTCATCCTTTCTCTAAAACTTTTTTTTTTTTTTAAACCCCACTAATATTAGAATTTCCCCCAGGGACGAAAAATCACATTCATTCCATCAAAAGCAGTGTTCTCAAACGGGGTGGGGAGGTGTTTGCCCCCCAGGAGGCACCGGTGGGTCAAGGCCAGGGATGCTGCTGAACACCCTGCAGTGCCCGGGGCAGCCTCCCAGCGACACGGGATCTGGTCTCAAATGCCGTTAGTGCCAGGGTTGAGAAACCCTGCTCTCAATGGGCTCCCACGAGGGATGTGGATCTCCCTTGTGGGTGGTGGCCGCATCGCCCCACTCCCGGGAGGGTCTCTGAGAGAAAAGCCTGCCATCTGCCAAGTCCGGAAACAGAATTCCTGAGCAAACAATGGAGTTGCGTCCCTCCCCGGGCATTTCCAGACCCTCGGGGCCACGGGAACAGCCGGCCTCAGTGGTCAGACGCTGCCCTCGCACTGTGTGGCAGTGGGCAGGCCACTCAGCATCCCCAAGCCCTAAGTATGTCCACATCTATCAGTGGTTCCCCAAGAGCGTGGTGATTTTGGAAGCCCAGAGGTGATTTCGAGGGCAGAGGGGCTGTTGCTTTAAATAACAGCAGACCACAACGTGCAATAATCTTTCCCTTTTCCATTTGCTTCCAAACCCCTGGTTAAGTCCAGAGAGAGCCTCTGCTTGGTGCCACTGTGTGTCCGACTTTGACTTTGGCTCATGGCCCTCCATCACTCAGTGCCGGCGGACCCCAGATTCAGAGCCGTGGCCCCGTGACCCCCCCAGGCCGGGCTGGGACTCAGTGCCCTGGGCTTACGGTCGTCGGGTTCATTGTCGAGGCCGCAGTCTTACACGACAGCTGGTTTCCCACTTTTGGTCGTGAAGCCAAGCGTCCTTTGAAAATGAAATTTAGGGGCGCCTGGGTGGCTCAGTCGGTTAAGCAGCTGACTTCGGCTCAGGTCATGATCTCGCGGTCCGTGAGTTCAAGCCCCGTGTCGGGCTCTGTGCTGACAGCTCAGAGCCTGGAGCCTGTTTCAGATTCTATGTCTCCCTCTCTCTGACCCTCCCCCGTTCATGCTCTGTCTCTCCCTGTCTCAAAAATAAATAAAACATTAAAAAAAAATGAAAATGAACTTTAGGAAAGAAACCAAGTAGACGTAAAGATGACTGCACTAAAACCTTGGTTTGCGAGCGTAATTCGTTCCAGAAACATGCTTTTCATGCAAAGTACTTGTGTATATCAAAGCGGATTTCCCGGTAAGAAATAATGGGAACTCAGATGACTCATTCCCTAACCCCAAAAATATTCACATAAAAATGATTACAATACTGTATTATGATACAAAATAATAAAGAAAATACTTTAAGAAAAATAAACGAGGGGCGCCTGGGTGGCTCAGTCGGTTAAGCGGCCGACTTCAGCCAGGTCACGATCTCGCGGTCCGTGGGTTCGAGCCCCACGTCGGGCTCTGGGCTGATGGCTCGGAGCCTGGAGCCTGTTTCCGATTCTGTGTCTCCCTCTCTCTCTGCCCCTCCCCCATTCATGCTCTGTCTCTCTCTGTCTCAAAAATAAAGGTTAAAAAAAAAATTTTTAAAAAATTAAAAAAAAAAAAGAAAGAAAAAGAAACGAACCTGCACTTGCCTTTGAAAACCTTCGTGGCTGGTGTGAGGGAGACGAGAGAGAGGAGTGTTGCTGTGTAGGACAACGTTCATGATCACTAACAGAATCGCTATCTATTGGCTCACTTGAATCTTTTTCTTATCATCAACTTCAACAAGGAACCTATCCAATGAGCCAGAAGGAAGCAAAGTACTCCTAAAGCAAAGGACTGCCCCTAGGTGCTTGGAAGTGACAAGAAACACACTCTAGTGCTAGTTGTGGGCGCCTCCCACATTCTGAAAACTCACTGGTCGCTTCCAGACAACTCGGCCTGAGCCCCACCCTCTGGGAGACGATCGCCCACAATTCCGCAGAGAGAAGGGGGCAGGGGGCGAACCATTGGCTCGGTCGTGATCACGTGACATTCGGTGTCATGCACTCCTCGTATTGCAAGACATCGCCCGTTTATCAAGTTAACGTTTATTAGAAATGTTTGCTCGTCCCTGCGGAACCCTCGCCGAGCGCGTCGCTCGCAATCCGAGGTTTCACGGTGCTGCGTAAATGGCGCGGGCAAGTCTGTGACAAGTGTTCAGGCAGGCCGGGGGTTTGGAGATCAGTTCGGCTTCCTCATAGGAAAAGGGAGTAACACCTGTCCTCCCGGAGAGTGAGGCTGGGGTAACAATCAAGCAGCAGGGCGCAGGGAAAGCCCTCGTCCCTCGTCTACGACACGACTGCAGGTGTCACGCAATGACCTTCGCTAAAGTCAGTCCCCTGCCTCAGGGGCTAGGGTCACACCTGACTGCTTAAGCCGTCAAGCTTACACCGTCATCCTGGCCTGGGAGTCAGAGGATCTGTGCTCCAGCCTTGACGCAGGGGTCAGTCCCAAGCAGGAGGAGACAGGTAGTGTGTATAACGGTCAATCGATCCTAAGATCAGAGTGGGTGGAGGGTCCCGGGTGAAAACGGGGGATGTGTGCCCTGCCTATGAGCATTCACATTCAAACATCGAGAAGATACTGTGAGGGGCGCCTGGGTGGCTCAGCCAATTGAGCTTCCAACTCTTGATTTCGGCTCATGTCATCATCCCACGGTTTCGTGAGGTCGAGCCCCACGTCGGGCTCTGTGCTGACCGCGCAGAACCTGCTTGAGATTCCTTCTCTCCCTCTGTCTCTGCCCCTCCCCTGCTTGCACCCTCTCTCTCTTTCTCAAAAATAAATAATAAATAAAAGTCTTAAAATAAAAATACCGTGAGCTGCCGATCAACCCGATTTGACCAGCAGGTGGCTGGTGGGAGACCCCTCGACTAGGGGATTTGTGGAGCCAGTTTGGCTAGACTGACACCCCCGACCACATGAAGCCTCACCCTTCCGAATGCCCATCCTTCATATCCGTGCTCAGGACCAGGCTGAGGCAGGGCTCAGGAGACGTTTGCAACATTGAGCAGGGAGGTAGCGGCTGAGGTCACTGAATACATTTCCTGAGGATCTGCTTAGGGATCGAGAGTAAGCTAAGCCCATTTTCAAAGGCAAGAAGTCTTTGTACTAGGTGATCGGTTGCTCTGGAGCCCGGAAGGTGCAGATCACTTCTTCCCATTGCCCTCCAAAGAGATGTCTAGAGCTGCCGTGAGCCCTGAATGCAGGCGCTGGAGTATATACAGTGTCGTAGAGAGAAAGAATATATGTGTATTTCAGCCTTCGAGAACCCCGGGCAGCCACTGCTCCCGCTGGAAGGGGCCATGCGGGCTGAGATGGTGGGGGAGGCCAGAGGTGCATCTCCCAGCGTGAACTCGCTCTCGGGGGCCTCCGTTCTCAGGGGTGGGGTGGAAGGAAATACAAATGCACCACTTACATGTATCACTTCTCTCCCTGCAAATCTCTGCAGACGAGCTTGCAAGTTAAATGCATTTAGGTTACACCTAAGACTGGTATATCCAGTGCCCGTGGCTTCAGACGCACACACACACACACACACACGCATCTCACCCTCCTCCGTCGCTGGGCACAGTTGGGTCCCCAGGGTGTCCTCACAGTTTATTTTCCCGTCCCGGGGTCTGTGGCTGCTTCCTGAGGCCGGGTTCCTCCCGAGTCTCTCTGAGAACTGCATTCGCGGGGCGGTCGTTACGTTTTTCTGCAGTTCCCACGGATTTTACAGCTCTGGCCTGGTTTTGGAGTGGAGGCCTGGGCCGGGCTGGCGGCTTCCCCTCCGGTTCAGCCGGCCTCGACCTCCGTTTCCCTAACGGCGTTTCCATTACTTGCTGGCCTGCAGGCCGGCTGGCTGGTGGGCTTTCTGGGAGCAGGCCTCTTCCCTCCCCGGCTCCCCAGCTGCTCATATCCTGCTTTATGGCCCCAGGGCCGCGCCGAGGGGCCTGCAGCCTGGATGTTCGGAGGTTTTTATTGGCGTCTCCATCAAGACGAGGGCCGTGGGGGTCCTTCAAGGCCTTCCGGAGCCACTTTATTGGAGCCGGCCTTCCAGACGCACTGGGGCGCGGCGATTTCCAGGGGAATCTGGTTTCTCTGCCGGGCTCGCACCCCGTTTCCTCTGTGTTTGCATTGGCAGCTCCTGGCCTGGCCTGTTTTGCTCCGCACCTCGTGCTGGGCTTTTGTGGCCTGTCTGTGGCCAAGGGGGTGCCGGGTCGCCGTTTCCCCACAGCCGCAGGGACACAAACAGAGCTTTGTGTCTGAGGGCAGCAGGTGGAAGGAAGGCACAGAGCTCACCGCCTTCCAGTGCTTCGGGGAAACGCGCTGGGGTTTAGAAGACGTTAAAACACAAATAAAAACCACTCCACACGGACTACACCTTGGGAACCCAAGCTCGCTGGCGAGAGAAGGTTGAGTGGCTGGGTCTCAGTTCCCGCCGGGGGCTTTGGGATCCCGAGTAGGAAAAGGAAGCGGGCGGCATCAGTATTCTGCAAGGAGATTTAAATTAAAAAACGCCAAGGGGGCCTCCAGTTCACGTTCAGCTCCAAAGGCGCAACGGACGACAGGTGTATCCTCGGCGTCTGAGTCGGGGAAGGAAGCGCCGTGGGAGAAGGTGCCGGTCCCAGAGCGTCCCAGGTAGCACGTGGCCCTTTCTCCCCTTGGTGGCCCCCAAACTGGCCTAATTTATGTAGAAGAGTCAAGGTTAATATTTATTATGGACTGGATCGTGTTCCCCCAAATCCCTGTGTTGAGGTCCTGCCCCTCCAGCACCATAGGATGGGACTGTGTTTGGATAGGGGGTCTTTAGAGAGGTGATTAAGTTAGAGTGAGGTCACACGGGGTGATCCTGATCCGATCCGACTGGGGTCCTTGAGAAGAGGAGACTGGGACACAGACACGCACAAAGAAGAGGCCGTGTGAGGGGACAGGGAGGAGACAGTCATCTCCAAGCCAAGGAGAGGGGCCGCCAAAGACACCAGCCTGGCCAACGCCTGGGACTCCCAGCCTCCAGACCTGTGAGGAGATCGATTTTGGTTGTTTAAGCCTCCAGTCTGGGGTACCTTGTTACAGCATCTCAGCAAACAAATACAGTTAGCAACAAGAAGGAAGTGGTCAGTAGAACCTTTATTTTATTTTATTTAAAAATTTTCAATGTTTATTATTTATTTTTGAGAGAGAGAGAGAGAGAAAGCATGAACGGGGGAGGGGCAGAGAGAGGGAGACACAGAATCCAAAGCAGGCTCCAGGCTCCGAGCTGGTCAGTACAGAGCCCCATGTGGGGTTCGAACTCATGGACCGTGAGATCGTGACCTGGGCTGAAGTCATACGCTCAACCGACTGAGCCACCCAGGCCCCCCTCATTTTATTTTTGTACCTGGTGGATTTGAGGGCCAGCCTCGGAACTGTGGGTGACAGCGGAGACACTGGCCATCCCCTGCTCAGGGGTGTTCCTTTCCCCCACAAACAATCCAGCACTTTCCCTGTTCACCCCAGCTGCCCTGTGCTTTTGCCATTCACTCGCTCATGGTTTGGGCTCCCGGGAGAAGTGGATCCCCCGCGACCCGAGTGTAAGCGGCTTACTGGGATGTGGTTCTGGGAAGCATGTGTGCGGCGAGGAAGGGCGTAAAGCCAAACAAAGGTGAACCACCCAGGGAGTTACCGTTGTGAGCAGTGGGTGCTCAGTCCTGCAGAGGACCTGGGTCAGCACAGAGCCCAACGCGGGACTTGAACCTATGGACTGTGAGTTCAGGACCCGAGCTGAAGTGGGCCGCCCAACCAACTGAGCCACCCGGGTGCCCCCACCTTTGACCTTCTTGATTCCACACTTAACCCTTGGCTCTGCTGACAGACTCCTCTGGCATGCCGAGGGCCTTCTCCCTCCTGGACCCTTTCTCCCCCCCCCCGTCCCCTGCAGCCCTGTTTGGCTCCCGCTGTCTCTTTTGAGGCTGTGACGTGGTCTGGGGACCTGCCGCCTCTTAGGGGCAACGCTTTCCCTCCCTCCCTCCTGTCTTTGTCGAGAATTACTATGCCATAGACACCAAGCACCTGCTTTGTGCCTGGCAACCTGCCAGGGGATGCTGAAATGAGTGACTTGGGGTCCCTGCCCCTGAGAAGCCCCCAGTCTGGTGGCAAGGGCCGGGTCTGCCTCACTTCCTCTGAAAAGGCTGACCAACCCGGGCAAGACCACTCCGCCTTCTGAAAGTCCAGATCTGCCCTGGCACTAGCTCTGTGAGGCCGTTTGGGTGCCTCTCAGAGGGTCCACGCGATGGGGCCCCTGTGCCAACTGCAGCAACCTCCATTGTACCCCCTCGTATCGGCCCCTCCCTCACCCCTGCATCTTAACCTCCTGCCCCCTCACCCCTGCGTCTTGGGATCGGCTCCCAAATAAGCGACTTATTTAGTTACATCACACCGGTGCCGGGTGTGACGGACGTGTGGCGTGTCCTGGAGTGTATCCGCTTTGCCAGTTTTGGCAAAGGAGGGGACTTATTAGGGACCTCAGCCGTGGTCACGTGGCTAAGCCATTTTCTTTAATCTGGCCATTCCAGTAATAAAGCTTTAAAAAGAAAAAAAGAGCTCTATTTTAATATCATTATTTTCCATTGGTGCTTTATTTCTCTTTGGAATCAAACGAAAATCTCTTTTGTCAACTTTTCTATTTGTCTTCTTTTATTATGGTTTTTGAAAAGTGCTTTGAAAATCGAGGTATTCATCCTTTGTTTGTTATATAAGCTAAATAGCTTCTCCGAGTGTGTGGCTAGTACTTAAGCGTGTTTATGTTATTTTTCTCAGAAAGATAGTTGAAATAAAAAAAATAAATGAAGGGGCACCTGGGTGGCTCAGTCAGTTAAGCGTCCGACTTCGGCTCAGGTCATGATCTCGCGGTTCATGGGTTCGAGCCCCGCGTCGGGCTCTGTGCTGACAGCTCGGAGCCTGGAGCCTGTTTCAGATTCTGTGTCTCCCTCTCTGTCTCTGCCCCTCCCCTGCTCATTCTCTGTCTCTCTCTGTCTCTTAATAATAAATAAACATTTAAAAAATTAATTTTTTTTAATTTTAAAAATTAAAAAAGAGCTACCATCCGTCTGGTTCCTGGATCTGCTTCTTAATTGTCTCTGAACACAAAGAAACAGAAAAGAGGTGCGATTACTTGGCATTCACCAAACCCCGATATTTACACCAATGAATATATGACTATCTTTTTACTTTTTTTTAATTAAAAAAATTTTTTTTAATATTTATTTATTTTTGAGAGAAGGAGAGACAGAGATGGAGAGAGACAGGTGAGGGGCAGAGAGAGAGAGAGACCCAGAATCCTCAGCAGGCTCTACACCATCAGTGCAGGGCCTGATGTGGGGCTCAAACTCATGAAATGGGAGATCATGACCTAAACCAAAGTTGGACCCTTAACCAACTGAGATGCTCAGGTGCCCCTTTGCTTTATTATTTTTAATCAACTTTACTGACGTATCCTTTGTGTACAATAAAGCGTGTATGTAGTTTGACAAATTTTGACAAATTATGTGTCCAAGTGATCACCACTCCAGGCAAGACAGAGATGATTTCCATCGCCCTAGAAAGTTCCCTGATGCCTCACTCCAGGCAAACATCCACACCCACCCCAGCCAGGCAGCTTCCAATCAATTTCAGTCACTATAGAATAGTTTGCCTACCTTGTGGCTTCCTGTGTTTGGAAGCACGTAGAAGTTCTCTTCCGAGACAGACTTCTGGCACAAATGTTCTTTCCTTTCTATTACTGAGTTGTATTCCATTGCAGAAGTCTTTATGTAGTCCTGTGTTTTCATTCTCTTGGGTACATACCTAGGGGTGTGATTGCTGAGACTTACGGTAGGTTTATATTTAACTGTGTAAGAAATTGCCAAACTGTCTTCCAAAAGCGTCTCTCCATTGCACTCCCGGTGTTCTACTAGAATTCTGGGTATGCCTTATTACTTCCAGCACTTGGTAATTTCCAAATTTTTTATTTTAGCTGTTCTGGCGGATGCATATTGTTGTCTCATCCGTACTGTACATTCGTACCTTCTTTTGTGAGGCATCTGTTCCAGTCTTTTGCCTATTTTAAAAATCAGGTTGTTGAATTGTAGATGTTCTCTGTGTATACTGAATACAAGTCCTTTGTTGGGTAGATGCATCGCAAGTATTGTCTCCCAGTTTGTGCCTTGCCTTGTCAATTTCTTTTTTGTATTCATTCATTTTGAGAGAGACAGAGACAACACGAGTGGAGAGGGGCAGAGAGAGAGGGAGAGAGGGGATCCCAAGCGGGCTTTGCGCTGCCAGTACAGAACCCGATGTGGGGCTTGAATCCACAAACTGCGAGATCATGATCTGAGCCAAAACCAAGAGTCAGATGATCAACTGACTGAGCCACCCAGATGCGCTGTTGCCTTTTCAATACCTGAATGGTGTCTTTGTTGCTGTTGTTTTTACAATTAGGAAAAAAAAAGCTCTATTCCCTTTTAGCATTTTTTAAAAATTGTCAACAGCTTTATCATAGTATACATACCATAAATTCACTTCTTTTTAGTGTAATAATGGTGTGGGGTTTTTTTTCTTTTCAGTATTCAAAAAGGTTGGGAATTACTTAGAGATCCAATGCAATGTTCTTACCAATACTTGCTTTTTCTGGAGGAGTGGGAGACAGCTAGCATTTTTAACGTGTGATTTTAATAGAAATATCTGTTCAAAATCATAAAGAAATACATGCTTCTTACAAATAAAAATCAAACATTGTAGGTAAGAGTAAGTTGGCGACACGCTGAAGGTCAACATCAGCTTTTTGGGAGTGAGCCAAAATCTGATATTTGACTTCAGCTTTGGCTTGACTTTTGGGAGGTCAAATAGTTGATGCTAACTTCAATGTCATTTCTGGAATCCCTGAACTTGTGTGATCAACAATCATATGATTGTCTCATATCTAATCATAACAAGAGCAGTGATAGGAACAAGGCATGGCATTCAGATTTCTTAACAGCTAACCATCCACCGTGAAGTATTAGCAAGCCTTCTTGATGTAACTTGGAGTGGGAATCTCTTTTGTGCTTTATATGCTGAAATTTTGTCAATCAGTTGAGGTAAAAATGTGCTTTTGTTATTGCATAAACGTACTGCAGTAACTGTGGGTCAAAGTTGTTCACTTTAGGCACGAAAGCTATCACGAGCTCTCAAATAGTTAAATAAACAGGGCGATAGCTGACAAAATAGTGGTAGGAGAGAGTGTGTGATCTAGACAACCTTAGGAAAAACATTATATCCTTATATCCTTCTTGGGAACCAAAATATTATAAAACCTGACCTTGCTGGGAAGTGAACATCTCTTCCGTGAGAGGGGGCCCCTCAGCAGAGAGGCCACAAAACATCCCATCAACGATGGCCCCAAACTACTCTTCCTGCACTGTCGGCCCTTAAAATTTCACTATTGTTTTCATACAAAATTGGAATAATAAAGTTTTCCTATAAAATGATGTCAAGCTTTGGCCTCTTCTTTGACTGAAAATTCTTTTAAAAATATACTTTACATTTTGGAGCAGTTTTAGGTTCCTAGCAAAACTGAGCAGGTGGTGTAGAAATTTCCCATCCATCTCCTATCTCAACGGTATCTTTCAAAAAGCAGAAGTTTTCAACGTAGTGAAATCCAATTGATCAATTTTTTTCTTTGACGGTTAGTGCTTTTTGTATCCTAAGAACTCTTTCCTACCCTCGAGGTCAGAGATTTTCTTCTATGTTTTTTGTTTTTTTGTTTTTGTTTTTAATGTTTATTTATTTTTGAGACAGAGGGAGACAGAGCGCGAGCAGGAGAGGGGCAGAGAGGGAGACACAGAATCCAAAACAGGCTCCAGGCTCTGAGCCGTCAGCACAGAGCCTGACGCGGGGCTCGAACCCATGAACCGTGAGATCGTGACCTGAGCGGAAGTCGGACGCTTAACCGACTGAGCCACCCAGGCGCCCCTTTTTTGTTTTTTTTAAAGGGCTTCTACAGTGTTAGCTCTTACATTTAGGTCTAGCATTTATTTGAGCTAATGACTGCAGATGGGCATTGCTTCTCTGTCTTCTCAGTGAACAGGGCTGGGAAATCGACAATATGCAGACAGTGCCTCCTGAGTGCATACTGATATTGGTATGCCAAAGCAAAACCACAGAGTGTTTATTTTTGTCTGAGTGAGTTACCTTCTTCTCTACCACATCCTTTCTTTCTTCCCTAATAAGCATCTCCCCAAGATCACACGATGTTAGCGTTCAAATATCCCATAATCCTTCCTTTGCGTGATCTCATACGCACTCCAGCCACGATAATAGTCACAGCCAACCACCAGCTCTGATTACTGACCATAGTTAAAAGCGTTTCTACATACGCTTCCCCCTCCTTTCCCCCTGTTCTGTCGTTGTTGGTCTAGAGCTCCGTCGTCAGAACATAATGGCCGGTAGGTCGATACACATGCATCTGTTCGATGTTCACCACGTCCAGCTGTGGATGCCTCTCGACTATTTTGATCATATCCCACTCATTCTCCGGTAGGTTTCTTCAGAAGGAATAACAGGGGCAATGTTTTCTGATTCATGCACGTTGACGACAGTTTCTGTTATCTTTACACACTCTGCGTTGGAAAATCGGTTTCCCCGAATGTAAAATCTTTGGCTCACATTGTCTCTTCTTGCGTATCCTAAGTTATTACATTTTCGGGTATAAATCGTTGATGTTTAAAAAAATTTTTGCAGCAATCCCGTTTTCTTTACCTTAGACGTCACATGCGCTTTGTCCCTAAGCTTCCCAAGGACTTTTCCTTTTTCCTTAGCGCCTGTGGTTTTAGTAGACTATGCCTTGCTGTTGCTTGTTCTGGTTCATGTTCTTGGGCCCCCGTGTCTCCTTCAGTGTGGAGCTTCAGGTATTTTTCTTTCAATTAAGTGGTCTTGAATTATGTCTTTTAAAATACTGTTTCTATTTCCTTGCTTTCGTTTTCTTTTTGAAGGTGTCCCATCCTCCACATCGTGAATTTTCTTATTTTATGTTTAGTATTTGTCTGCCTTCCACATCTTCTTTGTCTCTATTTTTTACTTTTAGTTAAAAACATATTGTAAGTTTATTTCGAGAGAGAGCGAGTAAGCAGGGGAGGGGCAGAGAGAGGGAGAGAGAGAATCCCAAGCAGGATTCCATTCCATCAGCGCAGAGCCCCTTGCGGGGCTCTAACCCACGACCCTTGAGATCATGACCTGAGCCAAAACCAGAGTCAGAGGCTTGACCGACTAAGCCACCCAGGCGTCCCTCCATTTTTTATTTTTCAAGATGTATCTGCTTCTCATCTTCCGTTTCTCGTAGGGCGTTTTCCCGGCTGCTTTTTCTTCTAGTCTGTCTTCATGTCTAAAATGATTGTTTCTTCTATTTCCAATTCTTGAGTTCTGTCTCCTCACTTTGGGGGGGGGGGGAGTTGAGACATACTTTGCATGTTTTTGTGGGGGGACAGAGGATCCGAAGCGGGCTCTGTGCTGATGGCAGACAGCCCGACGTGGGACTTGAACTCACAAACCATAAGATAGTGACTTGAGCCAAGGTTGGACGCTTCACGGATGGAGCCACCCGGGCGCCCCGGTCCTGTGCTGTTTCTAATACTCAGCTGAAAGTGCATGGCTCCCTTGACTTTGAAACTCTTCCTAGGAATTTAGTAGACATTTCTGCAGACATGGTGCCTGGAGATGTAACAGACAAAGAATTGACTGAAGGCACCTGTGTCACTGAGTGTGTGACATTCCTCAAATGAGAAGGGAGAAGACAACTAGCCCACCGTAGGGAGGCAGCCCCCACCTAGCTACGGAAATGGGAGGGTCTGAGCACCGTGCTGGAGGCCAAGGTCGGCTCTGAAGCCCACACCTACTGCACTTGAGTTGTTCGGGGCTTTCCTTCTTTCTTTCTTTATTTTGTTTTTAACGTTTATTTGACAGAGAGAGGGCGTGAGTAGGAGAGGGGTAGAGAGAGAGGGAGACAGAGAATCCCAAGCGGACTCCACACTGTCAGTGCAGAGATCCATGCAGGGCTCAAACCCATGAAACCACAAGACTGTGACCTGAGTCAAAGCCAAAGAGTCAGAGGCTTAACCGTCTGAGCCGTCCAGGTGCCCCTGTTTGGGGCTTTCCGTTGACACAGGGACGAAAGTGCACTGTGATTTTTGCCAAACGGATTAGGAGGGTTGTGGTAATGGCTTAATTTCATCTCTTGGGCAAATTTTGGGTGAACGTCGGTTAGGGACCAGCCTTGTGCCAGGGGCTGGGATCGAGCCACAGACAAGACAGACAGTGTGTGCTCAGGGAGAATTCATGTCTCCTCTCCTGCTCATCAAATTGAAACTTTATGTGCATCAATAAAAATATTTCCGGAGCACCTGGGTGGCTCAGTCGATTGAGCGTCCGACTTCAGCTCAGGTCGGGGTCTCGCGGTTTGTGGGTTCGAGCCCTGCGTTGGGCTCTGTGCTAACAAACAGCTCACAGCCTGGAGCCTGCTTCGGATTCTGTGTGTGTGTGTCTCTCTCTCTCCCCCTCCCCGGCTCATGCTCTGCCTCTCTCTGTCTCTCAAAAATAAACGTTAGAAAATATATATATTTCCAAGCCTCTAAAGTGACAATATCTGCCGACTCAGTGAGAACGACTGCCAAACAATGACTCAGTGAGTTGAACCTCGTTGAAGGTAGAGTCCGAACAGGAAGATCTTTGGATGTCTCTCTTTTAAAGTGCACGTACAAATCAAACAAACAAAACAAACCAAAATATCGCATGTGCGTCTTCATTTCTGGTTTTCATTTTCTCCTTCGGGGCCCAAATCAGATTAGAGTTTCTAAGGAAGTGTATCAGTGGGGAGAGTACAGTCAGGATTCTGTCTGAAGCCCTTGTCTGGAAGGGGCATTATCTTCTGCTTTTGAGCAGATGTTTCTGTGACCTCCAGACCGGCCCATCATTGAGGCCTGACTCAATCGTGAAATGTGATAAGCGAGGCCAAAGGGTCACTTTTATTGTTCAAGAGAATGCTAACGTTCCACAGGACGAACATTTATTAGCTGGGAACTTGTTGGCAGAATTTACAGCCCTTGGGGAAGAGGAAAGGCTCATCAAATGTCAACATCTTGGTTTCCCCACAATTAGGGAAGCCGGAGCCTCCCAAACAGGGTGAGTTTATCAAATCATGTTCTCCGGGGTGTTTGTCTCCCCGAGTCGATTCAATTCACCGAGCACCGTTCCGCTCTATTGCTGTCCGCCAAGGCCGTCCAGGCTTTTAAAGGCAGGCTGAGAGGCAGAGGAGACCAACAGGTACTGGTCACTTTCTCTGGGACTGGTGGGACTTCTGCTAGCTCTCACAGTAACCCCGGGGGCTCCGGGGGGGTTGTCTGAGGTCAAATATGGTGAAGACAGGTCTTGGGTCAGGGTATCTGCAGCATGGCCCCCACCTAGGAAAGGCATAAGCAGGGGGACCACCAGATGGGGAACCACCCCATCGTCTCTAGTCTTGGCTGTCCACGAAAGCGTTGGGGACAAGTGAAACTCTTAGAGCCGATCACTTGTCTTTGGCTTTAAGGAATCTGAACAGCCCAACAGTTTTCATAGGATCAAAATAAATTGAGGGGCGCCTGGGCAGCTCAGTCTGTTGAGCTTCTGGCTCTGGATTTTGACTCAGGTCATGGTCTCACGGTTTGCGAGATCGGGCCCCACGTCGGGCTCCACGCTGAGCGCAGAGCCTGCTTGGGATTCTCTCTCTCTCCCTCTCTCTCTCTGCCCCTCTCTCATTCACATGTACACATGCTCTGTCCCCCTCTCTCTTTCTTTCTCTATTAAAATAAATAAACTTAAAAGATAAATAAATAGGGGCACCTGGGTGGCTTGGTCGGTTAAGCGTCCGACTTTGGTTCAGGTCATGATCTCATGGTCCGTGAGTTCGAGCCCCGCGTCGGGCTCTGGGCTGACGGCTCAAAGCCTGGAGCCTGTTTCCGATTCTGTGTCTCCCTCTCTCTCTGCCCCTCCCCTGTTCATGCTCTGTCTCTCTCTGTCTCAAAAATAAATAAACGTTAAAAAAAAAAAAAAGATAAATAAATAAGTTGAAGGTTAAGGCAGCACAGGAAAAGAATTCTTTTTTTTTTTTTTAATTTTTTTTTTCAACGTTTTTATTTATTTTTGGGACAGAGAGAGACAGAGCATGAACGGGGGAGGGGCAGAGAGAGAGGGAGACACAGAATCGGAAACAGGCTCCAGGCTCCGAGCCGTCAGCCCAGAGCCCGACGCGGGGCTCGAACTCACAGACGGCGAGATCGTGACCTGGCTGAAGTCGGACGCTCAACCGACTGCGCCACCCAAGCGCCCCAAGAATTCTTGTCCCCAAGTACTAAGTACTACGAATTCTTTAGTACTAAGCGTGGTTATCCCTGTGGCAAAAGTCAGACAGAGACCTGCTGTTCTAGCATCCGTAGTGGGACCGTGTGTGCCTCCCGAAAACCTGCTTCTGCCTCCACCTGCCTCTGTCCCTAGCCCTGGGCTCCTGCAGCTTACAAGGCCCCGTGCCACTTCCCGCCAGCCTCCCCAAGAACTAATCTTGGAGGCCTGGGATGTGCCAGGCCCTGGGCGAGGCTCTGGGCACTCTGAGAGCCAACCAATGTCCCTGTCTTCCCGGGGCTTACGATCTGTGGGGAAGATAAGAGTAACGACGGGCGAACCTGTAGGTCAAAGAAACCACGAGAAACTCTACAAACCAGGTAAAGGCTGGGGGTCTGTTGTGAGATGGGGGTCGGGGGGTGCTATGTGAGAAGGGCGGCCAGCAAAGCCTCTGGGACAAGGGCACAGTCGGGCAGAGACCTGGGTGAGGGGAGGCTGTGAGCATGGCTGAGCTGGGGGCACGGGGCCCAGGTGGCGGCCTTCCCGCTCTTCCTCAGGTCCACTGAGGGGTCGTCCCGGGGCCTCGGTGCAGACACTCACCCCACCCTGACGCCCACCCCCAGGATCCCCGACACTCACACCCTTGTGTCATTCGAGTCCTAATGAATCGACACCCAGAGGGCCCTTCCCCATTCACCTCCCCTGACGGAGGTGCAGATAAAAAACGTTGAGACGCCAAACACTGGAGAAACCAGCCCAAGCAAGGTCAGCTGGCTGCAAGGCATCTGGACCGCAGTTTGGAGCCCGCCTTGTCTTCCTCGCCCCTCCCCTGGCCTCTGAGTGCTGTCGAAGTGTGATTGATTTCACTTGAACACCCATGGTCTCCGTCACCTGGGGTCCCGTCCTCTTCGTGATCATCTGGGTGAATCTGGGTCATGCCCGACTCCTTGTCTTTCCACCTGCTCTCCCTGGCTTCCCCCAATCTAGAAACCCCCCTCCCCTCCCAGCCTCTCCATCCCAGGAGAAGACGTAACCACCAAGTCACAGACAGAAACAAAGGGCTCCTGGGTGTGTCCCTTGTGCCTGGCGTGTTAGTCAAGGTTGTCCAGAGAAAGAGAACCAATGGGACATAGATACGTAGCGAGAAAGAGATTTGCTGTAAAGAACGTGTTCACGCAACTATGGAGGCAGTTGAGAAGCCCTGAGATCTGCAGTCAGCAAGCAGGAGACCCGGGGGAGTTGCTGGTGGAGTTCTTGGCCGAGTCCGAAGGCCTGGGAACCAGGAGGGCCTTGTGTCACTTCCCGTCTGAGGGAAGAAGACTGATGTCCCGGTTCAGGCAGGCAGGCACATGGAATTTCTTCTTCCTCAGTCTTTTTGTTCTATTCAGGTCTTCAACTACTTAGAGGAGGCCCACCATATTACAGAGGACCATCTGCTTTACTCCGTCTACTGATTCAAATGTTAATCTCATCCAGAAACACCATCCCGGACACATCCAGGGTATGGGGCCAGATGTCTGGGTGCCCCACGGCTCAGTCAGTTGACACAGAAGTGGCTGTCACTCCCAGCCTTTGGACACCTAACAGCTTATGTCCAATAGCTCTCCCTTGTTCCTCCCTCACATCTGTCTTAGAAGAAAAGGCTTCTGGCCTCTGGTCTGGGACTGGTCCCTCCCCCTGTGCTCTGGGTCCGTCTCCAGAAAGGAAATCATCCAGCATTTCTATCCCCCCATTACCTAAGATGGCGGTGTGGATAAAGCTTCGTGTGGGAGGGGAAGGTGCTGGTTCCGGGAAGGAGTCCAGAGTGTGGGTTTGAGGCCTCGACTGGATGACCAGACAGGCATTCCTGTAAACCCCCGACCCTGACACCTACACCAAACACCCCTCCAGACAAGGCCCTCCCTGCAGGCACCGGGCGCGGGGGTGGGGGGCACGCGGTCACTCTTTCTTGGGACCTCTTGGTGCCCGGGCCTGCTCTCTCCAGAGAGGTTTCCCTGTCCCTTCATGTCAACCAACCCTCCTGGCTTGAGCAGGATTTTCTCACTGTGGACGTCAGACTTCCAACTCAAAACAGTTAAAGTAGAAATGAGGATTTATTTAACTTTTTTTTAATGTTTATTTATTTTTGATAGAGAGAGAGAGAGAGAGACAGAGCATGAGTAGGGGAGGGGCAGAGAGAGAGAGGGAGACACAGAATCCGAAGCAGCTCCAAGCTCCGAGCTGTCAGCACAGAGCCCAACGCGGGGCTCGAACTCACGGACCTTGAGATCGTGACCTGAGCCGAAGTCGGATGCTCAACTGACTGAGCCACCCAGGAGCCCCCAAAATGAGGATTTATTGATTGATGCAACTGAGAGTTCATGAATGGGGCTGGCTTGCCGACTCTGCTAATACCGTTGGGCCTCAGTTTCCCTTTGTCACACACACACACACACACACACACACACCATGCCCGTCTGCTGTCTTCTGTGTGTAGAGCTAGTTTTTCTTGCTGTAGGTGAGTTTCTCCGTGCAGTAAGGGGAGAAAGTGTCACAGGCACAGAGAGTGCAGGTGTCTGTCACCCCAGCTCAGCCACTTTGAAGGTAGGCCTTCTGTCTCCCACTCTCCGTATTGGAAGTCCCCGGGTGACATTGGTCCTGTATAGTCACCTGCATTGCTTGTACGACCACCTTGGTGTGGCCAGAGAGACGGGAGCTCTGATGGGCCAGGCCTAGGTCACGTGACCACCCTCTTGGCCAAGGTACCAGATTGGCAGGTGTCCTGGAATCACATGGACGGAGGGCAGAGCAGTTCAAGGAAGGAAGGACCTATTTTAAGAAGCAATGGGAAGGGAGGTAGGGCAGATAAAAACAGCAGATGACCTCCTCACCGCCTGGTCTGGGGGTGTATTGGATTGGGGCCCAACCTACTCCGTTGTGACCTCATCTTTTTTTTTTTTAATGTTTTTCTAATTTATTTTTGAGACAGAGAGAGACAGAGCATGAACAGGGGCGGGGCAGAGAGAGAGAGGGAGACACAGAATCCGAAGCAGCTCCGGGCTCCGAGCTGTCGGCACAGAGCCCGACGCGGGGCTCGAACTCACAGACTGTGAGATCATGACCTGAGCGGAAGTCGGACGCTCAACCAACCGAGCCACCCAGGCGCCCCTATTGTGACCTCATCTTAACTAGTTACGTCTTCAGCGACCCTCACTCCAAATAAGGTCACGTTCTAAAATACTGGGGATTAGGACTTCAACCGTATCTTTTGGGAGGGGACACGATTCAATCCCTAAAACCTATTGGGTGGTGAAGCCAGCCTCAAATCCAGAGCTCACGCTTTCTGCCTGAAGGTTGCTGATACTGACGGCTGGCATTTTTGGGCGACTGCTTTGTGCAGGCAGTTGCTCACAGTTTGTCACTTTACAATGACAGCAGCCCCAGGGGCGCCTGGGTGGCTCAGTCGGTTAAGCGCCGACTTCGGCTCAGGTCACGATCTCCCGGTTCACGGGTTCCAGCCTCGTGTCGGGCTCTGTGCTGACGGCTCAGAGCCCGGAGCCTGCTTTGGATTCTGTGTCTCCCTCTCTCTCTGCCCCTCCCTCCCTAGCACTCTGTCTCTGTCTCAAAAATAAATAAGCATTTTTAAAAATTAAAAAAAAAATCACAACAGCTCTACAAGGTAGGCTTTGGGTCCATTTTATAGGTGAGGAAATCAAGGCGTGGAGAGGTTAAGTGCTCAAAGGCACACAGCTGCTTAGGAACGGAGTCGGGATTCGCGCTGGTTTACCTGACTTCACATCCACTTTGCTCTTGGCCCCGCCTTGCTGAGTTAAGGGGCATAACATAAGCGTTGAGGAAGTGCCGTGGGAAGCCCGGCGGACAGAGACCGCTGCTGCCTGTGGATGGTTGGGGACAGGGCTGGCGGACCGAAAAAAAATCTGGAAATCCTTCCTGGAGGCCGTGACGTTTTAGCGGAGTCCAGAAGGCGGGGTCAGACTCGGGTGTGCAGAAGTGGCAAGAAAGGGAGTTTTGGGCGAGGCATTTAGCAGAAGCAAGGCCTGGAGGCAAGAAAGTACTGGTCCAGAGTCCACACTCTCCCGGGGGTACAAAAGGAAAGAGCATCTCTCTAACTGGGGACAAAAATGGGGTATTCATTCTCATCTTCCAGGTTCCCACTATTCTAGCGGAAATCGTGTCCAAAGCCGCTTTCCACCCAAGAACAGGGGGCATCCCAAGAAGGCAGCGGAAGCCTGAACACGCGGGACCAGCCGAGGGGGGCCCACTACTTTTCTCCTCTTTCCCACGCGCCCACGGCCAACCCCCTCCAAGCCCAGAAACCAGAGAGCAGCGAAGACGCCCGTCCGTCGTCCGGGTCCAGAAGGCCCAGCTGAGATCTGTTTCAACGCACCCACGTGAGAGGGTTTCCAGTGTGTTTCCCCAGTTGCCATGGCTTTGCTTTCTGCGTCAGGCACTCTGTCTGTCAGACACGACAATTGAATAATATTTTTATTTTTAGGCATGGGTCACCAAGTTTTTTCATTCCACCGTCAGGCTCGCCCCCACACTGGAGCTCCAGGGAACTGAGCCTCCGGTCGCCTGCGAAATGAATGGGTGCAGCCGGGAGCGGGGTGGGGGGCGTCCAGCCTGAGCTGGACACTGTCCTGGGGCCAGAAAACCTTGTCCCGGGGTGGGGGGGAGGGTGTCCATCATGGCAGAACACGGTGAGGGTAGCTGGTCTTCGCCAAGACCTGGGTGCCGTCGGGCCCGAGGGGCGAGGTCGGCGCTGCGGGAGGGCAGGTGCGTGGGCTGGACCCTCTGTGTGCGGTGGGACGATGTCCCACTATGTGGCGGTGGTGCCAGGGAGCAGGCAGGCGCTGGGGCGAGTAGTCAGCACCAACAGAGAGCCACGGGATGCCCAAAGGTGGGTCGCGGGCTTTAAGTGGAGGCAGACGGAAGTTCTCAAGGGTCGAATCAAAGCGGGGGCGCTCAGGAGTCAGACCCTCACATTCGGGGCCAGATAGAGTCAGGCAGGACCTGTATAAATAGAGCAGAGGTCCTTGCTCTGGCCACTGTTGACTTTCAGGGGTGATTGTTCTTGGTCCTGTGCTCTGTAGGGTGTCAGCAGCGTCCCGGCCTTCACCCACGGGATTCCGGACGCACTCCCTTCCCGGTTGTGACAACTAAAAATGTCTGCAAGCCTCCCCCGCTGTCTCCAGGGCAGCGGGGCTGAGCGCTCTCTGGTTGAGGCTTAGTGGGAACCGGAGGCTGAATGGATTTGGGACTGGGGGGGGGGGGGGCAGACGCAAAGACCCAATCTCTGGGACTGGGAACGGCCCCTCAGCTGGCCCCCCACCGGCGTGGGCCTTTGGTGACAAATGACACGTGTCAGTCCTGGCTAACACCCCCAAAAGGGAACATGGAGGAAGACGCGACAGAGGTAGGGGGCACGTGTCGAAAATAACAAAAGGCTGGAAGATCGGGAGAAGAGACGTCCTCGGGATTGGTTGCAAGGTCCGGTGGTGTTTAGAGAGTTCAGGTGGAGAATGAGTCTTGAAGCAGAAGGGCCCCGGGGAGACAGATCTCCGAGGAGGTGACGAAGTGCTACATGCTGGCGGGCTCTCCCAAGACGTGCTGCGTCGCCAGTGACCCCTTCGTGGGCAAGAGCGCCCCTGAGAGCAGGGGACGCGGCTGGGGCCCAGGCCGGAAAAGGCCCCGCGGCAGGTGACACGCAGCCTTCGCGCCCCATGAAGAGATGGGCTCCCTCGCTTCTGCGAACGGGTGTGAGTGACGGAGAGAACGTTCCACGTAGTCCCTGAAACACCGCCCCGTCTGGGGGGCAGTGAGGAGCCGCCAACGGCCTGGGGAACCGGGGCGCTGTCACCCCACACCCCTCACAGCGGGGGCGGCTGTCCTGGGAGGGCCCTTCACGGCCAAGAGGTGAGATTTTTCACGTCGGGGTCACTAACGGTGCCAGAGGCTGCGGCCAGGTACCTGGCCCCCCTTGTCACCTGGGAACAATTTCCATTTCAGGGAAGAGGCCCGACTTCATCATTCCCCTGGCACTTCTCACCGCTGCCTGGAGCAGGCCCAGCTTCAGGGGGGCCCAGAATGACGCGCCCCCGGCATCGCCCGCGGCGGCCCCCGGAGAGTCGGGCAGAGAGCGGAGCCTCGCGGGGCCAGCCCCGGCCACCGCGGGCAGCGTTTGGTGACCGACCGAGAGCTTGTCTTTGATTATCACCCGTGCTTGGGGGCGAGTCGTGGCCCCACCTCCAACCAGCGAACTTATTTCTCTGAGCCTCACTTTCCTCGTCTGTAAAATGGGCGTGAGGCTCTCTGCCTTACGGGCGGGCTGCGAAGCCGACATGTGAGGATGAGTGTCCGTGGTTCCCAGAGGTCATGGTGCCCAGGGGTCAAGGGAGAGATGGCTAAGATGAAGGTTCTCGGGCCCCTCCAGCTTTTCTGATTGCGTGAAGCTAAGCTGGGACGCTGGGCCATTGCGACAAGCATTCTAGGTGATTCTCACCCGAGTGAGTGATTCCGTAAGAAACACTGGTGTCTACAAAGGGCTTAGTCCTGAATCCAGCATGTAATAAGTCCCCAGTCCATGTTGCTGCTAGCGACTGTGGCTTTTATTCTAGACCGCTTGTCTCTTGTGGCAATAAGGGTACAGACGAATCATCCCCAAATCTAACCACTTTGCTTCCAGACCCCTGCTCACCATCACATTTGCTGCCAACCCAAACGACGTCACCCGGCTAAGCCCAGAACCATCCAGAGGAACCCACCCAGAAAGGGAGGGGATAGAGGAGTGAGGCAATGAAGGTCATCAGCCCATCTCTCACGGGTCTTGTTTTGGAAAACAACGGAATCGCACCGTCTTTGTCTACCAGGTTCGTTTCGATAAGCACGCATTGCATTTTTAAAATGTTTTTTTTAACGTTTATTTATTTTTGAGACAGAGAGAGACAGAGCATGAACGGGGGAGGGGCAGAGAGAGAGAGAGGGAGACACAGAAACGGAAGCCGGCTCCGGGCTCCGAGCCGGCAGCCCAGAGCCCGACGCGGGGCTCGAACTCACGGACCGTGAGATCGTGACCTGAGCTGAAGTCGGACGCCCAACCGACGGAGCCACCCAGGCGCCCCTGCATTTTTAATAAAAAACTCCTTGGTTATTTCCCTGCCCCCACAGCACATCAGGACAGTGGTGATAACAGAGCAAGAGCCGTGACGGTTTCCCAGCACTTCCTCTGTGCCAGGCACTGTGCTAAGTGCTTTTAAATATTAGCTCATCCGCCACCCGCCGTGACCCCGTGAGGTTGTGTGTTGGCTTCGTGTTGGGGCTGTAACAAACTGCCACACACCGGGTGGCTCGAAATAGCCCAGATCTATGATCTTAATAAGAAGGCTAAAAATGGGGCTAAAATTGAGGTGTCAGCAGGGCTGTCTTTCTTCCGGAGGCTCTAGGAGAGGATCCATTCCACGCCTTTGCCAGCTTCTAGATGCCAGGTGCACCCCTTGGCTCCTGGGTGCCTTCCAACAATGGGGCTGAAAGAATGGATGGCCGGATGGGTGGAGGGACGGATGGACAGATGGATATGTGGACACACGGGTGGAGGGACGCATGCGTGGGTGGATGCATGGATGGGTGGACAGATGGGCAGATGGACGGACAGGCAGAAGGACAGATGGCTGGATGGATGGATGGGCGATAGCTGGGTGCACCCCAGAAAATCTTGTCTCCCAGGCTCTCATCTCCATGGCGGAGACAACTGAAAAACATCTTCCTCACCCCCGTCCCCGGAGCTGTCATTTTTGTCTCTCCATCAGCATCAGGACACTTCCCACTCAGCTTCGTGAGTGAGAGCCTTTCTCTTTCCAAACCTCCCGCAGAACCAGTCCCCTCCAGTTGTGAGAAAATACGTATGTTGCTTACTCACCAGCCATGCCAGTCAAGGAAACTTAAAACAAAGAGATTAGTTCTGCTTTTATTTGTTGGTACAATGGAGAGCATGAAATATTTAACAGCATCGTAATGCGGAGCAGATGGGAAAGATACTGCCTTTCAGGGCCTCTCCATCTCTCCGGTCTTCCACCAACAGCCAAAACCTGGCGGCCCTTTAGGACAATTTATGGGCTGGAAGTCAGCCAAGGGACTGCTTGCCCAGGGGCCTCAGAACTGGCCCAACCCTGATAACACCTACTGGGTTATCCATCAAAGAGGATCGAGTTACAATCTTTTGAACACTGGGCATGCCACAGGGGATCTAGATGCCACATCGGGTGTAAGTCCTCATCGGCTTTATGCAGTTACCAGCGTTCAGAGAATCTTTTTCCTCTAGTGCTGATTATGTCATGGAATTTCCACCCACAAAACCCGAAAGCTTGCAAAATCACCAAGGAGTACATTTTGATTGGGTTTTGTGCTGTGCAACCTTGGGCAAGTCTGTAACCTCTCTGAGCCCGTGTCTTCAGCGGCATGAAAAACGAGGCGAGCCAGCTGGAAGTCCCTGTGAAGCCTGAGTGAGACAATGTGTATAAAAGTCTGGTGATGGCACATCGTAGGTACTCAAACTGCCCTCAGGCCAGGTGGGTGAGTGCCCAGGGTCTGAACGATGGCTGTACTGAGAAACATATCACGTGAGCATGGTGTCTGGGTCTGCATCCCACATAGAATTTAGATTTTTTTTTTTTTAGTTTATTTATTGAGAGAGAGCAGGGGAGGAATAGAGAGAAAGGGAGCGAGAGAGAATCCCAAGCAGGATGCTTAACTCACTGAGCCACCCAGGTGCCCCAGAATTCAGAAATTTTGAACCAAAAGGAACTTGGGGGATTATTTAGACTAAAGGATGCGAAGCAATCCTTTGGGTCACATCCAGCCTAAAGACACACACACACACACACACACACACACATACACACACACGGCACAGGTATTTTTTATTATTCAAATTAGTTGCCACGTAAAAGACTTGCTCTCAACATTAAAATCTGAAATCTTGTGTGATCTAAGAACTGTCAGACGTATGACCCAGAGCGCCCACACCCACCTGGCAACGACTGACAGGGTCCCCAAACCTTTTTCCTCAATGTTTTCGCAAGTGACCAAGTCTCTCATTTGTGTTTCCTACCTGGGTTCTGTGAGCATGGGAATTCGCAAACCCAGCTCGAGAGCAATCCTCTCCCTTTATGAGACAAATAAGGTAAAGGGAAGGAATCCGAACATGCACACCCCCCCACCACCACCACCACCACGGCCATGGTGGTCACCCAGGGATCTTGGAGCTCTTTGCTTATTCAAGCCTCAGGGTCCTCAACCCAGTGCTTTGGGGCAGTCATCCAGGTGAACCTATCCGGTACCTCTGGACTGAGTGATTTGGTTCAACATTCTCCAGCCCTGCTGTATTCTGCACCTTGAGGCCTTTCTTCTGCTTTCTTTCTTCCGTACCCAAGACATAGTCTTGGGGGTTAGATACAATAATGCCTTTGACATCTATGGTGAGAACCAAAGGAAATAATGTCGGTGGAAATGCCTAGCAAACTGTGAATATTGCATTATCAGGGTATTACGCCTCGAATGCATTACTCATAAAACAAATGGCTCCCTCCCTGGCTGCCCCCCAACTCCTGCATAAACTCGGGTTTTGATACATGTTGCTTGTGGGAGGTGTTCTGGCATCCCAGACCATACACGTTTTGTGTTCGGCCCCCTGGGCCTTTGGTCAGGGTCGGCCATGCCTTTCGGCCAAAACATGATTGTAAGAAGATGTTTCTTCAATTAAATGCAATCTCTTTCTTTATAGCCCCCGCATGACTGACCCCCTTCCCTGACCCCAAAAGGCAAGACTTGCTGCGTCTTCAGATGCTGGCTCTGATTTGCTCCGGGCCCCACCTCCTCCTGACCTCACCCACCAAAAGGCTCATTACCCCACACAACAGCCTTTTTCTTTCCAAGCTCAGTTAAAAAAAAAAAAAAAAGAAAGAAAGAAAGAGAGAGAGAGGGAGAGAGAAATGTCCGTTCTCTTTTCCTTGCCCACGGTAATCCTCAAATTATGCCCAATATCCGGCACAGAGAAATGACCCCGAATTTAATTTTCTGGTTCCTGAGGAGACTTCGTCAGGCCAAGAGTCTAGGAGGGAACCCCCAGGGATGCGCCCCTGAGCTCTGGTGGGGCTCTCAGCCACAAAGGCTGCACGGAGGGCCGTGTGCGTCCGTCTGCGATGTGTGTCTGCACAGAGTGCGTATGGGGCGCAGGTGTGTCTGTGCACGTGACGCGTGTTAGACGTGGGCACGCGCGTGTGCACGTGTGTGCAGTGTGTGTTGCAAGCAGGCGCACGCATCTGTGGGGGGTGGGGTGCACCTCTGTGTGCGTGTGCAGGTGCACCTGCAGGGCTCATCACGGGAGGCCCCAGCATGAAGGATTAACCACAGGCACCCTGAGTCCTCAGCTCCGCCCGTGTGTCCCTCTCTCGGTGTGTCCCTGGTGGTCACGTGGATGACAGTCTCAGGAGGATTGGCACGGCTCTGGGAGTTCTGCAACGCGCTTCACGGCTCATCCTCCGCTTGGCAGCGAGGGGCTCAGAGGCAGAGGTGGCCCTCGAGTTACCTAGAGACACAGAGGGAGCTGGTGGCCACCGCTGGGACTGGAAGCAATTTCTCCTGACACCCAGTCCGATGTTCTTTCTGCCTGGGCCCCCTTCAGGGGGGTCAGGGCCCGCCTGCAGGGAGCTGGTCTTCCAGAAGGACCTGGCTGGGATCCAGGGGCGAATAGCTTGGATACAAGGGGTGGCTGGGCCGGAAGTTGTGCAGGCGACAGCCCTGAGCAGGGTCTGACAAATGCTTCTCGAAAGGGCCCAGTAGGAAATGGTTTAGGCCTTTATAGGCTAAGAGGCAAAACTGAAGATGTGATGTACGTACTTATATGACCACCTAATATGTGATCATTTTTTCAAAAAAAATTTTTTAAGTGTATTTATTTTTGAGAGAGACAGAGCGTGAGCAGGGGAGGGGCCAAGAGGGAGGGAGACACAGAATCCAAAGAAGCAGGCTCCAGGCTCTGAGCTCACAGCACAGAGCCCGACGCGGGGCTCGAACTCACGGACCTCGAGATCATGACCTGAGCTGAAGTCGGACGCTCAACCGACTGCGCCACCCAGGCGCCCCTAAAAAATTTTAAATCCTGTTGGTCACCTTGGGCTACACAAAAACAGGTCGCAGCTGGATGTGACCTACAGGCCAGCCCAGTCCTAGAGGATGGAAACATCAAAACAGCTCTCAAGTGATGGAACCAGAAACTGGAGAGACTCAAGAGAGTCAAGGCCAGGGAACGAGAGAACGGAGCAGATATCAAAGAAAGAGCGATGGAGGGGGAGAAGGAGCAAACCAATGGTCACAAATTGGCTTTGGCGGGGCAGGGGCATGTCAGAGTCCCAGATGTTGTCAGAGAAGGGTCTCCCAGCAGCACCAGGAGGGGTGGATGGAGAGAAGTCCATGGCGAGGGCAGTGCTCAAGTGGTCGGGAGTCATGGCGGCCAAGAGGACCTCACCATCTGCCTGTGCAGCCTTTCCATGGGCGGGAACCCCACACAGCCTGATCCCAGTGCCGTGTCCAGTTCTGGCTGAGTGTCCAGGCCTGAAGTCTTTGCCAGTTCTCTCATTTGGTCACCCGGTGATTCACACTCCAGGTCACCCACACCTGCTACACAGTCCCCAACCCCTCTGCCTGCCCCATGGCCTCACCCTGAGGCTCCATGACCCTTGTCTTAGAGGTAAAGACTCTGAGCCTGAGTTTCCACCTGGCCTTGGATGATATGACAGAACCAGCCAGAAGTTCAGTGCTATGGGATCAAAGTCCCCCTGAAGGCTGCGGATGAAAGGCAAGGGGAAGGGAAGTCCCCCCAGGCCCAGCTTTGAGCTGTCCATTGGTAATCCATTTTGCCCGATAACAGAAGTGACTGGGAGTACAGATCTACGTGGACTGGTGGGCAGCGACCAGCTCCAGGAAGGATGCTCTATGAAGGCAGGAGCCTGGGTTTGCTCCCCTTCACCATTTTGTTCATGCCTGACATACAGTAGGAGCTCAGAAATATTCTTCACTTAAACATTCTTGACTTAAGGATGGGCAAGGGCTTGAGAAGTTCAAGGTTAGGGACGGATGACAAGGAAGTTTGAAGGAGAGGTTTGTGGGTAGTCCTCTTGGAGTAGATCTCGGGTGCCAGGCTACGTGGGGCTGTCTGCTCACCAAAAGCCCATCTATACAAAGGAGGCTCCTGAGAGTCAGCTGGGCAATCACACGGCCTCTTTCCAGCCACTCCGGTGCCTGTTCATGGACAACGTGGGCGTGGTGGCGGGGACTGGGTCGTTAACCGTATGCTTTTCGTTCACAGACTTCAGGCTATCAAGTTAAGACTGCGAATGAACCCGAGGGAAACTCACGGAGCACGGAAATGGATACACTGACTAGTAAGACGTGTCGCTAAGCGTGCACCTGTTTGTACGAACGGGAGGCACATTGCACAGCGTGGGAGCTGAGTGTTTCTGCTGCTGTTTTCATTTGGAGGTTTAGATGGGGAAACAGGGGTGCGCGTGAATATTAAGCATCCAAAGCCGTGGACTGTGGGGTGCTCGGTTCATCACCCAGTAAACCCCTTGCAAGACGCCCTCCTGTGATGCAGAGAGGGTAAAGCTAAAATGACATTTCTAGACTCCTTTGCTGCCGGGCCCTGGATGTGACCTAGGCTTTGCCCGCTCAGGTTCTCCTGCGCCGCGATACGCGGTATGGAAGGGAGGCCCATGAGACGGCCTGACGCGGGGCACCTGGGTGGCTGCTGTGGGTGACCGGGGGAGACAAGAGTCTTCAGGCAACCGCGGCGGCTTCCTGGTTTGGCAGCTTCTTAAAGTGGTGGCTGCCTCTTGTCTCCGCCAGGGAAGAGGCCAGAGTGGTCCTCAGGCTGGGCTTATTTCTGGAATCTCAGACTAGAGGTCGACTCCTTCAACCCTGCCAGCAATTTTGTGAGCCACCCAACACCCTGTAATTCATCTTTCTCTCCTTAAACGGGCTAGAGTGGGTTCTGCTGTCTGCAACTGACCCCTGGCTGATTCCAGAAGCCCCCTGCTCAACGAGGATCCCCGGGACACTTGCAAAGCGCGTAGGGGACGCCGCAGACCCCTGGCACAGTTGCAAGGCCGTACTTTGGGGTCGACCTACGTAGCCTACAAACCCCACGTTCAGAGGGCTGAAACAAGACGTGTCTTCCGAACGTGCTGAGCGCAGCCGAGGAGGCGGCTGGGATGGGACCGGAACACCGGCTCAGTGTTCGCTACGTGCCAAGTGCTGGGCATGCTGGCTGCTTTCGCTCCCGACCATATCCCTTTGTGGTAAGTATCATTCAAGAAGACTGAAGAACTTTCCCAAGGTTGCTACCTTGGAGATGCGGTGACTGGGAGGCAAACGTGGATGGGGCTGACTCCAAGCCTGTTCCCAGGACAGATCCAAGCCCGTTTTTAAGGGAGTAATTTAGAGGCGAGAGAGAACTCTCCCTTTTTCCCCAGGGCCATAAAAGTCTCTACTTAAAATAAATAAATAAATAAATAAATAAATAAATAAATAAATAAAATTTTTCCTTGGGATAATTTTAGAGAAGGTGCTAAGATAGCACCAAGTTCCCGTCGCCGGGTCTCCTCTGACGCGAACCGCTCACGGAACCGTGGGACTCTCGTCAAAACCACGACACGAACACCGGCGTGACATTATTCAGGAAACCACAGACTTCATTTGTGTTCCATTGAGTTTTCCGCTAATGTCCCTTTACCGTTCCAGGATGTGATCCAGGACGCCCGATCGCAAGGAGCTTGCTTTTTTCTTTTCTTTTTTTAACTTTTCTCTTTGTCATGCCATCACCTGATTCCAAAGCAAAAGGGCCTCAATTATTTGCACATGGTCAAGGACGGGAAACCCACACTCGCGATGGAGAGAGACTGTCGCGGGACAATTTGGAGCAATTTCCCTTGCTGTCCGTTGGTAGCAGAGGCCTCCTGTTAGAAATTAGCAGAAGGCCACGGCGAAGACCCAGGAGGAGCTGGAAGCAGGGACCGACCAGGACGCACGCCAAAGCGCGACGGCCATCCAGGATCCCCACGGCGGAAACCCGGAGCGGGCCGGGGGCGCTCCCCTTGAAGCGTGATCGAGGGAAGCAGGGTGGCGAAAGGTCACCGCAGGAGCGGTTGGGAGCCAGAGCCGGCCAGACTAGGGCTGGTGGGGGGGTGGGGGGTGGGGGGGGAGTGGAAAATCACATAGTCATAAAAATGGCTTAATCACCCAGTCAGGAGTATGGGAGCTCCATAAGGATTTAGAACCTGTAGTTTTCCCACCAAAGCGATGTTTTAACGCCGAAGTTCCCGACCCCGGGTCGCTAGAAACAGCACACAGTCACTCTACGTGATGCCTGGCCTTACCTTCACGTTATGCAGATTAAAGCTTTTTAAAATCGGCTACGTAGGGCCGACCCCGTGACCTCCATACACCTCAAGGGTAGAGTGTCCCAGCAGACGAGGTTCTGTCTTTTGTTTTGGGAGACGGCTAATCAGGGGTCGAGGAGCCCCCCGACCCCAGGTCACAAGAGTCACGAGGGCTTCGGGTACTTCTCTTAAGACGTTAGCCATTAGGTCCCAAGATACCTGATGGACTCACGTCTTTCCTCTTTTTCTTGTAATATTTATTTATTTGGGGGACAGCATGAGCAGGGGAGGGGCAGAGAGAGAAGGAGACAGAGAATCCCAAGCAGGCCGTGCGCTGACAGCGGTGAGTCCGATGTGGGGCTCGAACTCACGAACCGTGAGAGCAGGACCTGAGGTGAAGTCGGACGCTCAACCGCCTGAGCCACCCAGGCGCCCCTGGACTCACTTCTGGAAGTGAATTCCTTATAGCGAACAAGCACTACTCTTGTAACGGGCTGATGGCGGAGACTTGCTCTGCCCTTTGACACCCAGACGCGACCAGCTGGGGCACCGAGGACTCGGCGGTCTCACCTGCCGTTAAGGCTGACCTGTGGAAGCCGAGGACCCCCTCCTAACAGAACAGACTCTCCCATCCGAGGCTCAGCAACGGGAATGGGGCTGGACTCCAAGGGCACGTGCCAGGGAACCGGTTCCTGCATCCAGAAGGTTCCAAGTCCTTCACACTCACAATTCTGGACACCACTTAGTTTTACCCAGAGTCTAAAATCCGGTCTCTCCCTTTTACCAGTCACTTAAGGGTGAGGGATTAAAGACACGTTTTTCTCACCTGAGAGGTCCTTGTCTCTCTCTTCTCAATAAGCGACGAGGGTGTCTTCAGAGAACAGAAGAGGAAAAGGATTGCGTGCGTTGTTAAAATAACAGATTTGTAAAATTTGGCAATGGGCGGATAAATAATGCAAGAGTCAAAGCCTTTCTATTCTAAAACCTCATGGAAAGTGTTCGAAACTGAAGTACACACACTTTGGGAGCGGAAGATTCTGGACACACATTTCTCCTGATTTAAAAATCAGTCAGCCTTAGCCACATAACCCTCTTTCTCCTCGTAACCTCTTCAGACAAAACCCCTTGACTCCAGAAAAAAAAAAGATTTTCCGAACCACACGATGCTTCATAGACCAAAATAGAGATTTTTTTTTATTTCCGGACATAAAGCGATACATTTTTAAATGCAAAAAAAGCAACAACGAAAACATCCAGCCGTCTTTGAGAACACGGCTACTTCCAACTCCAGCCACAGAAAGGGGCTGTAAACTTCAAGGTGACTTTGAAACCATAGCACTGAGAAGCTAGAAGAACCCACGCATCCCTCCCTCCCTCCCTCCCTCCCGAGCGGGGAAGGCTCTGGGCTGGTCGTGGACTTGATATGAACCGAGATAAAACACACATGTTCCAGGACACTCATTTGGCTCTGTTACTGCTTGCCTTCCAGAAAGCTTAATTTATTGCAAACGCATGTTTGACAATCACCAACTAGTATGACGGGAGTGGATATGGTCCCTGTGAATACTGTTTACATAACAGAACATTTTAAACACTGAAGTTTGCTTTCGACGCCAAAACCCACTTATGTGGCAAGCACACACACACACACACACACACACACACACACACCCCTATTCCACCAGACCGTCGCCTGCGTCAACCAGACCAGACCAGCGGTGTAAACAGCCAGTCAGTCTTTGGACTTGGCTGAGGGTAGAGAGAGGGCAGGAATGTGGCCAACGCCTCCAGGTGGGGTTCCGCAGAGGCCTGGACCCCTCTGGTTCCCGAGCCCTCCCTTGGGAGAGAGGACAAGGCAAACTAACAAACCCATCAGGCTCACATGCTTTGGCACAAGAGGATTGGTCTCTTGGACTTGAAATGGGCTTGCAAAGTTTTCATTCCTCCAAAGCTGATCCTGGAAACTTGCCCTTTTCCTGCCTCTGGCACCTCAGGTACCCAACAAATTCTACGAACACCAGTGGCTTCTACAACACAAAGACACACACACACATGCAGAGCAAAGAGAGATGTGAAGGAATCTAGGACCCGTGGAGCTAAGTCCTTCTTCACGAGCTGGTTGTATGCTGTCTCGAGAAAAAAAGAGAGAGCATCATTTCCAGACCAGCTTATGGAAATTTCCAGATGGCAGAGAATCCCGGGGGTCGACTGACATTCCCTTTTGTGTGGAGAATGACAGGGGGACAAACAGCTACTTCCGTGAGAAACATAAAATGCTCTTCTCAGGGGAAATGTCCTGGGTCCAGCATGGTCATCCTGAGGATGCCAGGCCCTGTTGGTGTGTCTATTTTCCAGAAGCCCAGGGCTGAGAGCCAGGCTGCCCCCTCTGCTTCTGGGCCTTGTGTGCACACACCCCACTCTCACACACACACACACACACACACACACACACAACTTCCTCTGTCCATTTCTTCCTTGCCAATGAAATTTCTAGAACATGCATGGCCTCTGCCCCTAGAGAGAAAATGCCTCTTTTTTTCTCCAGGAGAAGAAATCAGAGCAGCTTTACAGGCAATGACACCCGCCCACTCTGTCCCCCACCCGCCCTGTGAGAGGTGGCCTCTCGCCGTTCTTTGTCCCCAACCTCTGGCACCCATGCTGCTGTTCCCAGTTCCCGATGCCGGTGGGAGGTTCAGGATTCCATGGAGGGGGCGGGCATGGGGGAAAGCCCTGCAGCCCTGCTCTGGAGCGTCACCCTCAACGAGTCAACCGGCCGCCATGGCAGCGGCAGCCCGGGGCCACCGAGAGAAGAAAGGTAGCTGAGGCTGAAGTTCCATGGAGAGGCCTGGACCCCCTCACTCCTGAGTTCAAGTCCCAAAGGGGCCACTCTCTGGTTGCTTTTAGGCAAGCTGCTAACCGCCCCACCCCCACCCCCACCCCGGGCTCTGCTTTCAACGGGATCATAACCCTCACACAGGCATTTAGAAGGAGTCAGGGCTGGGGCATCTGTGTGGCTCAGTCTGTTGAGCGTCCGACTTTGGCTCAGGTCATGTTCTCACAGTTGACGAGTTCGAGTCGTGGGGCTCTGTGCCGACAGCTCGGAGCCTGGAGCTGCTTCGGATTCTGTGTCTCCCTCTGTCTCTGCCCCTCCCCCTGCTCATGCTCTGTCTCCGTCTCAAAAATAAATAAACATTAGAAAAAGAAATTTTTTTTTTTTAAATAAAAAAGAAGCCAGCTACATCTTGCAGGCTCTGAATTGAGGTTTCTTCCCTCCCCTTGTATCAGAACAGGAAGAGGGGCTGGAGGCCTACAGCCTGATTGCTGACCTTGGAAGTAAGCATCCTGGAAAGGAAGCCCGGATCCTTTGGGGAAACAGATCCCTCTGTATGATCACTGTCCCGTCTGGACGAGGTGGTTGGGTACCAACCAGTGAGCCCTGGTATGTTACCATGACAACCAACGGAGGTGGGGGGGGGGATGCTGAATTGGCTGACTGTTCTCTAAAGCTCTGGGTGCTCTGTTGGAAGATCTGTTTTTAGACGGCGAGGTTTGATTTTTTAATTCCCTTTTAAAAACAAATTCCTCCTCCTTCTCGCTTTGGAGACAGACAGAAGGCATTCATCTTGCAATTGAAACCGAGGGAGCAAGGACGGCTGGTGTGAGTCCTCTGAATCTTCCCTCTGCTGGAGGCACCCGTTTGCTCTGTCAGCCCCAGGATGGGAGCCACCTGTGGCTGCATCCCGGCACTTTTCTGATCTTCCAGAAAGTGGAGGGGCCGCCCAGGAAAAGCCCAGAGGGCCCCTCTTTCCAGGATTTGCACCCAGGAGTAAACTCACGTTCCGGAAGAAATTAAAGCAAATATGAATTTTCTAGGCTAATTCCAAACACAAAGGTGTTAAAAAGCTTAGCCCCGGGGCCCGGACAGGGGAGGGGCTGTCTCTGCTCGCTGTGGCCAGGCAGGGGCACCTGACTTATTTGCCTGTCCCAGGTCTTACAAAAAGGTGGGCCTGGCAGCGCCCTCGGTGTGGAAGGAACGCCTTGGGGAGGGGAAGGGCTTCATGGACCCAGGGAGCCCTGCCACCTGGTGGCGCAGGTGGCGGGCGGTGGCGGGCGCGTGGCGGCACGTCATGCTCTCACTCTACTGACCGATGTCCTCCAAGCTCTGCTGATGGAGCTGGAGACCAAGACAGAGAGGGTCCACATATCAGAGGCACAGGCACCTAAGGGCCACCTGAATCCACTCCATCCTCTTTCTTGCTAAGAGACGCCCGTTTTGTCGGGGGTGGGGGGGCATGTCCCCGGATTCCTCGCGGATGGAGAGGCACCACGTGACACAGTCTGGCCAATGAGGGGGCAGCAGCAGTCTGTGGGTGGGGCTTCTGGGAAAGGGGAGGAAAATGAGGGCCAGGAGGGCCGGTTCGGGAGCCCGTTCGCCCTCTTCCTGCCTGGAACGCAGACGCGACGTCGGAGGTAGCGCAAGCACCTAGGGCCATGAGGTAACCTCGAGGGAAGGCAGAGAGCTGCGGAAACCTTGGCAGCTGCCAAGGCTGCCTGGCTCTAGATTTCTCAGGCTCAGGGAAGAGCAAAGTCCCTGGTTGTTTACATCAAAGCAGAAGGGATTCTGCTACGTGGGGCTGAATCTCAAGATTTCCCTTCACACAGGAGCCCTTCACCATCTTCTGAGAGTATCGGACATCTCAGGCAGCACGGGGGATTCCAGGGCCAACTTCCCCATTTGTGGTTGCAAGGACGGTGGCAGGGAAGTCGCCCAAGGTCACCCGGCTGTTAACAGCAGAACCCCCTCTGCACCCTGTCCAGCCCTGAGCACTCTGTCACCTGATGCGGGGTGCCCTCTCCCCACCTGTAGAACTAACTCACCCCCTGCATCACTGGGTGAACAGGAGCTGTCGGGACCTCAGCCTCCTCATCTGTAAAATGGGCACAGGTTGGAATAAGAGAGTCTATAAAAGCCCTCCCACCTCTGACAGCCTAAAAAAAAAAAAAAAAAAAAAAAAAACCCAGGCAATTTCACATTTTCTCCTCCATTTTGCTTCCCCTAAAAGTTCTATGCGGTAATTCCTCCCCATGATCTGCTCTCTGGGGTTACCTTGTATCCCCCATGTACGAAACTAAGGAGAGAGATTTTTGATTGGAAACGTCCTAATTTTATTTTGCTTTTAATATTTTCTTACGTTTATTCATTTTTGAGAGACGGAGAGAGAGAGAGAGAGAGAGAGAGAGAGAGAGAGAGGAGAGAATCCCAAGGGGGCTCTGAGCTGTCAGCACAGAGCCCCATGCGGGGCTCGATCTCCCGAATCGTGAGATCATGACCTGAGCCGAGACCAAGAGTCGGACGCTTAATGGGCTGAGCCACCCAGGCACCCTGAGAACATCCTAATTTTAAAATTAAAAAAAGGGGGGGGGGTGGAGGCCAGAGTTGAGAGTTTGCTGAGGGGGGCTGGTATCAGGGACAAGGAGGTCAAACACGTATTTTTCACATGACAAATAGGATTGATTGGCAGCAGCTGCCTGGGTGGTTTCCAGAAGGACTGTGAGGTCTGTGCAGGATAGACAGGGGGAGGGGAACGGCTCGGTGATCAACTCTCAATGTCTGCCATGGATGCAGGAAGAGAAGTCCACGTATGTAGTGCTGGGCCTGTGCTGAGCTCACAGCTCACGGCCTCGCCACCTCTCCTGTAGTGCTGACCGGGCCTGGCGACCATCAGACTGGGTGACAAGAGCGGAGTCGGGGGAGGCCCGCTGGAGTGGCTGAGGTCCCACGAGAGAAAGAATTAGGGCACCGTCCTGGCTGGGCCAGGGATACGAGAGGCTCACTGGAGGTCACCGTGCCACTGCCAGCGAGAGTCGCTCCAGTAACAGGTTTCAAAGGAAGCTGTGGGCACCTCAGGACGCGCAGGACCCCTCCCCCGCCCCCTCTGCCCCAGGCGCAGCCTCCCTCAGGGGGCGGCTCAGTTCCCCTGCTCCAGGGACTAACAGTGGGTGGGAGGTGGGGGAGGGCATGATTATCCTAATTCTTGGCCAAACTGACGCCTGGAATGTATGTTACCAAGCCGGAAAACCTCCAGCGGGGAAGAGTGGGCTTCTCAGTTTGGTATCTCCAACCACAGACTTTTACCGTGTCCCATGACTGCAGACGAGTAACTGTGCCAGTAACAGAAATAACAACACGCAGTGTTTGAGGGCTTGCACGTCCCTGGCCTTAGCCCTGGGCCTCGCCGGAAACTTCTAGAAGCCCTCTCCAAGATCAAGCACCGCCCACGGGACCACGCCTCTGTCCTGAGCCCAGCCCATCGGTTTCTCCTCCCCGCTCCTTCTGTCGTGCCTACGTCCGCCCTCTCCTCATCCTGCCACCCTGATCCTGACCCACCCTTCCGCTCAGGTTGGCTCACAGCGACACGGTGACCTCCAAGGGACGGCAAGGCACACGAGGACCACGTCCTCGGCTCTCCCACTGCGTGCCCTACCAGCTTCGGTGACGGTGGGTCTGCCCCCTGCTCCGGGAGGGCAGATGGGCAAGGTCAAGAGCAAGGACTTCGCTGGGTTTGGCATCTTCCCCTCCCTCCCCTGGGCTGTGAGCTCCTGGAGGGCGGGCCTGGGGCTTTATTCACCTGAATTCTCCAGCACGAGCCTGGCACAGACGAGGGACTTGAGAACACCTGTTGCGTTGAGTTAAAGAGCAAAGAAGCACAGGGTATTTCTGCCCAGTTGGCCAGACAGAAAGCGACAGACACGGGCTCCTGAACGGCCATCGGGAGTGCCATGCTAACGGCCCTCCGTCCGTCTCTCCGAGGCCACAGCTGGCAGGCTCCCGGCCCCTCCTCGGCCCTGTCGCAAGAAACTGCACCCAACCTCCACCCTGTCCTCATCCTGCTTCTCTTTCCTCCCTCCCTGAGAGTCCAGCCCAAGGCACTTCTCAAGCTGCACCCCTCCCTTCTCCCAGCCTTTTCTGGCAGGGCTCTCCTGTCCTTCCAGAAAGAACACTGCATTTGGGGAAAACAGCAGAGAGTTGGCCATTTTTGTCTTCTAAAGACTCAGAAAACATATCTAAAGGAAGATACAGCTGTTCTCTCCCCTCTCTCGTTCCTAGAGGCCACGGGACGCCCAACAAGAGGAAGGATATACTCTGAGAATAAAGAGCCGGCACTTAGATGAAATAAAATCCTACAAAGCGCAAACCTCCAGGCATCTGCCCTTATTAGTACCATTATTTTCATTCTGTCTTTGGGGAGTGAAAACTTGGCCATGGGTCCTTGTCCTCGGATAAAAGTCGACACCTATAAAGGTACAGCCTGATGCCCCTCCCCCCCTCCCTCCCTCCCTCCCTCTGTAATTGTGGCGGAAGGCACAGAACGTGAAATTTACCATCTTTGCCACTTTTAAGTGTGAAGTTTGGTGACGTCAGGTCTTCTGTCCCCTCCTGCCTTTGCCCCTCACTTGTCTTCTGCTCCTTCACCTGTTCCGTCCGCCCTCTCTAACCAGGGCAGCTTCACAGGCACATCCCCAAAGCTTCCGCAGGGCCGCTCAGCCTCCCCGGCTCAGGCCCCGGCTCAGGCTCCGGGAGAAGATTCGATCCCCTCCTAACCTCACCCTTGGGCAGCCTGAGCCAATCCTCCCCACTCTCCCCCCCACCCCCAGCAGGGACAGACATCCTCGGACCCCTGGTCCCTGCTGCGGCCTGAAGCAAAGAAATCAGAGGTTGTGAGAGACAAGTGAGTCCCATCCAGCAGGATTCATCTCCTCTGTATCTGGGAGGGGGGTTGGGGGGGGGTTCACCAAACACGCTCGCCTCTGGGGTTTTCCGTGCAATTGGACAACCAACCACAGCCGAGGCCCCCACCCTGTGCTGGGCACTGGGTTCACACTCGCGGGCCGCCATGCCTGGACCTCGAAGGTGGACAGAGAAGGGCTCAGCCCCCAGACGGGCAGGAAGCCCTGCTTCCCTCTGCAGCGGCAGTAACCGCTGTGAAGGTGTCCGGAGGACCCTTGTGACTGTGCCCCTGGGGCGACTGTTCCCAGAACCCAGGGCGAGAGCAGCAGCGAGGCCGATGTGGGAGCTGGCCCGTCCTGCTGAGCAGGGGGCACTTGAGATCCATCTGCAAAGGCCGCACCCTGGCAGAGCCAGCCTGAACCGCCCCCACCCCCCTCCTCTCCCGCCAGTGTGGGCTTGGCACAGGCAGACCTGAGTTCGAATCCCACCTCTGTGCGAGCAAGCGTCTCTGTCTTTAGGTCTCAGCCTGCCCATCTGGAGAATGGAGGTAAAGTTCATGCCTCACCCTGAGAGCTGTCGTGGGGGTTAAATCAAGTATGGCTTCTCCGGTGCCACGCAGGGTCCGGGCACCCACAAGCACCAATGTAAGGCACTCTTGGTTTCGATGCTATTGTCCCCTCTGCTCCTCCCTGAGTCTCTGGGCCTCCTCTGTCATCGGCACCTGCACATCCCACCCCTCGTCTGGCTTCTTTAGAAACACCCTCGGGGCCTGTATGGGCCGGTCTGCAAGGAGGTCAGACTAAGAGGAAGGGCAGGGGGCGGGAGGCAGCCGAGGAGGGCGACCAGCACCGCGATCATACCGTGTTCTCCTCTCTCCCCTCCTACTCCCCCCTCCCCCTCCTCCACCCTCCTCTTCCTCCTTCTTCTCCTCTGCCCTCCCCCTCCTCCCCCTCTCTCTTCCTCCTCCTCTTCCTTCTCTCCTCCTTTCTCCCCTCCTCTCTTCTCCCTCTGCTCTCCCCTCCCATACCCCCCTCCTTCCTTCTCTCCCTCTCTTCTTCTGTCCTCTTTCACACACACACACACACACACACACACACACACACACACACATGAGCTGGTGGGCCAGGCCGTGATCTTCCCGTGTCCCCACGACTCTCACTCTGGGGCCAGAGGAAAACAAACACACGCGGGTCCCCACTGGGCACCTTTCTCACACGGCACTTTAAAGCTCTTTGGAGTTGTTGTGCAGGAAGCTAGAAAGTCCTACAAATCCTAACCGTCTGCATCCACTGTAAGCAGGAGAGATTACACGTGAAAAGCACCAGTCCGTGGGCTATTTCACAACTGTATTTATATGAAAGTAATGAAAATACCCATTCTCTTTTTTAAAAAAGTGATGCAAACAAGCAGGCTCTAGGGCCTCGTTATCAAAATTTAAAAAATACGTACAGACGTTCCACCCCCCCCCCCCCCCCCCCCCCCCCCCCCGGCCTGCGTATTGCAGTTTTTCTGCCCGGGGACGCGGGCTACACGCAGCACGGCTACCGACGCGACAGGCCACCCTACGGTGAGCCGGGGCTCGGGCGCCCGCCTCTCGCTGTGTGGTCTTGGGCAAGTTCCTCCCCTCTCGGGGCCTCGGCTCCTCGCCCGCGAAGTGGAGAGTCGGAGACGCTCGAAGGCCCGGCCACAGTCTGACCTTGGGAGCGCCGGACCCGCACGGCCCGGGGAGCACCTGGGCTCGGCCACGTGACCCAAGGCCTGGGTCCTCCAGCCCTGATTTTCCAGGACAGTGGTCGCCTGCGGGGACCCGTCTAGTGGCTCCGCCTCCTAGTATCTGAGAAAAGTGTGCTTTCTGAGTGCGGACTTCTCCGCAGCTGCGTTTTTCCTGCCCCGGAATGTCCAGCTTGGCCCAGTCGGGGGTGGGGGGCCTGGGTTCTGCAGAGGGAGGGGCGGTGTTTGCCGGAGCGCTGGGGGGCGGGGCTTGGTGCCGGCAGTCAGGACCCTCCGGGGTCCTCCTTTCCCTCTTTGCAGGGCCTTTCTGAGGCTGGACACTTCATGATTCCAAAGGCCTGCGGGATCCCCTCTGGGTCTACTGCTTGTAGGTGAGCGGACAAAATCAGTTTGTAAAGAGGGGCCACTAGGCGTTTTCCAAAAGGAAACTTAGTGTTTTTGTTGATTTAGGGAAACTGCGATCCAGTTATAATGCGCTCAGGAGGAAAGGACACGTTTCTGGCCTCAGGGCCCCGCATCCGGTCTGCGGGGGGGCCCCTCTCCTGGGCAGCCTCGTTTGGGTCCCCTTGTGAGGACACGTGTGGGACACTCTCAGCCCAGAAGACCCACCTCCCCTCCGAAGTCCGTTCTCCAGGGAGGAAGAGGCAGAGACCCCTAGACAGGCTGAGCTCCAACGCCCATCTCTCATCTCTGTCTTGGACTCTCGATCCCTGGTCCCTGGAGGGCCACGTGCTCCCCCCCCCCCCCCCCGACCCTTCAGCTCGAGTAGTAGACAGTGGAAAACAGCCCAAGAGGGACGGAAGGACACATTTCCCCGGCACAGCGTGCTCCCCATTCTGAATGAAGACCTTGGCAAGGAAGTTTCCCTCCCCTTCTCCTTTCCCAGAACACAGTGAGCATGCTCTAACCAGACCTGCAGATCAGGGTCACAGCCACGGGCCTTCTGCATTGCTCTGGGCCATCAGAGGCCAAGAGGTGGTGGGGCGGGGTGGGGGGGGGAGGGAGCACCCCCCCCCCCGCCCCGCCCCGCCCCTGCACAGGTGCCCAAAATTCTGTGAGCTGGTATAGTTCTGGGTCCTGCTTGTCATCTTTCTTTTCCTTCAGGGATAGCACGCTATCACTCGTCACTTTTGGCTGCCGTCACCGGCCCTGCCTTTAAGCATCACCCTTACGCTTCTGACCCACAGCATCTAACCCGCTGTCATTTTGTTCTCACTGTGTCTAGAGCGAGAGCGACTGAGCTGAGTGAGGGCTGGTGTTGCTCCTCTGTGTTGACAGCTCAGGGGCCTCTCCACCAGCATCTGGGGTTGGGACGTGGCTTCCCGCTTAAGCGGTTGCCAGAAAAGTGACACGCTCCTGTTCTCGCTCCCCAGGGCGGGAGGGGGGGGGGGGGGGGGGCGCCGCAGACCCAGGCAAAAATGCCACAAAATCCCACAGGACCTGCAAGCTGCTAGGAACCTTCCCACCACAAATAGACGCCATAACGTGAAACTATACGGACTGAGCATATCTACACACAGAGGATATAAACATTCTATGCATCACTCCCTAGTCGCACATAGGGCACCTTTAGGATAAATAGGCTAAGACGACACCATATAAAAAGTGGTTTTGTTTGGGGGGCATCAATGCAGTATTTACACCGAGGCAGCTGTGCCGGTCGCAGCCTGCCTCTGTTTCCAGTTTCCTGGGCCCCCTTGGAAGGAGCCCTGGGGCGGATGGAGGGCTGGAGGAGAGAGTCACCTGCGTGGCCCGGCGGGTTAGGTGGGCGGGGGGCCATCGTAGCGCAGCATGAACTTGAAGGAGCGGGCGAAGTTGTTGGCCAGCGTGCAGCTGCGGTTCTCTTCCCCGACCGGAAGCAGGAACAGCAGCAGCAGGAACAGCAGGAACAGCAGCTGCAGGGGGAGAGCCACACAGCACACCTTCCGGAAGAGGGGCCCGAGTCCTCGCCACCGTGGAGCCTGCAGAACCAAAGCAGGACGTGTGAGTGTGCTTGGGGCGGGGGACGCGGGCCTCTGAGGCGGGAGGGGAGGGGCAAGCCGGCCGTACCGGTCTCAGTCTTCCCGACTGTCAAGTGGGGCTAAGGTCGGTTTCGCCAGAAACCAAGGTGTCTGGTTTGCTCAAACCATTCAAGGCAGGAAGGGTAGGGAAAAACACAGAGCTCCAGGCTTTGCCTGTTCTTACATAAATCCTTGCCTGGCGTGTGAGAGCCCCGGCTGTAAATCTTGAGAAGGTCACTCAAGTCCTCCAAAGCTCAAGCTTCTCATCTCTAAACAGGGGGGAAACGGTACCTACCTGACAGGGTCTTTCTGAGGATTAAGGGAGATACAGCAGGCGCCCAAGGCTGCTGCCACAATTTGTACGATCACTCACACGATCCCTACCTAAGTCAGGGTCATCACCACCGCGCTCTTCACCATCGCTCCCTCCTCCTCCTCTTTCTCCTCCACCCTCTTCACCATCCACGCCACCAGTATCACCCGAGGGCCAGACTCCCAGGTCCAAGTGCCTAGAGTCCACGAAAGTGGCCAAAGGCCATTTCCGAAATTCCAGAGGGACCGGTGAGGTTGTGGCTTCATGGGATGTCCTCACCGCCAAGGAATGCAGGAGAGGAGAAAGTCGGGAAAGGAGACCCCCCCCCCCCCCCCGCCGGCCCGGCCAAAACACAACGTGGTGAAGGGCAGGGGCCTGACTGGGAGGAGCCAGGCTGACTAGGTCCCAGTGGAGACTCTGTCACACAGCATCTATGTGCCCTGGGGAGGGCCGATAACCTCTCTGAGCCTGTCTCCTTCTCTGATAAATGGGGATAGAAGACCTGCCCCCATCTGTGGCGAGGACTCTGCTGGGCGCACGGATTTCAGCAGGGACTCAGGAGCGGGGGGCAGTAAGTCACCTGAACAGCTGAGTGAGCGTGAGTTCCCACGGCCACTGGGCCGGGCCACACCTGGCTGGTGCATGCTCCTGCCCACCTGCTCGGTTCATGCGGGGCTGCCTCAGCCCGTGTGGACTCTAACTTGACTCCTTGACATTTCACGCTGACGCCGCCTGATTCCAAATCTCTGACCCGTCCGGGAGAAAGAAAGAGCGACCACAAGAAGCTACAGGTTCACTCTAGCCTGGCTTGGCACCACATTGAAAAGCTGTAATCAATGGTCTCGCAAACGGGGAATCTGTTTACAGGGTCCTGTGTTTGCGCCTACATTCTCAGAGCTAACCCTTGGCTTACTGAAGCCAGGAGCGGTGTCTTGGCCACGATCCTCTGGGGAAAACATCTCTGAAGGTCCAAAGCGTGTTTGCATTTACAAGTGTTGACGAGGGGGTGGTCTGTTTCAAAAGACTCCTGCTGCCTGCCCAGTGGTTGTTCATTTAGAGCTCACATCTTTACTTGGAGGGACCTGAATTCTAAAATGCTCTTTGAAATAAAAGACACGTTTTAATATGACCCTCAAATGCTTAGAAAACACACACACACACACACACACACACACACACACACAGAGGCATGAACTACCTTTCAAGAAGCCCACGAAGAAGTTGACAATCTCAGCTCTTCCCAGATCTGGAAGCTGCTCTGTGCCTCAGTTTGCCCACAGAAAGGACTACGTGTGTTCCACCCAGTTAAAACTATCCAAAGAGAGAAGGGGCTTCCTCGGGAAGCGATAAGCTCCTAATCCCTAAGGGTATGGAGGCAGAGGGTAGACAGCACATGCAGTGGGGCGGAAACAGGACACGTAATATTGGGTAACTAAATGCTTGGGGGTCCTTCGGGATCTCACACGAATCTGAGGCTCTAGAGTTTTGAGGAGTTCAGGCAAGATGAGTTTATCACGGTAAATGGGACCTGATTTTCTAGCATCTTCTACCATTGATGGAAAGAAAGGTGATGTGAGGAAAAGAAAAGGTTTGGAGTCCTGGTTCTACCTTGGTTCTATGGTGTCCTAGCTGTGTGACCTAGGACAGGGCATTCAGCCTCTCTGAGCCTCGGTTCCTTCATCTGTTGGGGAAAAGAGGGAATGAAACCTGCCTACCGAGGTCATAAGGATAAATGAGGCAATGCACGCTACGCTCAATAAATGCTCACTCCCTTCCTCCTCTAGCCGATGGATACAGGGGCAGACAGGCACGTCATTGAGCCCCACAAGCTCCCCCCTCCACCAGATGCCAGGGATCAGACACCAGCAATCTCCCCAGGCCCTTCGGAAAGAAAAGCACTGCCCTCCTTCAATGCCAGCTCTTGGCCCCTCCAAGGCCCTCACATCCTCCCGCCACTGGACCTTTGCACAGGCCATCCCTCTGTCTGAAATACTAATTTCTCTCCTTTCTCCAGTGCACCTGGTTAACTCCTGCCAAACACTCTAATTTCAGCTTGTGAGTGGCTTCCTCGGGGGGACCTTCCCTGCCATAGACCAAAACAGCCCCGTTAACACATTTTCACAGCCCCAGTACCTTCCTCCGGATTACTGATTAAAGTCTATGTTCCCCTTGACTCCTCGGAGGCGTGGTCCACATTAACTTTGCTCATTGCTGTATTCCCAGCGGTGTCCGACAGGTATGAGCTGAGCGAAGGAAAGGATCCTTCCCTGCCTGTGCCTCTGACCGTCTGCTCCCCGCCTTGGCGCCCAGGGTGTAACCACACAGATGCTCGCTGACCGCTCTCTGTGGCTGTTCTCGCTGTCTGACTGTTCCACCAAACGCCCTGACCACAACGCCCAGGCCCAGATGTCGGTTCTCCTCCCTGCCCACGGCCTCCCTGTGCTCTGGCACAGCTCCGGGACGTGGGCTCCCTGCGTCCATTTCACCAAGGATCTTTCACGAGCATCATCCAGTGCCCGGGCTCCGCCCACCATCCTGCATGGTGTTCTCACAAGAAACAACTCAGCAACAACACCGACAACGACAGTCACCCTGGGCCCGCGTTGTCAGTCAGCCTGGGCCTGTCGGATCTGGTCCCACCCTGAGCTGGGGCCCCGCGTGTAGAAGTCACGCTGTGTCACCTCTGGGGCTTTCAGGGGCTTTCCTGGGAGCTGGCTGGGGCTCGTGTGCTGGGCCAGCACCCAGAGTGATGGGCAGGGGCCAGCTTTTCTCTGGCAATTCAAGATGGGCCAGTCCCTAGGCCTCCAGGAAGCCCTCACTAGCCATTTGTCTAGTCCCTGAAGGTCCCTCTTAGGACCCTCTTGGACTGCAGTGCCCCGTGCTGGCTGGCTTCCTCCCTGGGTTCCCCTCAGGAGGGGGCTGTGCGTGGGGCCCACTGCATTTCCCTGGCTGCACCAGTGAGTCTTAGGGAGACCAGGGTTTCCCGGGCCAGGGCCTGCTCACAATGCCTGTGATAATTTCTTCACTAATGGCTCAGTCCTGGAGCCCAAGATTCACTCCCGTGAGAATTCAGAGGCTCTGGATAGTTGCCCCATGGGAACAAGATGGCAGTGGCTGGGGTGGGGCTGGGTTCGTTGTATCTCCTCCCTGGGGTGGCTCTGCACGTGACAGGCCATAGAACTGTATTTTTCCAGAACCTTGAGTTGGTTTTGGAGAGGGATGGGAGATGAGGCCGTCTGAGCTGGCCTTTGGAGGTGGTTTAGGTAATTGGTGGGAAGTTCCTCTGGATGGAATGACTGGAGATTTTGTTATTACTCAAGCAAGGACACAGCCTCATTTGGGAACAGATGTATGGCCATATGGCTCATTTCTCTTCCCTTTCCCTCCCTTCCTACCCTCACGATTTCTCATCTAAGAGCCATCATGACCAGGCTCTGAGCTTAGGACCAGAACCAAGGTCGGTGAGGGTCTAGGATGACCCGGAGGCATCCGGCTTGGGAAAGTGGGTGGTCATGATGCTGTCCAGATACGGGGACTGGGGTTTGTTTGGGTGCAGGGAATACAGTGAGGTAAGCTTTGGACGTGCTGCATCCGAGGGTCTAGAGGACTCCTGGGTAGACGTCCAGCAGGTGATTGGGACTTTGGGGCTGAAGGCAGAAGGGAGACCTGGCCTGGAGAGATGGACCTGAGGGGCCCAGAGTCAGGGAACAAAGCCACGGTAGCAGAAGGAACCATCCAGGTGAGTCATGGGGAGAAAGAGGCTGCAGAAAACCCCATGATACATACAACCACTGAAGAAAGAGGCACTGTACTTCAGTGTTTCTAAGCAGCGCCCGCAGATTACTTGTTAATTACAAAAGAAATGACGGCGCTGTCCAGGGGACAAGCCCAGCAGCCACCCCCTTAATCACGTGCTCAGAGTTAGCATCAGGGATGCTGGGGCCCTACCGACACCGGGGGTCTCCCAGGAAGATGCGCTAAGAGCCCAACATCACCCATGACGTTCCTGCCAGAAATGCACAACCTGACTCCAATCACAAGCACGTATCAGGGAAACATACTTTGAGGGACATTCCATCACATCTCTGACCTGTGCCCAAGGTCAAGAAAAACTGAGGGATACCTCTAGCCTAGAGGAAAGAAAAGACATGCAGCAACTGAATGCAATGGGTGATCCTGGATTGGATCCCTCCCTGGGAAGAGAAGCCTATGAGAAAGACCCAAAATGGAATACTAAGACGATGGCGTATTACTCCGTGACCAAAGGAAAGGAGTTCTCGAGCAACAAAGAAACCCGTGCAGGAATCTCAGATGCGTGTTATTGAGTGAAAGAAGCCAATCTGAGAAGGCTACGGACTGATTCCAACCGTATGACATTCTGGAAAAGACGAAACTATAATGACAGTAAAAAGATCGGCGGTTGCCAGGGGACGGGTGGGTGGAGCACGGAGGAGTTTTGCGGGCGGCGAAGCTGTTCCGTGTGACACACCACGGTGGATACGTGCTATTACACATTTTTCCAAATCCATAGAATGTATGATGCAAAAAGTGAACCCCAGAAAACCCTAAACTATGGGCTTTAGTTAACAGTGATGAGCCAGTGGAGATTCATCGACTGTAACCAATCTATCAGACTGATGCGAGATGTGAATAGTAAGGGAAACGGAAGAGGGGTGGAGGAGAGGGGCTACCTGGGAACCCTCTGTAGGATCTGCTGAGTTCTTCTGGTAAACCTAAAACTGTTCCAAAGCCAAAATGCCCATTAATTTTTTAGAAGGCCATTGAGGCACCTTTGCAAATCCCTTGACTAGGGACTCTGTGTTAAGTAATCGGGTGTCATCAACACTGAGTCTTATCCACACTGGTTCTGATCACGGAAATAATAAAACAAGGAGAGAGGGCCCCACAATGGAGTGTGAGGACGGCCAGAGCGGCTGTGGGCGGGGAGTGCGGTCACCCATCCAGGCTGCCCAGAGGCCAGCTGCATGGAGGGCAGAAACACAGCCACTGGGCTTACTGAACAGGCAGCTACCTCACGGGGGTGAGCTTCAGAGGAGTGGGGGGCGGGGAATCAGAAGGCAGGCGGGCTGGGTGACGGAAGGATAAAGACAGAGTAAATACAGGTGACAGTTGTCTGGATTTCTGAAGTCAAAGACAAGTTTCAAACACTTGATGTCTGAAGAGTTAATGCTGATTCTTTCACACATCAGCGATGGCCAGTGGCTTCTAGGCTTGGCAGACGGACAGACACACAGGGCCCTGGGACAACACAACACGTGGGTCGAGGCCTGTCCCGGGCTCTCTCCTGTGGAAGCTCAAAGACCGCACTGCCCCAGCAAGGCCCAGCCCTTTGACGAAGGAAGGGCCAAATTTAGCCCCCAAAGTTGCACAGCGAATCACAAGAAGAACAATGTCAAGTCACATCTCCTCTGTTCCGGTCCCAACAGGGCCCGTTGTCACATATGGAGAAGAGGGCAAGAGGCCGTGCTTCTCCCACTAAAAAGGAGAAGGTGGTCGTGAGGGGCAAAGACCGGACACATGAGTGTTCGAGAGCAGCGCCTGGCACCCAGGAGAGATTTTTTTAAAAAATCATAGTCATCGTGAGAGACAGTTCCCCTCTAACCTGGAAAACTCAGTAACGCTTCCTTAGATGTGGTATCTGAGTATTTTGCGTGATCGAAGGTGCCCACTGTGAGGCGGGTCATGATTTCACACGCCGCTAAGAAAGGAAACAACCGTGACGGAGGGTCCGACTGGAGCCCCCCACAAAGCTGGGAAGCCGGGGGGCTGCGCCTTCAACATCAGGGAGGTCGAGAGCAAGTCCCACCTCACGGAAAGGGGAAGCGAGGAAATACGACGCGTTATCTTGGCACTGGGTGGAGGGAGGGGGGTAAGACTCTTCCCCGAGAATGTGAGTCCCTGGAGCTCCCGGGGGCTGGGTGTCGGAATCCACGCGGTCGCCGTGGGCCGAAGGAAAACACAACAAAATGCCGCCCTGCCAGCAAAGATTTTCGATTTCGAGAAATCTCAGGTGGATAGTGTCCTGGGTGGTGGAGGGAAGCAAACCCAAATCCTCACGGGAAGAACTCGATCGTAATAAGTCACCCGGATTCCAGAAATGTGAAAATGTGAAACGTCACGATGAGCCTTAGAACCTACGAAATGCGATCCAGTAAATAAAATGCTCGCCATCTGGGTCCCCATCCCGAGAGGCCACAGCGTGCATGGGAGGGCGGTGTTTGCTCTCCACTCCTGCAAAACGGCACGCTGGCTGTGGCCCGGTTCACCCAGGCCGAAGAGACACATTTGCAAATCTGTGCTTGGACACAAAGTTTGTCTCAAGTAGACTACGCCACTGCCCTGGGCGGATGTGGGAAGACGGTCCCCTCACGGCCCACTTGCAACTTAAAAAGCAATTACAGGGCGCCCGGGTGGCTCAGTTCGTTGGGCATCTGACTGCGGCTCGGGTCATGATCTCGCCGTTCCCAAGTTCGAGCCCCACATCGGGCTCTATGCCAACAGCTCAGAGCCCGGAGCCTGCTTCGGATTCTGTGTCTCCCTCTCTCTCTGCCCTTCCCCGCACTCACACTCTGTTTCTCTCTCTCAAAAATAAATAAACACTTACAAAAAGTAAGAAAGAAAAAAAAAAAAAGCAGTTACATTTCATGTGCTCAATGCTGCAGGCAAACGTATCCGGGGGCACTGAGCTGGCAAGGGCGTAGACAGGCTGCAAATTTAATAAATCTTAATTACCGTGTTTATACAAACAAACAGGCTGAAGCCATTGACGTAGTTGGAGCTTCCAGTGACTTTGTGCAGAGAGAAAAAAAAAAAAGTGCAGAGAACCAACTGCTCATAAATAATTAGCTTTGGGGAAGTTGTTTTTTTTTTTTTCTTTTGGACTAAAAATAACATATGAAATGTTTTTTAAGGCGGCCAGATTACAGCCTCTGAAGACGGCACTGTCACCCTGTCAGCGTGTGTGTGTATATGCGTCTGTGTGCACACACACGGGCCGCAGAAACAACACAAGAAGCACACCCAAGGGAGGGGTCTCCCCCCCCCCCCAGGGGTGTCATTGTTCCCTTTGTTCTCCGAGGGATATAAGCAGGGGCGGCGTCTGCAAAGTCTTCAGGGTCCTCATTTACCTGGCCATCGAGAACCTACTATGCGCAGGGTTACAAGGACTCTGTCCACCATCAGCTTGGCGGACCCTCGTTGTGCCCCTTGGAGAGCGTGGCTAAGTGGCTCGTCGACAGTCACGCACGCTAATGGTGGATCCGAGATTCGAATCCGGTGCGTCCAGCTGTGGTTCTCGAAGCGGGGTCCCAGGCCAGCAGCGTCAGCGTCACTTGGGAACTTGCTAGGGATGCAGATTCTTGGGCCGTCTCCGCCCTAGTGGACCAAAAACTCAGAGTGGGACCCAGAAATCTGTGCCTAAGCTGTCGCATAGATGAGCCCGAGATGGCCTTGCAGGTTGCTTCTTTCCTGGCGGGCGGGCTTCACGAAAGCCAGGTGGCCAGCCGCAAACTCAGATTGTTACACATCCGATTCTTTTATGTTACTATTATTTTTTTTTTTTTAACTTTGTAAAGTTTACCTATTTTGAGAAAGAGATGCATGAACGGGGTAGGGGCAGAGAGAGAGGGCAGAGAGAGAGAGAATCCCAAGCAGAACCCCAAGATCATGACCTGAGCCAAAATCAAGAGTTGGACGCTTAACCGACGGAGACACCCAGGCGCCCCCACGCATCTGATTATTTTGCACAGAGCCCGGATACCCGTGTCTTTTAGCCATTTAGAGCCTGCCGGTTTCGCATACCCCACAAAGCCATGCCCAGTATCTGCCAGCCGCAGATAAGACACGACCTGTAGCTACGAGGACCCCAGGCCACCTTTGCCCTTTAGAGCCCCGGCCTCAGAGACGTGCCGTTCCTCCCAGCCAGGACGGACGCGTTTGCAGTCTACCAGGGCAGGACTTCGCTCTTGTGATCACTGATGGGTCCCGAGTGCCCACATCAGTCCTTGGCCCAGTCAGCACTCAGTAAATACTTGTGGAACGAATGACGGACAGCAAATGAGCTGTGGCTGAGCCCCGAATGACAGGGCTGTAGACATTCCACGCTAAGCCAATCGCAGGCTGCCAGGAAACAGCCTGCTCGGGAGGCCTGGCCTCCCCCAGCCAAGTGTCCCCCGGCTCAGAAACATTTAGTGAGCACTCACTGTGTGCAAGGGATCAGGGGACCCAGACAGGACTCCTCTGGGTTCCCCCTGGGAGCTCCAGATGGGGGCTCCCCAGTGCAGGGCTTAAAAGTATGGAAGCCCCCGGGCTTCCTGATGGTCTTGCACATTTCTCGAGGAGGCTCTCTGTCATTCTAAATGAGGGGGGGATCCAGGGCTACAGTCTCCCTGAAGGACTTCTACAAATGACAGTTCACATGATCTTCAGAATTCATTCACGACGAAAGTCGGCACTGATAATTCCATTTTACAGATGGGGAAAGTCAAGCCCCAAGAGGCAAAGCCACTTGCCCGAAGCCACCAAGCTAGTTGACTCTGGGCCCCAAGCACAGCGTTGGTCTCGTGACCGCCCGACCCAGTCCACAGGACACCCGCTCTCCTACGGACGTGAGACACAAAAACCCGCTGGAGACCAAGAAGAAATCCCAGCGTGCAAAGCGCCTGGAAACCGATCCCATGGCATTAGGGACCTCGAGGAACCCAGGGCTCTTTGGAGCAGGCAGAGCCTGCTGAAGGCTCACTCTGTTCTGGGCCAGGGCTTGAAACGAGAGCTCCCTTGCAAAAGGAGACATCCATTCACATCGGGTTTTCCCTGAAGCAGGGACACCCGCCAGGCCCCAGGGATGCTTTCTCCAAGGCGCGGTGTGGAAAGTCCAGATGACGGCCTTGGGGCCACAGCCCAGAGACCACCCGGAAGCCACGTGCCTGTGCTGAAGGACTCATTCCGACCTTGCATTGCTCAGTTTCCGCACGCTTCCGTGAAGGCGGTGATGCCTCTTGGGTGTTGATGGTACCGTTAAATGAGATGCCCTCACCATGATTCAGCAGGATTTTCTGGCACACGGTGGATGGACGACACAGAGCGACTAAAGTAATAATGATTAGTACTCATGACTAGTGCTGCTCCCACGGTTACCACTTTGGCCTGCAAACGCCACAGGAGTGGCTCTGAGCGCTTCTCAGCGGGCGGAAGTGGAAACACCTTCCTCCTAGAGCACGCGAGGCACAACCCCCCTTCCCCCGTTACTCCCCCACTGGCCCCCGTGTGCCCAACCACCACTCAGGCGGCCACACGATCCAGTTGGCCTGGGGTGGTCCAGGTCTCCTGGGACAGTCCTGGTTGACACCTGTTGTCACAACATAATTGTTAATAGCGTCCTTGTTCACTCCCCACCGCATCCTGGCGTGCGATGAAAAATTCCAGGGTCCCTCCTCTGTCATGCGTTTGTCACAGCTGAATACGTTCTGCACACACTCCGGAGGCCTCCCGAGGACCCCGGGGCCCGGCACAGCACAACACGGCCCGCAGCTCATTCCCCATAAATGTTCCTCAGACCTCGCGGAACCTTCCAGAAAGCCCAGGAGTCTGGCTGCAGCGTCACAGGCCTACCCACCTCCAGACGCCCTGCCCTCTAGCGTGTGGAGCAGATGGCAAACACCGTACCTTTTGGAATCCAGTCGGCTCCCCTGGAGAACTCTGTGTCTGTTATTTTCGGGAAGGAGAGGAAAAGGGGGGTGGGGGGGGGGGGAAGAAGTTAAGTGAGTGATACTCAAATCCCAGCAGAGCCTGTAATGGAATATTCATTTTGTCAGGGGAGTGTTTCTTTAAAACTTCTGGTCATCTGGACAGGCTGAACCAGCAGGTGATTCGATTTAATGAGCTTTTTAACGCACTTCAGGCCCAGGTGGGATTCCGTCTGGGAACCCCGGGCCGGCGGCGGCCACCTGGCTGGGACTGCGCTGACACCTAGTGGCCACGGCGGCCGTGGCGGGGACGGCAAAGCTAGAGCGCTGAAGCTTGGCGTCTGGGGCCTGAGGGCCCCCTCAGAGGCCGTCTCGACTGGCCCCCTCCTCGGGCTAACCCTGGTGCCTCAGTTTCCCCATCGCTTCTCGGGGGAATGACAACGGTGCCCCCTCTGTAGGGTTGCTATGGGGACACGGCATTTAATAAAGGCTGTTATTACTAGTTAGCTTTATCATCGTGTTGTGTGAGGACGCACGGGGAGGCAAAGGGGGAAGGTGATGGTCCACAATCGCAGAGCAAATGGGTGGAGGATCCCAGGGCCCCAGGCCTCAGTCCAGCGTGCCCCTCCATGGTGCCTCCCACGGCAGGGCGTGTTTGAATGCTGGCTTACTAGCGCCACGGCCGTGGGAGTTCCGGCTCTCAGTCTCCCCTCTCCCTTTGGAGACTGGTGTAAGGACCTGAATGGGGTCATAAAGACTTCAGCTGAGCCGCTCCTCGAACGTGAACCGTGATGGTCGCTGCTGTCATTACTGGAAGCGCCAGCCTCACGGGGCGGCAGGATGGCCAGGTGACATGTTGGAAGTGAAGCACCTATGACCCGCGAGCCTCCATCACTCACTCCCGAGTTTAGCGTGTGGGGCAGAGAGGATGTGGCCCAGCTACGTCTCCCCAGGCGAGCTCGGGCTCAGCCATAGCCCCACCCCCGGGGCCTGGGACCTGCACGCCCTTGGCACCTACCAGCAGGTGGCTGGAGTCCTTGAGCTTGGACTTGTACAGCATCCACCGGTAACGCAGGTCCTCGAGCTCGTCCGAGGACCCCCTCGCTGGCCCGACATGAAGGAGGTTCTCGAAGAGACGCTGACCTTCTGGAACCCGAGCCTGCAGCTCCTGTGGGGATAGGCAGTGTCACGTGCACCTTCCAAATGGCCCAGACGGCCCCACCTGCCTGGTAAGGAGGAGCCAATCGAATTTGTCTCGAGAGGCAGCTGAAGGAACCTGTAAAGTGAGAAACCCATCGTGCAAATTCAAGCCCAGGCCAGGCAGTCGCTCTCTGGAATGCTACAGAAGGAACTCCTGCCTGAGGGGGGCAGGTGCGCTGCTGACCTCCGTGGTCACTTCCGTCTCTGACATTCTAGAACCAAGTCCTCGGAGGGTTTGACACAAGAGTCACCATCAGGATAAGAGCCACCACGGTTGAACGTGCTTTTCTGTTGGCATTCTTAAGCCTGGCAGAGTGCTACTGGGAGCCGGCAGATTTTTCTATCACAATATAGTCCTGTGTCACCCCAGGGTGGCACTTGTTATCCTCAGGACTCCTGAGAGGTAGCGATGTGGGGGTAGGAGCAGGGCTGCAAATCTGAGCGTGTGGGTTTAAATTCTGGCCAAGGATCCTGCCTCCACCCCATCCTGCTGGCGGTGTGATATGGGCAGGTTGCGCAGCTTCTCAGAACCGACTAGAACGTGAACTCTTTAAGAGCAAGGAGGCCTAAACGGGGGCAGCCGCAAGTAATCTCTGATACGGCCGGAGTTGGATGGGGGTGGCGAGAAATGAGCGTCACAGCCAAATGAGAGACAAGAGGGACGCAAGGACTTCCTCATCGTAGGTAATTGGACCAAACTTCTCACCGAGGGCAAAGTATTAGAAACACTTAAGAGTCATCAAAGAGTTAACAAGAGAGCAAGACGCATCAGGCTAAACCCTGGGAAAGGGTGAAACCCAAAGAAGTAAGGCCGGTGTTCAGACCGGCTTTTGTCTGCAGGACATTTGTCGATCTGGAAGAAACAGTTGTGAAACAGATCACGCTTTGGGAAACCCCATGGGGCTATGGAGACAAAGGTCAAGGTCTGGGCTCTGCAGGGATAGAGACTTTGATAATCTGCTTCCCCTTTGGCTGAGATTCCTAAAGGTGAATCAGAAGTAAACTCACACTTGGGGCACCCGGGTGGCTCAGTCGGTTGAGCGTCCGACTTCAGCTCAGGGCATGATCTCACGGTCCGTGAATTCGAGCCCCGCGTCGGGCTCTGTGCTGGCAGCTCAGAGCCTGGAGCCTGCTTCAGATTCTGTGTCCCCCTCTCTCTCTGTCCCTCCCCCACTTGAGCTCTGTCTCTCTCTCTCTCTCTCTCTCTCTCTCTCTCTCTCTCTCCCTGCCTCTCAAAAATAAAGAAACATAATAAAAAAAAAAGAAAAAAGAAAAGAAGTAAATTCACACCTTGAGTGGACTAAAGTCCAGCCCAGGTCACCAGTGGTCCAGGGAGCCTCAAACTTTGAACTTGGACTCACTGGTTTCAGAACAATAAAGTCCTCCTTGCCTGGCAGTCACAAACAAAATTCTCTCTGGAGAAGAGGTGATCCTGAATCTCAAATTACCCCTACATCTATTTCGTCGAATGCAATGCCCAGCACACAATCAAAGCAGCCTCATATATACAAGACACTGATAACAAGAACAAGCAGAAACAACATGCAAAAGAAATGTTCCTAAAATGACTTGAGAATTATTAGATGCACTATAGAAAACAGCTACCGTGCTTGAAGAATTAACAACCAGACTCAGCAGGGATCTGGAAGCTACAAAAAGTGACAGAGTAGCATTTCAAAAGAACCAGGTAGAAATTCTAGAACTGGCAAATGCAATATCAAAAGCGAAAGGCTTAACAGACATGTGTAATAGTGAATGAGACACAGTGAAAGAGAGAATTAGTAAACCGGAAGGTAGTGTAGAAAAACTCTCCAGAATGCAACAGGAAGAGAGAGCATGAACAAAACACAGGAGAAGGTAGGAGACATAGAGCCCACAGAGAGAAGGAATAACATGTGTCTAAGCAGCATCACAGCAGGAGAGGAGAAAGGGGATAAGGCAAAGGCAGTACGTTAGTATCGGAGAATGCTCTAGAATTTTCCGGAAAGACTCTAGACTACAGATTCCAGTATCCAGATGAATCCCAAGTAAGAAAACTAAAAAGGCATCCAAACCCTAACATATCCTAATAAAACTGCAGAGAAGTAAGGAAAAAGAGAGGTTAAGCTGGGGCCCGGATGAGAAAGGCTTTGTGTGATACGTTTGGGAGGCTGGACTCTATACCGAAGGGTTTACATCAGGGGAAGGATAAAGTCACGTTCATGATGCTAAAGGTCACTCTAGCCGCGGAATGAGTCAGGACCTGGATGGCGGCCCATCAGGAAGAAAGAAGGCCAGCTGGGAGGCTATTGCCATAATCAAGGTCAAAAGTATCTAGAGTAACATAGTAAGAGGGGACAGAAACAAAAAATTCCCAGGAGGTGGAATCCAGGAGGGCTTGGTGACTATTTAGATTTGGGTGTGAAGGAGAAAGATCTGTGGTGGAAGGACTGCCAAAATGGCCAGGACGCCCCCAGCCTGCCTCCCCGCCGTATTCATGACCTTTGCAATATGACTTTGAGTCCTTCCTACCAAGAGGTGGAGTCTGTTTTCCCTCCCCGTGAACGTGGGTTGGCCCTGTGACCCTTTTTGTCCAACGGAATCCAGGGCAAGTAATACGCCAGTTCCGACTCGAGGCCTCAGAAGCCTCGAGTGCTCCCACTTGCCCTCTGAGACGACGCCTCTGCCACAAGAAGCCTGGGCTGTCCCACAAGAGGATGAGGGCTGTGCGGTCCGTCTCACGCTCATCTCCCACAGCCTGCCAGCCCCCCCAGAGTAGACCCACCCAGCTGACCTATAACTGACAGCAAATAAGGGAGCCCAGCCAAGACCAGAAGCTCTGCCCAGGTGAGCTCGGCCTAAATTGCCAACCTTCAGAACCATGAGGCAAATCACCGTTTGCCGTTTGAAAGCTCAACCTGATGGAAGGGTTTGTTACACAGCCACGGCTCGCCGACGGATAGGAGTCGCGATGAGGCGTGATATTGTCCAAGCTGGGGAATACAGAAGGAGGCTGAAGGAATGAATGGTTCTCCGAAAGTCCTTCGGAAATACGTGAACCAAAAAAGTTTAGAGACTATTACTTATACACGGGTGAAAATGGCTCACAAGCCGCGTGTGTGCTTCTTTTTGAAGAACCCCCTGGTGGCGAACACATCCGTGCGTGCAAAAGGAGGGGCGTTTTGTGGCAACAAACCTGTAGCTTCGCTTCCCTGGCCCTCAGATCCCTGGCTGCGGCCATTCTCATCGCGATGATGCTAACCAGCTTGGCGTTTTCCACCTCCAACCACTGCTCAAAGTCCCTCAGGAGCTGGGAGTAACCTTCCCGGCTGCCTTCTTCTCGGAGCAGATTTGCCTGCAGGAATACACAGCACGACCGACCCATCAGAGGGGAAATCAGCCTACTGGCCACTTCAGAGGGGAAGTCAGCCTACTGGCCACGCATCCTGTGGCTTCCCTCTGAGGCAGAAGGTAGGGCTGAGGATGCCCAAAGGTGACGAGAGGGGCCTGGAGCCTGGAGAGGGAGGAATGTCTCTCTAGCCAACGAGGCCACGTTAGAAATTTAATTCTAATTCAGGTCCAGGGTCCTGCGCTGCCTCGGCCAGTGCTCAGCGCCCTCCTGGACCACCCCCCCGAGCCGCGACAACGGATCACCGTGGTCACCTGCTGGTCTCCTAGCGGCAGCCACCACCATTCCTCACCAGGAAGGCTATCACAGTGGTTCCCCTTCCTCCACACCTGTCCCCCTCCGGGCTCTGTGGCCAGAGCGGCCGGTCTGAAATGCAAGTCCATTCAGCGAGGCCCTTGCCAGTGCCTACTGCGCTTCCTGTAAACCCTGACTTAATTGCCTGCGGTTCCCATTTCCTCGCTCCTCAAAATGTGCCCCGAAGCCCAGCGGCATGGGCGCCACCCGGGAGCTTCCAGAAATGCAGAATCCTGGGCCCCGCCCCAGACCTGCTGATCGGAAGGTGCGTTCTCCCACGATCGGGGTGCACGTTACCGCGTGCAAAGCTCTGCGCTGGGTCGAAAGTTCCCGCGGGGGGCGCCTGGGTGGCGCAGTCGGTTAAGCGTCCGACTTCAGCCAGGTCACGATCTCGCGGTCCGGGAGTTCGGGCCCCGCGTCAGGCTCTGGGCTGATGGCTCAGAGCCTGGAGCCTGTTTCCGATTCTGTGTCTCCCTCTCTCTCTGCCCCTCCCCCGTTCATGCTCTGTCTCTCTCTGTCCCGAAAATAAATAAACGTTGAAAAAAAAAAAATTAAAAAAAAAAGAAAGTTCCCGCGGGTTGGAAGCGATTCTGTTTCACTCCCGGCTGCACCCCGGCTCCAAGTGCGGGCCCCAGGGCACAGTAACGCTCAGTGATTTGGGAAGGGGTGACACAAGGATACATGGGAGAATGGGAGTGGAGGTGTCATTTTCGAAGGACAGGGAAGGATGGGCCTTTTCAACGCGGTTCCTTTTTTTAAAAGCCGTCAGGAGAAGGGGTGAGCGATACGAGATGGTCGGGTTAGTTCTTTTGAACAGAATGCGGCTTATGACACACAAAAAAGGTACCCCTCTCGCGCGATTTCAGTTTGCAGTGTGGGGCCAGCAGGAAGCCGTCAGCCCTGCGAGGGGCGAGGTTTCCGAGGGGTGGGGACCTGTCTGCCCAAGCGACACTTCTGACCTTCCCCCTGGCCCGGGTCTGGGGCCTCTGAGTCCCTCTGTCCAGCAGCACACCCAGGAGAGGACACGGCCAAGTCCTGAGTTGAGCACGCGGCCGCAGGCAGGGAGGGGGCTTGGGGGAAGGCCACCCACCGTCCCTCCCTCCGGGTCTGCCGTCTCCCTGGAAGGCCCCCCCTGGGCAGACTCACCCGGCGGTGACGCCCGGAAAGAGGCTCCGCGGGATCGATGAGAAACCCAGTCTTCGGGATGTTGTTGGTGAAAATCGTTTTCTTCCCCGAGTCCACTTCCGTCCTCTGCAGCTGCTGGTTTCTGATGAGGCTGAGAAGACACCCAGCCCAGTCAGCGTGGCGCTGTGATGGGGACTCCCCGGGTCACAGAAGCAACAGACTGGGGGCACCACGGGGTAGGAGCCGAGTTCTGGGCCTCGCAAGTCAGTGACCATCCTTCGGGTTCGTCAGAACCTTCCCAAGGCTCCAGTTCCCTACTTGAGACCCGCGTCACCCTGCCGTTAAAGTGCACACGCCCATCGGCGCGGGGGAGGCCCAAGCCAGGAGGGGCTGCAGGCTGACCCCGCCCCCCCAAGCCGGGACACCTCCCTGCTCCCACTGCTCCCGCTAGAATCGCCCCTGGGCCAGACTGGAGATACACGGGGGCACCTGACGCCATGCTTCTACGGGCCCGCTGAGCTCTCCCCCTGGCAAAACGGGGGTGTCGCCTGAGACCAGCTCGGAGCGGGGGACCCTCACCTCAGCAGGCTTTCCTCCAGCAGCTTCAGAGCCTGCCACGACTGCACCAATTCCTCCAGCTCCTCCTGGACCAGAGCAGCCCCTTCCAGAGAAGACTTCTTCATCACCAGCCGGCCATAGGCTTCGACCAGGGGCAGCTGGGCCTCCTTCTCCGGGAATTCAGCCAGCAGCCTCTGAAGGACACACACACACACACACGCACACACACTCAGTGAGCTCTTGGGACAGGGGTCTCTTATTCCCCAGTGTGGGCTCTTTGGCCTCCCAAGCCTGCTTTTGGGGATGTAAGTGAAGGCACGGGCATCCCCGTGGGGAAAGCCATCCCACCTCGACTTCGACCTCCCGGGACTGGGCGTCCCACGGGCCTGCCTCCTCCTGGTGTGACTCCAGCTTCTGGGTGACCACGGCGATCCACTGTCTCAGCTCCAGCAGCTGGTGGCTGAAGGTGCAATGTTCCCGCACGCTCTGCTGACACCTGTCCATGAGGTCCTGCAGCACAGCCCAGGGGGCCCAGGGCGCTCTGAGTGCAGGCAAGGTGGGACCCCGGGCCACCCCATCCTGCAGGGCCCCCAGACCTTCCCTGGGGCAAGACGGCCCCCAGGGCTTCCCAGCCAGCGGGAACGTGAGACGCTGGTCCTCCCTTGTACACAGGACAGGGATTTACTCTGGCAAGACCACCTCTGGTTTAAAGTGTCTCTAAGCCTCTTATTTAAAAAAAATTTTTTTTAATGTTTATTTATTTTTGAGGCAGAGAGAGACAGAGCATGAACGGGGGCGGGGCAGAGAGAGAGAGGGAGACACAGAATCCGAAGCAGGCTCCAGGCTCTGAGCTGTCAGCACAGAGCCCGACGCGGGGCTTGAACTCACGAACCACAAGATCGTGACCTGAGCTGAAGCTGGACGCTTCACCGACTGAGCCACCCAGGTGCCCCTAAAGTGCCGCTAAGCCTTCTTAACTTTTATGTGGATGTTACCATGTCTGGACGAGGGTGTGGACGAGCTCCTGTCCACCACTGGCGTGGGTGTAAATCATATACCACTTGGGGAAACCAGAGGTCAGTATCTACTAAGACTGCACACAGGCATCCCTACGACCCAACCCTGTCGCCCCTGGGCGTAGACACCTAACAGATACAAACGTATCGTCACCAAAAGGCCTGCACGCGGTGTCGCTTGTAACAGGAAGAGACAGGAAAGCACCCGAGTGCCCGTCAGCAGAAGTATGGATGAATATGTTGAGGTATATTCACACGCTGGGATATTTTACAGCAGGAACGAGCGGTCTATGCAACAGTCATTATAATACAGCATTGCGGGTGAATTTACAGCCGGCGTGTGGACAGCTAGGAGCCAGACACACACAGAAAACCGTTCTGTGCGATTCAATTAAAATAACGTGTAAAGTCAGGCAAACCCAACCCAGGGTGTTCCAAGTCAAACATCAGGGTTGCCTTCAGGCACCAGGAGTGGCCGTGGGGGGGCCCCGAGGGGCTTGGGGGTTGGGGGAGCCAGTGTCCTTCTGTGTCATGATCTGGGTGCTGAGAACGTGGATGTGTCCAGTTTTTAAAAATGCATCGAACCGCACAGGGGAGATGTTCTCTTTTCTACATACGATGATGCTTCGATAGAGAGTTTTTGAAAATGGTCCTGCTTTTTTCCCCTCTCCTCTGGGTCAGCCCTTCCCAGCTCTCAGGCTGGGGCCTTGTTCTTCTCCGTCGTCAGGTAAGGAAGGGGCCTGTGCTCCTGGTCACCCAACCTGGGGCCCTCTGAGCCCCTCTCTCCCCACCCGCTGCAGGCCAGTCAGACCCCAGGGTCTGGCTGTGACCCCTGGCTTGGGCCACCACAGGCCCTGCCCTCCTTCATTCCAGACACCGGCTAACGCCCGCCCCTGGACACCAGGCCCCCTAGAACTGGGGAGACAGAGAGGGTGCGTCCCAACTCTCTGCCACAAACCAGTGATGAGAGCCTGAACAGTTACCTAAAAGTCCACTTCTCCGCACTGTCGCTACCATAGCCCATGTCCCCATGCACCAATGTCAACCCCAATGCTTTCAACGGCCTCCGATTGCTTAGTGGGGTCTGTCTCCCCCGGGGGGAGACGGGAAAATGGCCTGGGCTGTGGGGAAAGGACTTATTAGAACTTACTAGGTTTAAAAAGCCCTGAGTGGGGCACCTGAGTGGCTCAGGAAATCTTGTGGGCGGTGGGGCAGTTCTGCGTTGTGGGAGCCGGATGAGGTCACCTGTCCCTCTCCCTGTATCTGCAGGGGTCACCCCTGTTCTATCATGGTCACAGCAACCAAAACCCCCTATGAGCTTCCAGGAAACGTGGCTCCACCGAGGGAGTCCCGTTGGTCTAAGCGATGAGTGAGGTCTAGATGAACTGATTTAACTCCACCTAATAAATTAGCAGCTAGTGGTCTCAAGGTGGAGGTGGGGGAGTAGAGAACTAGGAAATCACCATCCCTGCCCTTTGGGGGCCCACAGAGCCCAGAGAAACAGCAAACACCAGCTTTAATGCCTCTATCCAATGATGAGCCAGATTGATCGTGATAATAGTTAATAAGTTAATAAGCATTAACTGAGTATGATTAGCGGTTGCAGAACGCTAACATTCCAGTTCAATCGCGCTCTTTAATTATTGCCTAAACACTTCTTCAAGGAAGCATTGTCCCCCTTTTATTACTGTGTCGCTCAAGGCTTTTAATTTCTTTTTTATTTTTTAAAGTGTATTCATTTTGAGAGAGGGGGAGAGAGAGAGAGCGCGAGCAGGGGAGGGGCAGAGAGAGGGAGACAGAGAATGCCGAGCAGACTCCGTGCTATCAATGTGTAGCCCAGTTCGGGGCTCGAACTCACGAACCGTGAGATCATGCCCTGAGCGGAAACCAAGGGTCGGACGTTCAACCAACGGAACCACCCAGGTGCCCCCAGCCTAGGTTTTCTTGAGGTGTGGCTGCCCGAGAGGCGGCTCCACAATCCCCAGGGCACTTGTTACAAATGCAGACTCCCGGGACCCCATCTGAATCACTTAAATTTGTCCTCAGGCCAGTTTTGAAGAAGCCTGCGCCAGCCCCCCCCCCCCCCATTCCATTCCCAGGGCTCAAAGGGCCCGGGTGGCCACTAGAGGGCGCCGCAGAGGAGGCTCCCAGCCCCCGGGGTGCAACTTTCAACCCGCTCTTAACGTGGCTTACCTACCCCCACGCCCACTGCACCCGGGGCTGTTAGCCTGTTCTGTCCCTTGGCCTCCGGGCACACCTGGAATTGTATATGAGTTTGTTGTTTTGCGGGCTCACGGTCCATCTCCCCACTGGAATATAACCCTGGGGAGCGGGGCTTTGGCTGTCGGCCTGGTGCCAGCCTTCATCCTCGGGGCCCAGAACCACCCCCCCCCCCCCCCCCCCGCCATAGGGGACATGCTCACTACTCATCTGCTGAATGAGTGAGTGAGGGAAGAAAGGAAGGGAAAAAGAAAACAGAAAGGTTTGAAGGAATGCAGGAAGAAAAGGCAGAGAGCGTAGGATCCCAGGCGCCTGGTTTTACCTCCAGAGACCTCTGCAGGGCCTGGTAGTCGGCAGAAAGCTGCTCCATTTTGTGCTGGTGGGTGGGGTTCCCCTGGACGAGAGGCCTCACGGCCTCCATCTGTGCCCCAAGGTCCAGCCCCTCTTCCCGCAGCCCCTGCAGCAAAAAGGAGCAAGTGTGGCCGTCCCGTTTATCTCCTGTCATGGGAGCTGATGGGGGGAGGGGGGCTCCGAGTGGGGGAGCTTGGGAAGGTCCCGGCAAGATGGGGCTCCCCCACCCCAGTGGCGGCACCATATGGCCATCTGATGGGCCTACTCTCAGAGCTGGTGAGACTTCTTAAAAGGAGACAGAAATAGTCTGGGACACCCTGGAAACAAACGGTTACGGCCTGGAAGGCATCTCTGGGGAGGGGGGCGGGGGTCAAACTCCCGCCTGGATTCTTACCTGATGACCCCCTCTCCTCGTGAAGAATCACGCCCAACTTCAGTTTTAAAGCCCCCGGACACACCATTTTTAACGTCTTCCCAAGAACCCTCTCAATGTACGTATGAAGTCAAAAGTGCTTGACTTTTAACAGGGTAATTGTATCACACGCATTTAAAATCCTGCAACCTCCTTATCCAGCCAATCATTATTGACCAATCTGCCTACGGACAGTCTGCCTGCGTTTTAACACATTTATTCTCGCTTCCAAAATCAGATCATTTAACTGAAGGCCTCGGTACTCATCAGGAACACTTTTAGAGCAGAGCAATTTTAAAACCGAATACCAACATGACATTTGGCAGCGACAGAGTAAACAGAAGTGTAGCTGACCTTTTCCTGAGGCTCAAGAATTCGCCGTCTGCAGGTACTAAAGGTCCCGCAGAGGCCAGAAGCCACCAGATCAATCTAGCAGAGATCTGGACAAAAGGTCAGACCTCAGGCGAGGGGCTCGGCGGCCGCTGTTTTGCCAGTTACTGCCACAAGAGGGGAGCTGCCTAGAGACGCAGCTGAGCACCTGAACGGGGCCACCCGGGCCCCACAAAGCCCTTACCTGCAACCTGGAGAGCTGGGTCTGTTTCCTAGGAAGGTCCTGCTGAAGCCCGTTCTCAGCTCGGACCCTGCCTTGGAGGTCCGACAGCTTCTTCTGTAGGGGCTCGAAAGCAGCCCCAAAATCTTGGTGCTGAGCCAGCAGGCTCTGCAGAGACACACAACGGACAGCACACAGATTACAGGCACCCTGTACGACCGGCCACTCACCACCAAACTCCGGCCTTCTCCCGGCCGGCTCATATCCACTCGGGCATCACCCCCTCCAGGAAGCCTTCCCGGAGCCCTTGCTGGGGTTGGACGCCCCTCCTTGGAATCACCGTGGCGTCCTCACCGTGACAGTTGCTCTGCTCCCTAGCACAGAACTGCATCTCCTAATACGTACACACCAGATCCCGCCAGAGGCCTGTTTTTGTCAATAAAGTTTTATTGGGATACGGCCACGCCCATTCACTTCTAGCCGCTCTCAAGCCTCGGTAGACCCGAGGAGCCGCAGCCGAGACTGTCTGCCACACAAACCCTAGGGGATTTGCTAAACGTTCGCTACTTGGGGGAGATGAGATCCCGGATGTGAATGGAGCTCTCAGTGAGGGCCCGGTCCCTCCCAGTGCCCGAGAGTTATGTCATCGTCATCATCAGATGCTCGGCAAACATTTGTTACGTAAAAGAACACACCGTCCTTGACATGCCACGTTACCCCTTCGATTTAGTGCAGTCATTCAGAAATGTGCTCCTAATAACATTAGCTTCCGGCTCTAGGTGGTCGAAAGTTCACAGGCAATTTTCTCTGCATTTTCTCATTAGACAGTCCCCCCACCCCGCCCCCCAACCCTGGCTTCCTCAGGAAGACAGTTCCAGTGTCGAGGGAGCAGTGTCGAGGGAGATTCAGGGGCAGGGGTGGGCACAGCAGGTGCCCAGGATGCCAGTTAGAAGGATCGCACGTTAACCGCACCGGCTCACGGATGAGGAGCTGAGACCCCGGGGACAAAGGGCGAGGGAAGGCCACCCGGTGACAAGTGGTGGGGCCGAGGGAGGAGTCTGGGCCTCCCGACTCCCTCCCCAGAAGGCTGTCCCCCAGGACGGCAGCCACGACACCCACCTGCAGCTTGCTTTTCCTCTGCAGGAGGCCGTTGTGCAGCAAGTCTCTGTCCCGCACGGAGCTCGCCACCTGCTCCAGGAGGGCCGTGGCTTTGTCCTGGCCGAAGACGCTCCTCAGCAGGTCTTTCTTCAGCTGTAGCATCATCAGCTGCTCCTTCAAGCGCGAGCTTTCTGCCAGGGCCGCCTACAGGGGACAAGGCCTCCGTGACCCTCAGGGCACGGCAGGGCAGGGCGGGACCGGGCTGGGAAGCGGTACCAAGAGCACATCGGTCCTGCCTCAACTTCCCCGGGACGCCGCACCTGCGTGCCTGGAACTGAGAAAGCGGCGGACGCCAGGAGGAACGGGCTGGCGGGGACGCGTCAGGGAGGCCCTGACTTTCAGGGTCAACTTGATTCCTCTCTCACCCCCTACTTCTATCCTATCACCAAAGCCCAGGCAAGATTGTACCTCCTGTCCAGCCATCCCCCCTGCCGGTGTCCACGGCGGACCCAGCCTCGCTCACCTGGATCACAGCAGCCCCTGACTGCCTGCCCCCCACCCCGCAGTCGTCCCCCCAGAATCTACCGCCCACACTGCGGCTGCACCTGCCCCCCCCAGCTGTCCCCCCAGAATCCACCACCCACACTGCGGCCACACCTGCCCCCCCCCAGCCGTCCCCCCAGAATCGACCGCCCACACTGCGGCCGCCCCTGCCCCCCCCCCCAGCCGTCCCCCCAGAATCGACGCCCACACTGCGGCTGCACCTGAACCAAACCAGTTGGATCCTTTACTCGATAATCCCCCATCACCGACAGCAGTAGGGCTACCCCTTGGGTGCTGTTTGGGACATAGGGGTCTATGGGAGCACGTGGGAATTCAGGAAAGCTCCCTAGAGGAGGTGACATCTGAGTGGAATCGTGATGTGCAGGTGATGGAGGTGCCAGGTGAAGGAGGGACCTAAGGGAGACTCACGTGATGAGCAGCTGGCCCCCTGGGCCTTTGCATGGCCCCGGCCCGCCTCCTCCAGGAAGCAGGCCCCGACCACACCCCCAGCCTACACTCACTCTTCCTGCCCCAAAGCCCTGTGCCAGTCTCTGGCTTCTGCTGACTAACGAGCTGTTTGGGGTCAGCACGCCTTGCTGATCTGAGGGCCCAGGGTCCCGGAGGCCAAGGGAATTGTGTTCGGCTGTCCAGAGTCCTTCCGCTTTATCCCTGGTGATGTTACTGAGACACCGAGCTGGGCACAGGGCTGGGAAGGGACAAAGACCCCAACCCAGGTAGGTACCTGCGATCCAAGGCCGAAAGTGATCATCTCCCTTCAAGTGTCCACGACAGAGCCCTCTGGGTGTTGGAGGCGGAGCTGAACGCCCCTAGTTGGGGAAATCCGAGAAGCCTCCCCAGAGCAGGCCGTGTTGCCAGAGCCCGGGAAGAGCAGAGGGGGCCCCTGGAGGAAGGGCAGCCTAGACATGGCCGGCACAGCCGAACTGGCATCCCCCGCGATGGGGGCAGGTGGTGTGAGAGGACAAGCCCCTTGCTAGGGAGGGTGCCCTTCACTCCCTTTCCAGAAAGTCTGGACACAATAGTGCAGCAGTTAAGAGTTCAGGCTGAGAAGTTGCGATCCGGAGGCCTTGGGTAGTTCTGAGCCTCAGTTTCCTCATCTGCAGAACAGGCAGAGCCACGCCCAACTCCCGGGGTCGGCGTGAGGGCTGAAAGGGGGCGGTGCCCATGCAGCCTGTAGCCTGGCGCACAGCCCGCAGGGAACACAGAGTAACAGACGGCTTGTCTCTCTGGTACCGTCTAACCAGCTGCTGCGGGCTGAATTGCGTCCCCCCAAAAGATGTGAAGTCACAGCATCCCCGCCCCGACTGCCCCAGAATGTGACTGCATGTGGAGACAGGGTCCTTACGGAGACGGTCAAGTTGGGATGAGGTCATGAGGGTGGGCCCCAATCCAGTTAGGACGGTGCGCTTCTTCAAAAGGGAAATCTGCACCCCGACCCACAGGCACCAAGCAAGACGACGCGAGGACACGTGGGGAGAAGCTGTCCAGGTGACGGCAAAGGCCGAGATCGCCGGGCCAGGTCTACAGGCCAGCGAACAACAACACCTGTCAGTCGACACCACGAGCTAGAAGAGGCAGGGAAGGATGGTCCCCAGAGCCTTCGGAGATGGCGCGGCCCTCCTCACTCGGCGCTTGTCGTCTCCAGAACTGTGTGAGAGTGAGTCGCCATCGCGCTAAGCCATCTGGTTTTGGAACTTTGTCACAGTCGTCCTTGGAAATGAGCATCTCAGCCATGCCCAGCTCTGGGGCCTGATGCCTTAGTCCTAGAGGAACTTTGCAGGTCTGATAGGCTACTCGGAGGCTAGCTAGGCGCAGGAGCTGAGCCAAGAAAAACAGGGCTGGAGGCTCGAGCCTGGCCCGTGAAGTCCATCCGGCCCGGGAAGGGCTCGTGAGCGCAACGCAAGACGTGATCCCAGCCAGCACAGAGCACGGACAAGCCATAGTCCTGCCCACCTGTTCCAACCCACTGATCCGCGAAACTCCGGCCCCGGGGAGTCCTGAGTCACACTCTAGAAAGACGGAACCTCTCCCGCCCGCCTGGCACAGGTCCTGGTTAGCTTTCTGCCCCCCGTGGGAAGGACGGGATGGAAATGCAATCTGATCTAGCGGGAAAAGCACTCGCCGTGGAGTCAACCAGACCTGGGTCAAAGCCAGCTCTGCCACTTGGTCGCTGTGTGACCTTGAACCAGTGCCTTTCCCTCTCTGGGACATGGTTTCCTCAACAGTCAAATGATAATAAAACTGCCACATTGTAAATGCCAACCCTGTTCCCAGGACCCAGGGTGACGGCAGGAATAAGAAACATAAGATGAGAGTCTAGAGCCTGCCCTTCTGGCCTCAGCCCCGCCTCTGGAGTGGCCCGACCTTGAACAAACACCCTAACTTCTCTCTGGTTCTGGTCCCTCGTCAGCAAAATGAGGAGGAAAATAGTAGAAATGCAGACCAAAATCTGTGTACATAGATATCCACCATGGACAAGTTATGACCAGGAATACTGGAAACAACCTAAATATCATACGAACGGAACAAAAAATATTGCGAAATACTGTGCAGCCATTTAAAGCGATGACTTTTCGGCAACATTTTATCTTTTTTCTTAAAACTTTTTTAGCTGAAGCATAACAGACACGTAACGTTGTATCAGTTTCAGATGCGCGACACGATTCGATATTTGTACACACTGCGAAATGATCACCATGATACATCTAGGGCCGACCGTCACCACACAAAGTTATAATTTCTTTTTTCCTTCTGACAATGAGAACTTTTAAGATTCACTCGTCTGGCAACTTTTACGAGGGGCTACCATATCGACTGTAGTCGCCATGCTGTACATGACATCCCCGTGACTTATTTATTCTATAACTGCAAGTTTGTATCTTTTGAGCCCCTTTAACCCATTTTCTCGACCCCCGACACCCCTCCCCATGGGAGGCCTCCATTCTGTTCTCTATATCTACGGGTTTGGTTTTCGGTTTTTAGATTCCACATAGAGGTGGGATCATGTGGTATTTGTCTTTCTCTGTTCAACTAGTTTCACTTACCACGATGCCCTCAAGGTCCAACCATGTTATTGTAAATGGCAAGATTTCGTTCTCTTTTATGGCTGAGTGGCATTTCTTTATATATATCTATATAGATACAGATACAGATACAGATATAGATATAGACATAGACATAATCACACATTCTTTCATCCGTTCACCCATCAGTGGACATTTAGGTTGTTTCCATACCTTGGCTTTGTAACTAACGATGCAATGAACATGGGGCTCTCTTTACATATAGCTTTTCAAATTGGTGTTTTTGTTTTCTTTGGACAAACACCCAGAAGTAGAATCGCTGAATCACATGGCAGTTCTCTTTTTAATTTTTCGAGGAACCTCCATACTGTTTTTCCACAGTGGCTGCCCCAGTTTACATCCCCACCAGCAGTACACCAGGGTTCCCTTTTCTCCACGTCCTCACCAATGCTCGTTGTTTCTTGCCATTTGCTTTTAGCCGTTCTAACAGGTGTGGGGGGATAGCTCATCGTGGTGTTGGTTTGCACCTCCCTGCTGATGAGTGACGTTAACGTCTTTTCATGTGCCCGTTGGCCACCTGTATGTTTTCTTTGGAAAACTGTCGGTCCCGAGTTTCTGCTGAAAAACCTGCCTGTAGTCTTGTGAGCGTCCCCCTGCATGGAACACATTGTTTTTCTCACACTACTTTTAAGATTCTATCTTTGTTTTTAACTTTTGACATTTCAATTATAATGCATCTTGGTATGGGTCACTTTTTGTTCGTCTTGTTTGAACACGCATCTCTGTGCTTTCTGGACCTGGATGTCTGTCTCTTGCCCCAGTTTAGGAAAACTTTCAGCCTTTATTTCTTCAGATAAGTCTTCTGCCCCCTTTCCCCTCTCTTCTCCTTCTGGGACATCTACAATGCAAATGTTATTCGGTTTGATGTGGCCTCACAGGTCCCTTAAGCTATTTGCATTTTTTCAAATTCTTTTTTTCTTCTTGCTGCTCTGAGTGAGTTCCACTGCCCTGTCTTCCAGATCACCGACCCCTTCTTTGGATTCGAGTCTGCTGCTGAACCCGCCAGTGTATTTTTCAGTGCAGTCACTGCATTCTTCAGTTCTGTGACTCCTGTTTGGTACCTTCTTATTGTTTACGTGGGGTTTTTTGGGAAGTTCTTACTGTGTTCATCCCTTCTTCTCCCAAGATCAGTGAGCATCGTTAGGACCATTACTTTCAACTCTTTATCGGGTAAATTACTTATTTCCATTTCATTAGGGTTTTTGTTTTTTTTTTTTCCCCTTGAGGTTTTATTTTTAAGTCCCAGGGGTCAGGTGCCTGATGTGGGGCACAAACCCCTCACTCCTCGAGGAGAAGCTCCAAATTTGTGAGCTCCTTCCTCACGGCGGGTCGCTGCGTCGGGGGTGAGATTTTTTGGCCAGACAGCATCTCTGCCTCTCTGACGCATCTCAGTGAAGCCCTTTTACCATTGGATGGAAGCAGCTATCCTGCTACAGTTCAGGTCTTTTTCAGAGGGCATTATTCCATACGTAGCGACAGATTCAGTGTATCCATGGGAGGACATTAAGTTCAGGAACTTTCTATGCTGCCATCTTGGACTGTCCTCCTGAACCATTTTATTTTATTTTTATTAAGTTTATTTATTTATTTTGAGAGAGAGAGAGAGAGAGCGAGCACAGGCAGGGGAGGGGCAGAGAGAAGGAGAGGAAGAATCCCAAGCAGGCTCCATGTTGTCAGCGCAGAACCCGATGCGGGGCTCGAGCTCACAAACTGTGAGATCAGGACCTGAGCGGAGATCAAGAGTCCGACGCTTAACCAACTGCGTCACCCAGGCAACCCCCCTGCCCCGGGGACCATTTTAAATGAAGCTTGTAAGTGCCAACTGAAAATATCAGAATACACAGCTCTATAACATGATTCCAAATACGCAAACAATGGCAAAGAATTAGTGAAAGCTTTTGTCTATTGGTGACAAGATTGCATGGAAACGGCTAGATGGGTTTTCATCAGGTATGAAGGGTATATTTGGGATTGTCGGACCTAAAGTAGATTTCTGCGACACATGTAAGATTCACCTTTGGGGAGCCCTGAGAAGTTCCTCAAAAAGATGGACAGTCAGGGGCGCCTGGGTGGCGCAGTCGGTTAAGCGTCCGACTTCAGCCAGGTCACGATCTCGCGGTCCGTGAGTTCGAGCCCCGGGTCGGGCTCTGGGCGGATGGCTCGGAGCCTGGAGCCTGCTTCCGATTCTGTGTCTCCCTCTCTCTCTGCCCCTCCCCCGTTCATGCTCTGTCTCTCTCTGTCCCAAAAATAAATAAACGTTGAAAAAAAAAATTAAAAAAAAAAAAAAAAAGATGGACAGTCATCTTTCAGAGCATGGGAGAAGGAGGCCCATAGGAACCCCAGAAGGAAAGGCTAAGCCCTGCAAATGAAGAAATACGGACAGAGAAAACAAACCCTTGTTCCAGCGTGAGCCCCACGTGGAAAATCCCAAGAGCAGACACTCCAAACTTCAGGCACCCTTGTGTGTGGCTGAGCAGCGTGTTCAAGGGTGAGGAGAGGCCAGTCCTGGTTCAAGGGCCTCCCCGGAAATACCAGGTCAGATAGAAAGCGTGATGTCGTGTACCTCAGCGTGTTAACAGGGCTCCTACGGCGTGGGGGACCGTGGGCACTTTTTGTTGCCTTCTTCACAAACCTTTACGTTCTCCACGGAGGCATGGCTTTTATAACCAGAATGAAAGTTAATGTAAAATAAGGCTTACATCTGATACGCTTTTGTGTCTCCTCCCACTCTGTGTGTCTTAGAATCCCTAGACCCCAAAGTTGATGGACTTCAGAGCTCCAGGAAACCCTAAGGCAGCGTCCACGGGCCAGTCAGAGCTGCCATATTGACTGGCGTTTGCCACGGACACGGCCCTCCGCTCACCCAACACGCATTCCTCCTTCTTGATCACCGAACGGCCCGCACTTCTGTTTGGGTGACAAAGCGCCCAGTTACAGGTGCTGAAATAAATTTCTAGGCCCGGGATGGGGCTGCTCCTCCCCTAGATGCCAAGGCAACAAAGCGAAACTTAGATTAAGTTTCCAGTCCCTGTAAATGCTCCACTTGGCCAGAAACGCAGGATATCCAGTCCACGATGCCCAAACACCAAGCCAACCCTGGGCCTTCTCACCCCAAACAAGGCTGACCTTCAGCCAGTCAGATATTTTCTATTTGTCTTTTCCTTCTTTATTCTTTATCCTATTAAACCTTCCCGCCTTCTGCCCCATTTTGCAGCTCTCCAAAAGGAGGCTGTCCACTTCATGAAGTGTTAAATAAAGTTTGTTTGTATCATCTAAATTGTCTTCTTTGATCACTTTAACACAGGGTTACCTCTACGATTGGTATAAACCAATCCCGGCAACCCCATCACCTTCAGCCAGTGATTGGGTCAGGGGGTGGTCATGTGACCTGGCCTGGCCAATGAGATGTAAGGAGAGTCTGCTGGGGCTTCTGGGAGAGGGTTTGCCTCCCTGTTGGAAATGGTGAACGGAGAAAGTCTTTTTGCCCCCTTGCCGTTCGACAAGATGCTGTCCGTGTGAAGATGCAGGCTTGCTGTGGTGACAGCCATCTTGGGGCCATGAGGGGACATGTGGCTGAGAGCCAGAAAGAGCCTGGGTCCTGGAAGACACTTGTTGAGCCATCAAGCCAGCTCTGGGACCACCTGGGAGTCTCTGGGTTTGAAGCTACCGTTGGTCAGAATTTCTGCCACATGCGTCCCAATTGATACGCACGCAGCAAAGGGAATGACCTAACATGCTCTCTCTCAGAACGGCTCTTGCTTCCACCCGGGGACCGTCGGCAGGAGGGTCCTGAAGGACGGACTGTGGGAGGGTCAGTAGCAAGTCCTAGGGGGACACCAGGGACCAGCCTTTGCCTTCTACCCAGGAACTGAGGACGATGGTAACATTTCCTGTGCAAACTTAAGACTTGCCAGGCAGGGTGCAGTGACCTTTACCCAGATACCTGGAGGATCCAGGGACACGCCTTTCCCTGGAAGAACGGCTCCGGCGTCACGCCTGGCTGCTGGCCTCCTCCCCGCCCCCCTGCACCGGTCAGCCCTCCTGGCAGGCTCACAGTTACCTCGACCTGGGGCAGGAAGGTGTGAATGGAGGGCAGGTCCGGCAGGCTGGCGGTGATGTCCAGGAGGCTCTGGGCCAGGGCCGTCCACAGCTGCAGGTCCTGTAGAGGCCTCTGGAAACGCTGCCACAGCTCCGCCCCCGTGGCATTGCGCAGCCTGGCGCTCTTCCCCTTCATGCTGAGGAGCCACGGAGAGGCCGAGAGAGGAGAGAGCGGGGTCAGCCCAGAACTGAGGCCTCTCCCGAGACCCCCAGGGAGCCCAGCACCCACCGTCCCCACGGTGGGCTCTCCCCCACCCACGGGCTGCCGGGAGTGGCTCTGGGGCCTCGGAGGTCTCTCCCTCTGGATCAAAGCCCACCGGGCGCCAGCCAGTGCCCAGACAGACTTGCGGCCCAGCTTCGTGGCCGGAGAACCTCAGGCCTTGAAGAGGAATCACGGAGCCCCTAGCCCGGAACCGCCTACCCCCAGGCACCTGTGCAGAAGCTAAAGCAAACTCCCTTCCTGAGTAAGAGACCCATCATCCTAGATCCAAATCATTTGTTAGAAATAATCTTTCAGATACGATGTCCAGCACCCGGTCATAGATGGCCAGCACGGAAAACCTCACCAAGAGGAGCTGGAGGGAAGGGAACACCCTTGGCTACCCTGTGCACGGGATATTTGGGTCCCTGCCACCACCTGAGTGCCCCCCAGGGGGATCTGGGCCCCTGCTCTGATGTACAGACACATCGCAAGGGAGGAGGCCCCTGAGTTCGGTCTGAAGGAACCCCTGGGTCAGGCAGAGGGACAAGAGGTGCTCCGGAGGCGGGGACAGCGGGCCCCCCGGCAGTGGGACAACCACGCAGCCACGGTAGCTACAGACCGCAACCCTACACGTGGGGTGGAGACCTGACCCACTGTTCTGGGCTCGGCCAGGAAACTGGAGCCCCCTGCTCTGCCTGAGCCCAGAGCCCAAGGGGGAGGTAGAGGCCGGTCTGAAGATGCTGTCACAGCACCACGTGCAGGCCGGGCGGGGGTGGGGGGGGTGGGGGTGACCGCTGCAAAGTCCTCCCTTTGGGCCATTACTTGTGGACCCCTCCCCAGGGCTAAGCTGCCCAGAGACTTAACGGAAACCAGTGAATGAGCCACTCAGCAGGGAACCCAGCCAAGTCCAGCCCTCCTTCTGGGAACCAAATGCCAGTCGTGGAGGGGCGCAAGAGTTAGCAGGTCGCAAGAGGAAGCAAGCGCACCTCCCAGAAATGGCTTTAGATGAGGCTGGAAGGCCCCGTGAGCGTCAGGTTCGAGGCATGCCCGAGTCCCGCCGCCCCCAGCCTGCCCGGGTACCTCTGGTACTCCTGGAGAGCAGCGACCACGCTGTCAGAGAGCGGCTGCAGGTCATGGGGGTAGACGACGAGCTCCTTCAGCTGGGCCTGCAGCCGCGTCGCCCGGGGCTCCTCCGCGGCCAGGGCCGCCCGCGTCGCCTGCAGCACAGGGAGGAAACCAGAGGGGCGCGGGAGGTTGGGTGACGGGGCGTGGGCATGGCCGGTGGGAGTGGGCTAGCCTGGGAGAAAACTGTCACCAAGGGCAGGGACTGGGGTCCCTGGGAGCTCGGCGCCCGCTCTCCTGCTTCCGGCTTCCTGCCTCGAACTCAGCATTTGCTCTCGCTGAGCCGGCTCTTCTCTACGATCACTGGCCTCCCAGTGGTGCCGTGAGTGCCTCCACCTAATAATACAAGTAACTCGTGTCTCGGGAACATCAACTCCGTGCTGAGTGCTCTGGCCGTCCCATTCATCGAAGCAGGGCCAAGAGCCTAGGAAGGCATCCGCCACGTCCCCATTTGCTACACAAGGAAATGCCACCTGAGAGTTTCCGATGGTTACAGAGCAAGTAAATGGCGGACCCGACAGGGAGCTCTGGCTCTTCACGTGACTCTTCAGCACCAGAGGGAACAGTGATCTAAAGATGCTTTGTGCTGAGCACTCCCAAACCACGGGGCTGACACCAGACACGGCCCCTTCCTGCTGCCCTGGGAAGGGCAGAGTTTGACCCTGGCCTGGACTCTTGCCAGGTGCCACGCTCACTAGGAGGCGAGATGGGGCAGCAGAAAGTGCCCTGGCTTTGGCATGACGGGCTGAGCCGGAAACCCCCCTCGACCCCTTCTGAGCCATGCGACCTCGGGCTGCTCCCTCATTGGTAAGATGGGGCCACCCCCACCCCTCGCCGAGCCCCTCCCCAGCTGCCCCACGTGCAACCTCGTGCCTTGGTCCAGACCCCCATTCACAGGGACTAGAGGCAGCTCCAGCCACGCTCGGTGATGGAGGGACCACAGGTGAACCGCCACCAGTTTGGAGCTGGAGAGCGAGTTCCGACAGAGGGATCGTAAGCAGCGGTCAGTGGCAGGCTGGCACACTCTAGAGGCAACAGAAGATGGAATCTGCCCGGACGGTCTTATTCAGTCTCAAAACTATCCTTGTCCACATTCAATTATTAGGGAACTGTGATGAAATCTGTACAGGGTTTCATAGAAGATGAGGACACGATCGGTGCGTGTGAACCGGCTCCTTCCAAACCATTCACAAAGAAACTCCACACCAGAGCGCCCGGGAAGGCTGGCCAGCCTACAGACAGGCAGGCCCTCGGCCCAGGCAGGGCAGGGGTCTGCGGTGAGGACCAGGATCACGGGCTGCCTCAAGAGAAAGGCCCGTGCGGACCACAGAGAGGTCACGCGTCAATGTGGGGCTGTGCGGGTCACTGGAATATCCAGGGACCAGGGAGGGACCATCTGGGGACCGCAGCGGGAAGGCTGCTGGCCCACTGTGCTGGCCTGGCTAAGGACTGCCCCTCTCTGGACACAGCTGCCTCCTTATGGAATCAGAGGGGCCCCTTCCAGTCCAGCCGTGCCATTTCTGCACCTATGATGGAGGCGTCTTTAGTTTCTGGATCGCTGGGATGCCCGAGGGGGGCGCTCTGTGAGGCCACTCTGATGGACTCTGCTTTAGCCACAGAACTGCTCTGAGTTCAACCTCGGCTGCCGAAAGTCTCCCTGAAGTGCACGAACGGTCCCGGCCTGGTCCGCGTAAGGATGTCACAAATCACCCCCGGCCCCCAGTTCTCCGTGTGGAAGGGTCTTGGGACTGTCGGCAGAGAGATCAGGAGGTGGTCACGGCCAGACTGAGCCCCGATGTCCTCACTCCTGGTCCTTGACTCTCTTTATGCTAATTTCCTAAAACCGGGAGTCTGAGCTGGCAGTTAGAGGCATGTCATGTTGAGTCAGACTGTCTGGGGCTAAGTTCAGACCCCCGCCTCCACCTGTAGGGTGCATCACCACAGGCAAGTCTTAAACTCCTTAGTGCCTCAGTTTCCCCATATATTAAAGGGGATCGTGGCAGTGCCCGCCCCCCCTCCCCCCGCATAGGGTTATACAGCACTCGGCACATCGCAGTCTGGGTAAGTACAACCCTGCTATGTCGGTTTTAAAGACGAACGCATCTCTCACAGATGCTTTCTTTTTTTTTTAATTTTTTTTTTTTTAACGTTTATTTATTTTTGGGACAGAGAGAGACAGAGCATGAACGGGGGAGGGGCAGAGAGAGAGGGAGACACAGAACCGGAAACAGGCTCCAGGCTCTGAGCCATCAGCCCAGAGCCTGACGCGGGGCTCGAACCCACGGACCGCGAGATCGTGACCTGAGCTGAAGTCGGACGCCTAACCGACTGCGCCACCCAGGCGCCCCATCTCACAGATGCTTTCTTTACAAGTCGCGCTTTCAACCGCGGTCCTGACACCACCCGCTTCTTCGAACTTTGCCTGTTTCTCAAAAGAGGGAAGAGTCCAAATTTCCTTTTTGGTGCAAGAGAGAAAGGCTGTGCTCTACCTTTCCCCTGCTCTGCTGGGCCACGGGGGCTCCCAGCCAAAGCAGGTCGGGCTGCCTGGCGGCCACGGACCTGGCCTCATCCCAGGGCACCCAGCCACTCCGAGGGCTGGGCTGGAGCAGGCGTGGTGTCTGCTCCTTGCTATAAACCACATCATAAGTGCAATCAGCCACTGTGCGAATGCTCATTTAAGAACCAAAGGCTTCAGTGATAAATCCCAAGCTTCTCTTTCGCCGATTTCGGTGAGTCATGGCTTGATCATAATTGAGGGGCCACTGGCATCGGGGCGGGCAGAGAGCCTCCGCAGGGATGGGGTCGGCTCTGCCTCAGGAAAGGCTTCCTGAAACCCAGCTGGGCACAGACAAGTAGCCGTCGCGGTGGAACGGTGGCAGGGCCTTCCGGGCCTTGGCTCCCGAGTTTGCACCTTGTGACCCTTATCCCTTATCTTGTGGTAAAAGCCGGTACTTTCCGAGCATCGACTTTGGCAGGTGCTCTGCTAAGCACTTTTTGAGTTTTCAGCGGTTCGTCCCCGTCCGTGTATAACTGAGGTTAAAGTACTTCTCCCAAGGCCGCCCAGTTAGCAAGAAGAGAGAGCAGGATCTGGACCCAGGCAGTCTGACCCCAACGTCCCCCTGCCCTTGGCCGCTGCACACGCCAGCTCCTCCTGAGCTGAGGCGGACAGTCCGAAACAGGAAGTAGTTCTCTTTGCGCTAAGTTGATCACCGCAGTGGAACCTCGTCTACTACGAGGCTCAATGAGCCCTAAAGGGTAACTGCTTTCTTTCTACCCACACAAAAAATATGTTTGCATTTGGGCAAGCATCGGAAGGAAGAGAGAAAAACAGAACAACAATGCAGAGCGGAGGTGGGATCCGGGTAGCTTTTCTTTGAAAACATTTTCCCTGATGGCACTGACGTGGGGCTAACCCGCTGAGCTAGTAAGTGAAGATAGGCGTGAGGGAGGATGTTGACCCTTGTTGGAAAAAAAACCTCTCTGTCCGTAAGTCAGACCTCCCGGGTGTGCACGTGCGTGGGAGGAAGGCGACCGTGCTCTGGTCGGACGTTGTGTCTGGGTTGGAACCCGCCCCGCCCTCCCAGGATGGGCACCGTTGGCTTGGTCTCCCTAGAACCCCATCGTCTCTACACGAAGAACCTTCCCTCTGACCTAACTCTCCCTGCTCTGGGCTCAAGCAGTCCACCCCGCATCCCACCACGGGTCAAGGGAATGGCAGACCGAAAGGCAAGCCACCTCTGGTCTTATTTACCCACAGACTCCTCACGTGATCCTGGGGATGTTGAGGGTAAGGGAAACCTCTCCAGGCCTCGGTTTCCTCATCTGGAAGATGGGTACAAACACCCAACTTGTGTACTACACCCAGGGAACTTAGATCACCAAAGATCTAGAAGGCCCAGAGTAAACGTGGTTAAAGCTTAGCATGACTCTCTCCCCGTGAAGAGGAGCTCCGAGGTACACATGTCACCTGGACGGTCCCTGTCTTAGCCAAACCCCACTTACCGAGTAGAGTCTCCAGCGGGCCACCAGCTCGTCCTCGGTCCCCGCCTTCGCCGCGGGCTCCAGACCCTCCTCGGCCAGCCTCTGAAGGTCCTTCCTGAACTCTCCCAGCTCGGCCTCTAGCTGCCGCCTCTGCTGCTCACAGGCTCCCATGGACTTGAGCAGGCCCTGCAGCCGCTCCTCCTCCTCCTCCCAGAGGGCTCGCAGCTTGTCCAGAACTTTCTGCATCTCCTCCAGCTCCTCGGTGATCTTCTCCGCGCCCAGAGGAGAGGTGTTCTGGATGACGCCCACAGCCTGCTCCTCCAGCCTCCTCAATGACTCCTTACCCCGGGGAAAATCGCCGGCGATGTCCTGAAGGGGGTGGGGGGGGGGGGATGGACGGATGGGGAAACGTACAAGGGGAAAAAGACATCACGTGCTGCATTTTCCAGAGCCCCTGGAATGTCATGCTAAACACAAACTCCTAGATGAGAGCCAGACGCGCCTTTCCAAGGGGTGGACTGTCCACCTTAATCACACTGACTTGCCACAAGAGGATGTAATTCCCTTCCCGCGACTTTTACGGCCACTTGATTAAGTCGAGGAGAAAATCTGGGTTGGGTGTTTCTGCCTTTCACCCTCTGTGACGTTTGTTGATCTTCCCTTTTAACAAAGACAGAGGCAGCCTCGGGCTGGGAGCCTTCAGCTGGAGGAAGTATGGAGCCAAATAGAACCTAACGACCCCGTTGGGTTTCGTTATATTTATTTGTAGGGTTATCTACGAATGCCGAGTGACAGCGGTTTTCCATTCACGACAATGACAGAACTTTTCCTTTCATACAAATATTCATTAGTCTTCCATTTAAAAAATTTATGTAGGCACCTGCAAGTCTATTTTATTTGCAGGTGCCTTCCAAATATTTTCCTTTTTTGTCGCAGCGCAATTGCATGGAGTAAGATACGTAGACCTTAAGCACTACTATTCAAAGAGTTTTGAGAAATATGCACACCCACGTAGTGCACATTGTTACCAAAATATAGAGCATTTCTAACATCCCAAAAGATTCTAGAACTCCATGTATCTGAAAGCATTGGATATATTATCTTTTGAAACTGGCTTCTTTCCACGTCATGTTTTTTGGATTCTTCCATGCTGTCGTAGGTCTTAGCACTTCATTCTTCTTTGTTGTGAGTAGTATTCCTTTGTATATAGATACGACATGGACATGTGATTTATAGCTAATCTATATCTATATCTATATCGCCGATATCTCTCTCCCATGCCACAATATGTGAATCCAACACTCTGCTGATTAAGATCTGAGGTGTTTTCAGTTTGGAACTATTACAAATAAAGTTCCGACGAACATTCTCACACTACTCACATAAGATTTTGGGGGGTGGGATGTCGTTAGTCACTGGTTTTTAAACAAGAGTCAACTTACATACAAATATTAAATAAATGGTACAGGTGCTGTAGATCTGTGGCAAAGTTTATAAAGTAGTCCCCGAATCACTGCACATACTCTAACAGGCCCTTTATGGAGGAAGTCAGAAGCTCATTCAAGGTCACAGCCATTCAGGAAGGCCGGAGTGGACCAAGCCTGTCTCCACTGCAGGCCTGATGCCTACACCAGGGCTCCTTACCCGCGGTAAGGACACCTGCGGTCGGACAGGTCTGTTGGGGGGGCTGTCCTGCCCGTCACAAGGTGCATAATAGCATCCGATCTGGCCTCTACCTGCTACATGCCAATAGCATTTCCGCCCTCCGTGGTAACGACCAAAAAATGTCTCCAGACGTTGCCAAGCGTCCCCCATTTGAGACCCACTGGTCTAGACCACGCTGCTGTGACCTTGGGTTTCCAAATGCCCCGCTGGCTCGGCGATTTCTGTAAAGCAGCCGAGGCCCCACACCTACTGCGCTAGATTCCACACGTCTCCTCGTGTGCGCTCTGCGTGCCGTGGCTCTTGTATCCCCTGGGGCCTCCAGCACATCCCAGTACATAAACAACACAGAAGCCCAGTAGCTGAGCATTTCCCCTCTGGTAGAGACGCGGTCAAGTTTACCTGCAGCGCGCAGAGACGGCCCTCGGTGGTCAGTTTGCAGTTCCGCCCCAGGCAGCTGCTCACCTTCTCCACCACCGCCTTCAGCCACAGCTGGAACTCGTCCACGCCTGCCTGGAAATGTTCGTGCTCCCGGGTCACCTGCTCCAGCAGGCCCACTCTGTCCTGGGGGGGGGGGGGAGGACGGTCACCACCTAGGCAGGTCCCCAGCCCAGGCTGCCCTTGGCCTTCAAGGCCTACGTGTGTGTGTGTGCGCGCGTGTGTGTGTATGTGTGTGTTTAGGGGGTGTGAGATACAGCCGACCGTCTGCCCTTTTGCCGAAGATAAAGACATCCCAGTGGCTCTTCTCCACCTTATTAGCGGTAACCCAAGAGACTCTTGGTCAGAGCATGTCCACACTGGGCCCGCCAACTCTACAGCTGGCTTTCTTTCCTGCCGTGTCCGGGGAATGGGACTCAAGACAGGGGTATTTAGGGGCACCTGGGTGGCTCAGTTGATTAAGCGTCCAACTCTTGATATCGGTTCATGTCATGACCTCACGGTTTGTGAGATCCAGCCCCGCATTGGGCTCTGCACTGACAGCATAGGATTCTCTCTCTCTCTCTCTCTCTGCCCCACCCCTTGCTTGCATACTCTCTCTCTCTCTCTCTCTCTCTCAAAATAAATAAATAAACATTAAAAAAATGACAGGAACAGGGGCACCTGGGGGCTCAGTCGGTTAAGCATCCAACTTTGGCTCAGGTCATATATCATGGTTCGTGAGTTCGAGCCCCGCGTCGGGCTCCGTGCTGACAGCTCAGAGCCTAGAGCCTGCTTCAGATTCTGTCTGTCTGTCTGTCTGTCTCTCTCTCTGCCCCTCCCCCGCTCACATTCCATCCCTCTCAACGATAAATAAACATGACAGGAACATTTAACAACTCCTGCTACACAATGCTATCATTGGAGCACTCACCAAGGTGCCGGGAGCACCCAAGGAACTTTCCGTACATTGTCATCTCACTGCGCTCTCCTGACCACCCAATCAGGTGGCACCATTATTATCCCCGTTTGACACATGGGGAAACGGAGGCACAGAGCGGCGCCTCAGAAAGCACTTGCCCAAGCTCACCTGGGTAGGGAAGGACCAAATTCAAACCCAGAAGGCCAGACCGGGCCAATGGCATCCGTGCCCCATGCCGGCGGTGTGTGCAGCGCATGCAAATACACAGGAGGCCCTCCCCCCTTCCTCACGGGTGCGGCGTTGCTGGTGGCATGGGCTGGAGTCACCTCGGTTTTCAGACAACCCTACTCTAGTCCTCGCCACACAGGGGCAAGATGGCGTCCCGAGCGGGGCTGTCATCTGAGAAATAAATGCCCCTTCTATCAGACCTGTGTGCCCAGGAACCGTTTCTCAAACACACCCCTGATCGCAACACCATTTCTCTCAAGCCCTCCATGGCTCCCCGCTGCCCGCAGGCCCGGATCCAAGTGCTGCAGCATTCAGGTCAAGGGCAGGACCCCGCCATGTGGCTGTGGGCTTGCAGTCAACACCCTGGGTTTGGAGGGTTTGCCCGTGACTTGAACCCTGGCCTGCTACGTGCCCGCGTCTCTCTGTACGTGTGGTTAATAACAACCCCACCTCACTATGGCGCAGTGGAGTCAAATGAGTCAGAACTCATGTGACCCCGGAACCGCACTGGGCAGCTCGAGTGGGCAAGGGAGCAGTTCTGCCCGGCCACGCTGACCTCGGGCCCCACAGCCTCTCTGACTTGGCCCGCTGCCCCAGGCTGACTTAGCAGCCTTCCCTTTGTCCTGTGGTTCCCTCTGGCATTGTCCATGCCTCCCCATCCGCTGGGAGAGTCAAGAGCTCCCTACACACCAGGCTGACTTCCCCCCCAGGCTCTGTGAATGAGTGCTTCCCAAAGGGCAGGAAGATTCAACACTGAGTGTGGCCGCTGGAGGGAAGTTTTCAAGGAGGGTCAAGAAGAGGGAAAGGGAGGACCTCCATTTACCAAGCACCTGCCAACGTGCCGGGAGCGTGACAAGCTATCTCACACTTAATCGTCACCACGATGCCAAGCCCTCCCGCTACACGGATGTCCAAGCCGAGGCTGGGAGGTCACGTAGCTCTTGAAGGGCCTTCTGGACAAGAGTTAAATGGCAGGTGCCCAACTCCGAAACCACTGCTCTAGTCCGGGGGTTGGCTGGCGGTGGAGAGGAGACGTTTTCGACTTTAGCCACCATGTGGCTTCTGTTGCAGCCGGTGATGCGTTCCTTCCGTTGTGCCACAGGCTGCCACACGCGACCACGTAGAACAGGCCTGCGTTCCAGTGAAACTGAAATATGGGCACTGAAATGTGAATTTCATAGCATTTTTCCATGTCCTGGAAGATTCTGCGTTTTATTTCCTGCCATTTAAGCGGGCAGAAACCATTTCTGGCTCCCAGGCCACGCAAAATCAGGAGATGGGCTCGATTTGGCCCCCGGGCCATCAGTAGCTGGCCTCCGCTCTCAGCCGGGGAGGAGGCTGCGTCCAGGAGTTCGCTGGCCTCTACTACAAAACCTGGTCAAAAGTGCTCCAAAGGGAAGCGCGGACAGACACGCGGGTTCAGAAAACTTTCCCGCTCTTCGTACATGCCTCCCCTGCCCTTTGAGAAAGTCCTCACCAAACCTGAAAACATGGATTAATTCATTTAAATTTGCAACAGCCATGGCAGGGAGGAGAAGACATCCCCGCTTTGGAGATGGGGAAACCGAGGCACGGAACCGAGTCCTTCAGCGCAGAGCTGGGAACCTCCCACTCAGGGGAGCGTGGCCCGGAGAGCAGCGACAGCAGTGCCCCGCGGGGTCTGAATTCCAAGCACGGACCAAGAGACAGAGGCCACCGCCACCTCCTTCGCGACTCCCGCGCCGGCCCCCCCTTCCCGCGGGGCTGTCTGCGTCCGTCCAAACCCTCCCAGAGCCTCCGCCGTCCCCGGGAAAGGCTCATTTATGAAACGAAGTGGGTCAGGAATAACAAGCAGAGAATAGGCGCCGGGCCCCTGGTCGACGCTGCCGGTGATAGATGTCGTCGCGCAGCAAAGGCTCCCCCGGAACGCGCTGGCCGGCGGCCCCGTGTGTGAGCGATGAGGTGCCAGCACTCGGGAAGCCCAGAGTAAATAAAAGCCTCCGTGATCGTGAGCAGGCCCTCGGAGAGCAGCGTGGCCCGGCAGGGCAGGCGTCCAGACGAGCCCCGTGCCAGGCGTAGCGATCACAGCGCACAATTCAGCCGCTGCCGGCCGGCCACGTCGCAGAATGACAGGGGTGACGGATGGCTGGGGGCGGGGAGGGGGGTCCTCCACCTGCCCTCATCAGACCAAACAACGAAACCATCTGCGGCGGGCAGGGTCGTCGGGAACGTCCAAACCCCACCAATTAACAAGGGCGGCGAGGACTGATGTCTCCGCAAGCCTGCGCCGGCCGGTTTGATTCATGGCCCAGATGCCAGACGCACCCGCCTCCTTTGAGAGGCGCCCAGGGGAGGCAGGGAGGGGGAGGAGGAGGCTGCTGTGTGCCTGGCCCTTCAGAAAACGTACCTGGTGGATTAAAAACACTCATAGTACACCAACAGGACCCCACTGGCGGCCAGCCTGCTCTATTCTTGACTCTCAGTGTCTGGGGTTGACACAGCCCTATTGTCCCCCCCACTCCCGGGCTTGGCCCGCTGATCTAGTCCTCGGATCTCCCTGCCGCGGGTGGTCACAGAGGCCACGGGTCCGGAGGTGGCCCCCACGGCGCTCCTGGGCTCCCGTGCCCCTCCACACCAGAGGCTTTGCTAGTTAACATATCGGAAGTCAAAAGTGGATTCTCAGAGGTGAACACAATGGCCCGTTGACTAGCTTGAGAAATGTTGAAACGGGCTCTCTCGTTGGTGGAAGTCAAGGTATTAATACACACAAGGTCTGCAACGGACTGAGCTGTGTCCCCTAAATCCATAGGGTCAAGTCCTAACCCCTAATGTGATGGTATTTGGAGGTGGGGCCTTTGAGAGGTGACCGGGATCACGAGAGGTCATGAGGGTGGGGTCCCCATGATGGGGTCAGTGCCCTTATAGGAAGAGACAGAAGAGAGCCTACTGTCCCCTGTCCCCATCTTTCCACCATGAGAGCAAGAAGGCAGCCATCTAGGGGTGCCCGGGGGGCTCAGTCGGTTAGGGGTCCGACTTCAGCTCAGGTCGTGGTCTCACAGTTCGTGAGTTCGAGCCCCGCATCGGGCTCTGTGCTGACAGCTCGGAGCCCGGAGTCTGCTTTGGATTCTGCGTCTCCCTCTCTCTGCCCCTCCCTCATTTGTGCTCTCTCTCTCTCTTAAAAATAAACATCAAAGAAGAAGAAGAAGAAGAAGGCAGCCATCTACAAAGCAAGAAAAGGCCCCTCACCAGGAATCGACTCTGCCAATACCTTGTAGACTTCCCAGCCTACAAAACTGTGAGAAATAAATTTCTGTTGTTTAAGCCCCCCAGTCTATGGTGTTTGGTTACGGCAGCCTGAGCGGACTAAGGCAACACCACAGAGAGCCACCCTGAGACAGGCCTGGATGCCTGGGATTCTTACATGGCCCCAGTCCTGTCCCTGGGCTGGGGGATTTCAGCTGCCTGCTTCGGGATGGCCATCTTATCTGCCTTGAGAGAGCCTTTCGCACAAGGTGAGGCCTTCATCAAATGTCCGAGGCAGGTGACTAGGAGGCATCTGGGCCACGGAGATTCTTCGGGGGCCCCAGCGGACATGCAGAGTTCCCTACCCTGCTTAGGATGGAGTTCGAGCATTCTCTTGTTGTCTAGGGCTGGCAGGAGGGGCTGTGACCCGGGGCTTGGGGTCTGGGGCTCTACCCCATTTTACTAATGAGGACCGTGGGGTTGGCAGTTACATCTCGTTAAGGGCAACGCCAAAGTTAGATTTTCTCAGTAGCTCCTCAGTCTTCTGAAGGTCAAGGTCCCTTCTAGAATCTGAAGGAAGCTGTGGCTCTTCTCCCCAGCAAAATGCACTCACGCCGTCCTTACACTCTGGATCCCCCGCTCTCCTGCCCTGCGAGCTGGTTGCCGCCTCCTAGAAACCTCTGGAAGCAATGTGCTCCCGCCTCCAGGGTCTCCACACTGCCCACTCACTGCTGCCTTCCACTTTCTCAGCCGGACCCACAGCAGCTCGGGCGGTCCGGGCTCCTCCCTGACGGGCACAGGGGACAGGACCTGAGGCACCACTGAGGGAAGACCCCACCTTGCGAGTCGCCTAGAACTTCTGGGTCTCTCTCGCGGGACAATGGCATCTGCCACTTACATGGGTTTTTTTTTAGGTCCGCAAAACGGGCCCAGTTCGAAACCTTCGCTCTCCACCACACGAGAAGGCTGGGGGGACCAAACGAGGTCAAAGACACGAAGAGACTTGGAAAAGACAGCAGTCGTCAACAAGAATTGTGAGGTCTATGATTTTTTGGACGCAGCGAGGGGAGGGTCCCCTAGCAGCGACTGTGAGAATCTCTGAGGTGATCGTTTGCACACGTGGGCCAGGACTGGTGCTCACCCGGTGCCCCTGGCACGCCCCCTCCACACACACGTGTACACATGTATACACACACACACACACACACACACACACACACAGGCCAAACTACTTTCCATTTCCCAGCCTCCGCACATTTCGCGGAAGGCTCTCTGCTGATTGACAGGTGCACCTGTTTCCTGTGAAGTCACAATGAGGCCACGGGGGCAGACACCTTCTCTGCCCGGCCCCAGGGGCCGACCTGGAGAAAGAATCGCTGTTAAGCCTGCCCTTGCCACTCGGGACTTGGTGAGGGCCAGCTGGCTGCGTATGTGAGAGCCAAAGTCCACACCCGCCTTGCCTGTCCATTCTGGCCCCTGCACAGCTGCCCCCAGAACCTTCCGATGCTTCCCTGGGGGGGGGGGGGGGGGGACGGGGCTTGGGACTCGTGAGCCTCCAAGCTGAAGGGCGGGGCTCTCATTCATTCAATAAACAGCTTTGAGCACCTGCTCAAAGCTCCATTGTTGTTGCTATTGGTTCTCACTGCTATTGGGGGCCGAGGTGTCCTTTATGTGGGGAAACCAGGTGCCAGTTTTCAAAGAACTCCCTTGTGAACCAGCAGGTAGGGCGAGCTGCCCTGAGGCCACACAGCTGGAAAGCTGGCAGAGCCTGGCTTGAACCCAGGCCCCTTCCCAAGCATGCAAGGACCAGAGTCCTGTTCTTGCTAGTGCATTCTCAGATCTCTGTCCATTACAGGTCTGTTGCCCTTAAACTGTAATCACAAAGGAGCCAGCAACATGGCAGACTAGAAAGCCTGGGCACCCTTCCACGATAGACGGCCAAAACGGCTGCATAAAATTTAACAAGCGTTGTTTACATGCACACACCGAGGTAAGTGACGTCACGTGGACGACACGCAAAGATGTTACAGGTTGCTAAACTCACTTGTGTGCTTGAGGCTTTCCTGGGTTTAAGGCTCCGGTTGGAGGAGGAAGTAAGGCTTTGGGCCCAGAAGCAAAAAGGCAGAACCCTCAAGGGGCCGCGTCCCCCACCGTCAAAGGATGAACTAGAAAAATCTCCCCCTACGCACAATCCAGGAAAGAAGTTCGGGCTTCAGCGCGGGCTCTGGGGCAAAACCCAAAACAAAACAAAGACTAATCACCTTTCAGAGTGTGGGGCCTCTCGCATAATTTTGGCTTGGGGTTCAAGTTCAGACGCAGGAATCCCCAAGTCAAGAACACACTGATGTAAGCACAGGAACCATGAAGGTGAATTCCCGGGGGAGCCTGGCTGAGGGAAACGCCAGCCACTCGGAGCATCAGGCCCCAGCCACGGGGGTCTGCAGATAAAGTCCTGCTTAGCACGAGCTCACAGCCCAGAACCGCAAAGGCCCTAAGGCTCCACCACGACAGGAGACCCGATAAATTGCAGCGTCAGGCTCCAAAACTTCAGCTACTCGAACAATCTGACGGAGACTGCAAAATACGTACACTCGGAACGATTACAGATATAACCCATACCCGGAAGGTGGGCAAATTTTACACGATGCGAAACAGAACGGTGAGTGTCATAAAAACCCGATTAGAATTCCTTTGCAAGATACTAATAATTGAACTTGATAACTCAGAGGACCGCTTAAAAAATCTCCCCCTACGCACAATCCAGGAAAGAAGTTCGGGTTTCAGCGCGGGCTCTGGGGCAAAACCCAAAACAAAACAAAGGAAAGACTAATCGCCTTTCAGAATGTGGAGCCAGGGGCCTCTCGCGTGCTACATGGGTAGACAGTGGTGGATAATGGATGCACGGGGAGACAGGCGGCTAATGGACGCACAGGTGAAGACAGAGCCCCCCACGCCTCACGCACCTGGGCTTTGGCCTTCACGGCGGCGTACTCGGCCTTCATCCTCTTCTGGGCATCTTCGTCCACACTGGGGTCCCCGATCCTGTTGAACAGGGAGGCCGCCTCCTCCAGCAGCCGGTCGAGGAGCACGGCCTGGTTGCCCACGTTGTGCAGCAGGACCCGGGCGTGGCTCAGCTGCCACTGCTTCTCCTTCAGGCCCAGCTGTAGCTCCACGGGCAGCTCCAGGACCACCATCATCTTCTGGAACCAGCGGTAGAACTCATCTCGAGCCAGCAGGTACTCGCTCCAGTGCAGCCACACCCACTCGATGCGGCTGTGGACAGAGAGCAGGGGGCCGTGAACGACCCGCCCACCTGGCCCCAGGGCCGGGCAGCGGCCCCCTCCCCAGTACTCGTGGGGGGGTGGGGGGGGAGCTGTGGGCAGGAGCGCAATGAAATGACACTCTCTCTGGGCCTCAGGGTCACCTGGGCAGCTTGACGACCCTCCAGGTTCGGGGCCCTACCTCAGTGTGGTGGGAGTGTGTCTAATAATCGACACAGTGCCATAGTGTCTGGGGGGCTTGTGGCTGTTCGGTGGGGCAGAAGGCTGGGGGGCCTACGTGTGGGTTCCAGAGGCGCCATGAGCTTGCTGCATAACCCTGCCTCCTCGCCTGCCTCGGTTTCCCCGTCCATAACAGGGAGACGGCCCCATCTCTCCAGCCCACATCAAACGACTTTGCAATTCCAAGTGAGAGGGTTTGAAAAGCAGAAAGCACAGTGCAAAGTCGCCCCAGCCACTCAACCTTCTGGCTTCAGAGCGATGGAGGGGGTCCTGGCAGCTGCTGGTCCCTGAGGGCCCTACTGTGCCTCGCTCTTGACATTTGCTTCTCCTCTTCTGTCTTCCTGACAGCCTTCATCGAACGCTTGATTATACCCGTTGTCCAGATGAGGAGCCTGGGGCTCAGAGAGCTCAAGTAACTTTCCCAAGGCCGCACAGCAGGCAGGCAGCAATCTCAGGTCTGCCTAACCCCCCATCCCTCCCTGGCTCTCAGGGGCAGCACAGGATCTAGGCTACGTCGCCAGCCAGGCAACAGGGCCACTCCGCCATTCTGCTGGGGGACGAACACATGGCGAGTCTACTAAGAATTTAGTGTTAGCAAAACCTGATGGACTCCCACTGCCATTATCATCATTAAGCGCGATTATAATTAGAAAGAGGCAGGCAGGGCTGGCGCACATCCCAAGAGAACATCCTGTTCCCAGCAATTCCAGGACCGGAGAAATGTCGCCGGGGTAGAGGCCCCAGGACAGCGCGGTGCTGGACGAGGAGGGTCAACAGAGGCTGCGAAGGCCCGGCGGGGGTCCCCAGCCGCCTTACCTGTGACAGTGGGTCATGTAGGTGACCGTCTCCTCCCACTGGGCTTTGATGTCCTTCAGCTGGGCCAGGATCTCGGGCTTCTGGCCGTCCTGGCAACACGCCAGGAGGCCCTCCGCCGCCCGCAGCACGACGTCCACCTTCACGCGCCCCTCCGGCTCCAGCTGGCATATTTTCTGTCGTGGACACAAAGGCCGGTTTCCGGGGGTTAGACAAAGCCACGAGCAGGCAGAGCCTTGGCGTTAACGGTGGCGTGATGGAAAGAGCCGGGACTTTGAGGCCAGAGGGGCTGGGGTTCGAACGGTGGCCCTTGCAGCTTTCTCCTGTGACCGTGGGTGGCCAGCTGAAGGCCCTGAGGTCGGAAGCAAGGCACTGACGAGGGGAGCCCAGAACCGTGGAGCCGTCTGCTGGCGAAAGTCCCTTCCCTTTCCCACTGGGCCGCTTCCGGCTGTGTGAACTCACACACGTCTCGCCATCTCCCTGGCCTCGGTTTTCTCGTTTGTAAAATGGGGTTATTCATAGTACCGAGCTCCCAGGTTTTTTTCAGTATTAAGTGAGAAAATGCAACGTAGGGGCGCCTGGGTGGCTCAGTCGGTGAAGCGGCCGACTTTGGCTCAGGTCGTGATCTCGCTGGGTTTGTGAGTTCAAGCCCCGTGTCGGGCTCTGTGCTGACAGCTCAGAGCCTGGAGTCTGCTTCAGATTCTATCTCTCCCTCTCTCTCTCTCTCTCTCTCTCTCTCTCTCTGCCCCTCCCCTGCTTGTGCTCTCTCTTTCTCTCTCAATAATAAATAAATAAATGTAAACATTTTTTAAAAAATAAATGAGAAGGGGGCGCCTGGGTGGCGCAGTCGGTGAAGCGTCCGACTTCAGCCAGGTCACGATCTCGCGGTCCGGGAGTTCGAGCCCCGCGTCGGGCTCTGGGCTGATGGCTCAGAGCCTGGAGCCCGTTTCCGATTCTGTGTCTCCCTCTCTCTCTGCCCCTCCCCCGTTCATGCTCTGTCTCTCTCTGTCTCAAAAATAAATAAAAGGTTGAAAAAGAAAAAAAAAATTAAAAAAATAAATAAATAAATGAGAAAACGCAAGGTGCACGTCGCGGTGTGTGGGGCTGTGAGAATCTGCCTCTCACGTCTACTGCAGGGAGTGGGCTTGACCCAGGGCCCCAGCCGAGGCTCCGGAATTCTCTCTGAATTTGCAGTTCGCACCGAGGCCTTGCTCCCTCAGCTGCTCCCACCAGTGACCAAGCAGGAAGAGGAAGGCAGGCCTGTTCCCCCGTGGCATCGGGCTCCTCTGATGGGTGACTGGTCCAGGAGGCCCCACGGCCTTGCCAGACTCCCACAGAGCCACACCGCGGTCCCAGACACTCCCTGATCTCCTGGATTGGGGGTCAGACCCGCGTCGGGCTGACCTCACCCCTCCCAGCCTTCCTGGGCGCCCAACCTGGTCTCTCGTGGAAGTTTCCCTATCAAACATCTCGTGCGTTTAGTCTCATCTTGGCCTCGGGCTCTGGGAGGACCAACACGAATTTCCAACGTCTAGCAAGTGGCATATTTCTGATTAACATCAGCTCTTGTCCTTATTACCTGCCGTTATTTAGTTCTTTGGCAACTCAAGCGTGGTCTCTGTAAGAAAAGTACAATTGGATTCCAATTCCAGAGCCATTCCCTCCTACCTGCCTGACCTTTGTCACAGCACTTCGATTCGCGAGACCTATGAAATGGGGGAAGAGGGCAGTTACACCACCCAGGGTTCCAGGAACGTTCCGCGAAGCCGAGAGAGCCCTGGGCACACCGCCTGGCCCAACACTAATAGTGTTCGCTCTCAGTACCGTCTTTTCATACCTTTGAGCCCTCTTTACTGACAGCACATTTGCCTGAAGTTCAAGCTCTATTCCCCAGCCTGTCTCCCTGGGAGGCTGGCAGCCAGCCTTCCCTGAATGAAGTCCCAGTGGGCCGGCCGTCTCTGACCCCTCTCTGTGGATGGCGCAGGGGTGGGGGAGGGGGGAGCGAAATGCTGCTTCATTGATAGCTGTGTGACCCCAGGCAGGTTGCTTGACCACTCTGGGCCTCCCTCTCTTACCGTGAGATTGCGATAACAATGCCTGCTTTGTCTACCCCACAGGGTTCTAACATTCATTTTTGAAAATACAGCTCGTTAAAACATCGATGTGTCAGCATACTCAGTAAACGGTGGGGTGTAAAAGGTGTAGATCCTTTTCCGAGATGTGCGAGTGAGCAAGGGTGTCAATCCTTTCTGTTGCTTCACGTGAGACTGGTTAGCGATGACGGCGACGATGATGGTAGAGAGGGACGTCCCCTCCTACCTGTGTCATCAGAGTGACATTAAACAAGCTCCTTCCACACAGGCTCTCTGCGGTCTATGAGTGTGTGTTTGGGGGTGGGGGGCAGATGAGAGTGGAGAGCGGGGAGATACCCCAAGAAGGGGAAAGCCGTTTTGTTTGTTGTTTGAGCCCGGCCGAGCGGAGGGATGTAGCAGGACCCCGCAGGGTCACGGCTGCGACGAGAATCCGACCGAGACCCCAAGTGCCGCTCAGCACAGGCAGCGATGCAGAAGACAAAGGTACTATGGCAATTAGTGTGGACCAAAGGTCCGAGGGCCACCGCGGGATGTTGTGGGCTGAGCGAGATTCCCCACCCGCCGCATGGAACATTTCACACCACTCAGGAGCGGGAGCCCCACAGGGCGGCTGGGGAGGAATTTCTTGCCATCCCGCGACATTCAGTTTAAGGACCTGATATCTCTGACACCCAGCGCTGAGGAACAGACTGCAGACCCACCCTCCAAGCTAGGAAGACGCACGCCGCGGAAATCGCAGTTAACGGACAAGGGTGCTGGGAACCCACAGAAACCTTGAGCTTTGCAGGGCTGTTCTCTGCAGCAGCCAGAGAGGCCTCCTTTCCGCCTGCTGTCCAGAGGAGGCTCAGTCAGAATCCAGAATCTAGGGAGCCAACGGCTTTGGGGAAGAAGCTGAATTCGTTCTCTCCGCCACACCCAGAGGGAGCCAGCTGGGCCTGGAAAGTCCCCATGAGGACAACGGCCCCTTTCCCAAAGCCTCGTTTCCTGATTGTGTGACCTCCTCTAGGCCTCTGGACTCTTGCTCTCCTGACTCCTGCTCGGAGACGGGCAGGCCGGACGGGGGAGACACGGCAGACGCCCAACTCCCTGCCCTTCGCAGGGGAGTGAGTCTGCTGCTTTCCTGCCGGAGACAGAAAAGCCGGCCAGCCCCAAAGGCAGGCAGAACACCAAGCCCTACCTGGCCCAAAGCAGAAACATCTGCCCCCAAACCGAAATATCAACCAATGGGATGTTTGCTGGCGGCCGGGGGGCCAGGAGGCCAGAGGCCGTGGCTACGCTGGCAAATCCAGCTTTCCAGAAGTAGTTTCCACCTTTCTTCACCGCAGTCATGACTACGCTCTTCGGCTGGTGTGAGGTTCCTTTAGAGCTGATCACCAGCAGGATCCAGGAGTGCTCGGCAGGAGGGACAAGCCAGCTGGGACGGGGTACAGAACTATTCTGATTGGAAGAAGCCAATGAGGGCAACAGTCAGGTGGGGGGTGGATGGAGGGAAAACTTTGGGGAGAGAAGAAAAGATAGATCAGGAAAGCCGGAGGGAGGGGGTTAGTCAGGGCTTTCCATCAGTGCAGCCAAGACCAGGTAGGCACTGCGCTGGGTACTGTGCTTGGTACTAGGTGGGGTACTGAGCTGAGCACTGCACTGGGTACTGTGTGCAGTGCTGTGCTGGGTACTGAGTTGGGCACTGTGATGGGTACTATGCTTGGTAGTGGGTGGGGTACTGGGGTGAGCACTGCACTGGGTACTGTGTGCAGTACTGTCCTGCGTACTGAGTTGGGCACTGTGCTGGGTACTATTGCAGTGCTGTGCTGGGTACTGAGTTGGGCACTGTGCTGGGTACTATTGCAGTGCTGTGCTGGGTACTGAGTTGGGCACTGCTGGGTACTATGCTTGGTAGTGGGTGGGGTACTGAGCTGAGCTGGATACTATGCTAGATACTATTCTGGGTACTATGCTGGGTACTATGTGCAGTACTGTGCTGGGTACTGAGTTGGACACTGTGCTGGGTACTATGCTTGGTAGTGGGCGGGGTACTGAGCTGAGCACTGCACTGGGTACTGTGTGCAGTACTGTGCTGGGTACCGGGTTGGGCACTGTGATGGGTACTATGCTTGGTAGTGGGTGGGGTACTGGGGTGAGCACTGCACTGGGTACTGTGTGCAGTGCTGTGCTGGGTACTGAGTTGGGCACTGTGCTGGGTACTATGTGCAGTACTGTGCTGGGTACTATGCTTGGTAGTGGGTGGGGTACTGAGCTGAGCTGGGTACTATGCTAGATACTATTCTGGGTACTATGTTGGGTACTATGTGCAGTACTGTGCTGGGTACCTAATTGGGCACTGCTGGGTACTATGCTTGGTACTGGGTGGGGTACTGAGCTGAGCACTGCACTGGGTACTATGTGAAGTACTGTGCTGGGTACCGGGTTGGGCACTGTGCTGGGTACTATGCTTGGTACTGGAGGGGGTACTGAGCTGAGCTGGGTACTATGCTAGATACTATTCTGGGTACTATGCTGGGTACTATGTGCAGTACAGTGCTGGGTACTGAGTTGGACACTGTGCTGGGTACTATGCTTGGTAGTGGGCGGGGTACTGAGCTGAGCACTGCCCTGGGTACTATGTGCAGTACTGTGCTGGGTACCGGGTTGGGCACTTCTGGGTACTATGCTTGGTACTGGGTGGGTACTGAGGTGAGCACTGCCCTGGGTACTGTGTGCAGTACTGTGCTGGGTACCGGGTTGGGCACTGTGCTGGGTACTATGCTTGGTACTGGATGGGGTACTGAGCTGAGCCGGGTACTATGCTAGATATTATTCTGGGTACTATGCTGGGTACTGTGTCGGGCACGGGGGTCCAGGAGGAACCTAGCGCTTGCAGGCCGTGCCGGGGTCTGCAGAGAAGAGCACAAATGACTAACAGAGCCACCGACACCACGGAGTAGCTACTGGAGCTCCAGTGAGGGACGTGGGGAAATCCAAGGCTTGGTGGGCAGTAGGTGGCGTCGGCACCGAGCCTTAGTGACGCGCAAGCCTTCGAGATGGGGCTTGAGCGACGGCTGTGTCCGGAGGCCACGTCCTAGGAAAGGCAGCCCGTCTCTGGCCACAGAGGGGCCTGGAGGCCGGTCAGGAAGCAGCCTGGCTGAGGCCGGGCCCCGAGTGCAGGGCTGGGACCTGGGGGCCGGCTCCGGGAGGCCCGGGCGCGGGCAGGGAGGGTCGGCGTGCGCGTGTCCCCGCATCGAAACCGCAAGAAATAACCCCATCCATCGGACCGGCTCTGCCAGGGCGCCCGCACTCTGCCAAGCGCACCAGTAAGTCATTCTCCCCCATGTTCCGTCCCTCCTGCAAGGCGGCAACCATCGCCCCCACCCCCACCCCGCCCCACCCCCAGTGAGCTGAAACCCAAGGTGCTCCAGAAACGCTCCCAAGGCGCCACAGCCACGGTGGGGCCTCGAACCCCGGGAGCAACCCTCTTCCCGGTCTCCCTTCACAGAAGGCTTTCACTACCCACCACGAGGGTCCCGGAGCCGCCAACAGCCCCTCTGTACGCAGGGGGGAGAGGGCTCTGCTCACACTCTGTAGCTAGGAAGTGAGGTCGCAGGAGGGCACGGGACTCGCTTCTGGCCACGCAGCTATGCGGCGTCAGAGCTGGATGGGGACTCACATCCCGGCCACTCTGGAGAGGGGTCACCCGGGACGCACATCACTGAGCTGGGGTGGGGGTGGGGGGCGGCACGAGACCCCGACCCCAGAGTGAGGCCCCGCGAACTGCAGAGGTGGAAAAGTCACCAGACGCTCCCTTCACCAGATGGCAGGAGCGAAATGTTTTCTTTCTTATTGCAAAATTGGTTTTGAAATGTCAAGGCCCAGAAAATAGCATGCCGGAGCCCCATGGGAGAGCCAGAGGCGGAGCCCCTGGACGTGACCCCCTCCGCCTAGGCTCTGAGTCAAGTCCCTGGTGGGCGTGCTCCCCTCCGGTTTCCACCCTGGCCTGGCCGAGGGCTGTTCCCAAGGACCACTCTTGCCTCGGCTGCAGCCCGACCCACCACCGGAGGGGAATGGCCTGCCGGTAGAAGGGTGCAAGGTGCAAAGGGATTAGCAACCCTTGGCCTTGAAACAGCAAGTACACACGCAGGGCCGTGGTGTTCCGGGACACAGACTATCAGGAGCTGGGGCCAGAGCTTGGGGGCAGGGGGAGGGTTGCATTTCACAAGCACAGACACACAAGCAAACGGGAGGGCATCCCAAGGAGAGGCAACAGCACAGGGCAGAGGCCTACAGACAGGAAATCTAGGCTGTCTGCCACCAGGACAGGATCTGTGCTTGGTAGATGGGATGGCCGGGACAGCTGAGGAAGATGGGGTGGTGTAGACAGTGGCAGACTTTGGTGCCAGGTGAAGCTTGGTTTTAGTTTTGTGGGCAATGGGGAGCCACGGAAGGTTCTAGAGGAGGAGAATAAACATCAATAACATCACGAGATCCTGTGCGGCCTGGATTTTGTGTATAATCCCCCATTCCCCTTTATGCTGTGAGCCCCAGAGTAAAGTGAACCTCGCCGTCTCCACTGCCCCAGGACCCCCCACGGGGATGGCCAGTGATGTTCTGGACTCGGCCCTGGGCTCAGGTCCTGACAAGATCGGTTCCTAGAGTTTGGGCCCATCACCGCGTCTAGGAATCACATTTTATTATTGAAAACTAGGGACCATAAAACCACATTCACAGGGCTTTTGTGAAATTCAACATGAAAGCTGACGGTGCGGCCCTGGGCACGTGACAAACAGGTGCCGAAAGAATGTCGGGTCCCCTCCGTCTGACCTCTGGGGACCAATCATTTGATAAATGCCTCCTGGTGACAGTAACAATGCGGATGATGACCGAGGCCAAGTCCGACAACAGAAGGGGCTCCGGGCCGCCAACTCCTCTCCTTGAATCCCCGACCTTCCTTCCAAGTTTCCAACCTACCATCCCCCTGTCGCAGCAACGACATCCAAGCTCCCCGGCTCAGTGTTCCAGGCCGTCACCCTCTGACCCCTGACCACCCGTCTGGCCCTGTCCCCGGCTCCTGCCTGATGGCTGGTGCTACCCCAACCCAGCCTTGCTGGGGCTCTGAGCACCTGCCTCGGGCCATGCCCACCTGCTTGGTCTCTCTCCTCTGCTGCTCCCTCCGCCTAGAGCCCCCTCCTCTCCACCCTCACCCCTGCGGCCCCCAGCCTAGCTACCTCGTCTGTCTTTCAGCTTCAGCAATAAAGTCACTTGTCCCCAGAGGCCTGATGCCCCAGGCTGCCTCAGAGAGTCCCAAGTTCTCTGCTCACTCCACTGTCCAATTGGGAAGCCTCTGGCCGTATGATTTAAAAGTGGTCCCCCACTCTCTGCCCTGCCGGGCACGGTTTTACTGTGAACGCCCGTCTCCGATCATCTGAGAGGCACGTGTCCTGGCAGGGAAGCAGAAAGCCCATCTAACAAGGAATCAGAAGACTCAAATTCCAGGCTGGAATGTCCCACCCGGAGACCTTTCCAACGTGGACAAGTCACCTCTCTGAGACTCAGTTTCCCCATGCATAAAATGCAGACCATGGCTCTCCCTTCGTAACGTGGTTGTGAGCCTTAAACCATCGGCCCTGAAAAGATGATACAAATTTTCTTCATTTTGACTGTTTCCGAAAAGAGGATTAGGTGTTTTCAATAAGATGCACAAAATCAGTGAGACAGCACACCCAAGAAAGCACGCAGGACACTGGGTGTGGGGCCAGCACCCCTTCTAGCCTGGTCAGGAGATCAGTTTGTATACGAGAAGGTGGTCTCCCCACCCCCTTAAAAGCGACCATTGTTAGCTGTCTATCCCAATGGGTGTGACCCCAGAGATGCATAAGTCATGGCTTTGCCTACACGTGGGCAACGGAGGCCCAGAGAGGGATAGGGACTTGGCCGAGGTCACACAGCACTTTCACAGCAGCATGGAGCCTATAACCCAGGTTCTGCCCCCTGGCCCCCTGGCCTGAAACAGATGCCCTCGGATGGGGGCACCATAATGCCGGGCCAGGCACGGGACACCAGCACTTCCGGTAGGCATAGCACCACACGCCCTGAGCCCTGCCTCGTGCCAGGTGGGGAGCAAGGCCAGACCCTGGCCCTGGAGAAGCTGACGGGTCACTTCTCACGGGGCAGAACCCTTCTCCACCCTCCTGAAGGCCAATCTGGGCCCACCCAGACCCGGCCCAGGGAAGCCGGGAAGCAGCAGGAAGGACTGGGCTGGGGACCCCCCAACCCCATCACCCTCCCCACCCCCTCCGGCCGCAAGGTCCCTCTGCCAGGACGGGACAACCAGAAAGCCCCTCTAGCCCCTCCCTATGAAAGTGTGGTCCCAGGACCAGGGATCGTGTTAGACATGCCAGAGTTGGGGTCCACCCTGACCCCCTGGGTCAGAATCGGCCCTCAAACCCAAATCCCCAGGAGATTCAAACACGTCAGAGTTTGAGAGAGACACTAGCCTGGACCGCCCCTGCCATTTAAGAGTCAGGAAACACGAGGCCCGAGGGAGGGACACGGCCGAGGCCCCAGGGCTATGGAAGCCACGGTCTCTGTACCTCGGTCTCCCGCAGCCTGGCCTCCAGGGCCGCCCGGGGCCCCTGGGTGTTGTCGTTGACCTGCAGCCGCTCCTGCACAGCCTTCATCCACTGCCGGGCTTCCTCCACGCTCCTGTCGAAGCCCTCCTGGGGCGGTTGAGTCATGGCACCTGCAGAGGCTGAAGGCAGGAACACGTGAGATCAGGCCAGCAGACGAGAAAGCAGGGTGACGCCGGATGGGGGTGGGGGGGAGCCAACGCTGGGGACAGGCCCACACAGCACCAGTGCCCCTCCCAGCAGGCACGTCTGCCTGGCCCCACAGCTGGGGGCGACTGTGGTCGTCAAAGGGCCAAAGGACCCGGGAGGAAGGACAGGTCTCTCCTGTGGGATCAGGGAGAGCAGGTGCAGGGCGCTGGGCTGGCCTCTCAGCTCCCCTGCTGGAGACTCAGGGGCAATTCTCCTCTGTCTCTGTGGGTTGAAGCCCCTCCGCAAGGGATCCCAAAACACATATACGGTCTGAGATGGGCACTACGGATAGCGAATCTTGAGGTGCATGGATCAAGAAGCCTCAACCGGGGGCGCCTGGGTGGCTCAGTCGGTTAAGCGTCCGACTTTGGCTCAGGTCCGTGAGTTCGAGCCCCGCGTCGGGCTCTGTGCTGACCGCTCGGAGCCTGGAGCCTGTTTCCGATTCTGTGTCTCCCTCTCTCTCTGCCCCTCCCCCGTTCATGCTCTGTCTCTCTCTGTCTCAAAAATAAATAAACGTTTTAAAAAAAAAAAAAAAAAAAAGAAGCCTCAACTGAAGAAACACAGTTTTGGGCCAGGCTGATGCCAGCCCCCGAAACCACGCCTGAATATCACGATCTCAGGGCTGGGGGTGCCCATGACAGCCAGGTGCCTGCTCGCTACTTCGCCACCAACTTGGGCCCACGGCAGACGTCACTGACGATCCACTGCCTTTGCCTGTGAGACGATCCCCACCCGCTTTGCCCCCTTAGGCGACGCCTGCCTGCTGGCCTGGATCCTGCAGCTGAACCCGCCCTCGGCCACGCTGCCCACAGCTCCCTCCTCCTGACCTCGTAGCTGCGGACGCGGAGGCTCAGATTTTCGCGGGTAACTTTCCTAGAATCCCGTGCCAGCCCAGGCAAGACCTTTCCTACATTCTGGTTCCAGTTGTCTGCTTACGGCAACTATCACCTACTTTGGATTAAAGTTATTTATATCTGCATCTTACGGGAAGGGATTGTACGTGGCTTATCTTCCAGCTCCCGCAACGCCTCGCACGATGGTGAAATGGCCCAGCATCGGTATAAAGTGTAACGCTGACGAACACAGCATTAGTTAAAAATGGCAAACAGGACAAAGTAGAAACAGCCCAAATGCCCAACAAAGGGGGGTTGGTTAAGGGAAGCACGATGCGCGTTTCAGGATATCACGCAGCCACTGAAAAGTATGCCTAAAATGAATTTAATAAAGGAGCATCCTTACGATATAATGACACCCCCGAATTAGGCAAAATTGTATCTTTAGCAGACACGACTCTCCACCACCAGTAAAAGCAAACAAAACCACAAAAGACTACCCTCACAGGGGAAGGTTGGGCGGTCTTGCCACGATGTGTCCACGTGACAAGGGGTGTGGGCTGAAGTGGCCCGAGTCACATCCCACGTGACCTCAGGCCTCTCTTTTCCGGGCACAGTGCTCTCAGAGGCCACTTGATTACGGACGATTTGCGTGCGGACGGTGGGAACACGCAGTTGGGAGTTTTTGTGTCCTTGTTTTTCCTTAGGCGTCTTGTGAACTTTCTAGAAAGAGCGAGCATCACTTTCAACGTACACAGTCTCTTGACCTCGGCGGAACCGCGTTGGCCCTCTCTTCTGGATCGGCAGTCGGTGGTCCAACAAGCGCGGACAGAGCATTTGAACGCCGCCCCCACCGCCCTGGGTGGGCTTTGCCACCAGATCGCAGGGGACAGCTGTCACCGCCGGGGGACGCTGTCGGCGGCGAGGGAGACCTGGGCCTGCGGCTCAGAGCTCAGCCTCCCAGCCTGTTCTCCTTTCAGAGCTGTTTGGAGTTTTTCTAACCGTTTAGTGTGTTCCCTGAAGCCACTCCCAGCCTTTGAATGCTTCGTTTGTAAAGCACAGGAGACTGTGCGGGCGTTTAAATTGGTTCATTGTGACTTTAATCACTTGTCTAGTGTGGGACTTGATTGGCTTCCAAGAGCTCGGCTTTTACGTAACTTGACCGAGCGAGGAACGGGAGGGGCAGGGACGAGTTTCCCCAGAGTCTCACGTGGCACAACGGTGGCGGGGAAACGCTGCCCTAATCACCGAAAGGCATGGAGAGCCCTTCTCCGCTCCGGTCCCGATCTCAGGGTTGGTGAGTTCGAGCCTCCAGTCGGGCTTTGCACTCACAGCGTGGAGCCTGTTTGGGAGTCTCTCTCCCCGCCCTCGCTCTCTGCCCCTCCCGCACTCGTGCTCCCTCTCTCTCTCCCTCTCTCTAACACAAATAAAATGTTTAAAATTTTTTTTTCAAACAGACTGAACTGAATCAATGAAGTACACACACGTGCACGCACAGGCACAGGCTTCTTTATTAACACGTTAAATCACCAGCGCTAACGCTGGGTCTAATGACCACCAGAATTTCGAAGTAGCGACGGGCAGACACGACATCTCAAGAGACGTACAACCTCACTGCAGCGTGAAAATAGGTGTGACGGGGTTACCAGCACCGCTAAGGCGAGACAGGGCTTCGCCTTGGCTTTGCCTCATACCTAACGGAGGGAACCGCCGTCAGGGAGAGGGTGCGAGGCGATGAGACTACGGTTTCCCATCCGAGTTCTTGGCCCCTAAATGGCCTCTCAGAGCCGGACCTTGGGGAGGAAGCCTGCTCTATGCCTTCGCACATAGGAAGGGGAGCCTGTTTTGTTACACGAGGTTGAGTTTCAAGAATCAAATGGGCAGCTCAAGAAAAGCCCACCCACAACTGATGTAAGGACCAGGAGGGCATCCCTCACTGAAAGCTTCCTGGGAACCTGTCTTGTGGAAGCCAGGGGCAGAGGTGTGGCTCTGGGGGGGGGGGGGGGGTGCGGTGGGGGGAACGGGGACAGACCCACGTGAGCTTTGAGAGACGCCGACCACAGGGCCACAAAAGAGGGCTTGTCACCCGGCCTGGAGCCAGCAGGGCCGAGTGGAGGTGTTTGTTGCTGCGGGCTGTGGGAGGCTCCTGGGGGATGGTGAGGCTGGAACGTGGGAACTGGGAGGAGGTGACTGGAGGAGGCTGGTGGGGGCGGGGCGGTGTGCAAGGGCCAGATCACAGCCTTCGGAGCCAGGTCCAGGGCCCTGGGGACAACAGGGAGCCAGCAAATGTTCGGGTGGTGGTGACACAACTATTCTAGGCTTCAGACAGGTGACCCTGGCCAGGGAGGGTAGGGAGGGGAAATACAGTGGGGGGCAGGGGGTGGAGGCTGGGGGTCAGTGCAGACAGGGACAGCTGCGGGAGGCCAAGGACCATGAGGGAAGGACGAGGGAGGGAGCACGCAGGCATGCCTCTCCGGAGGAGAGTTCTCAGCCTTGGCAGGTTTGTTTGTCTGTCCTTGGACGGGTTGAACGGACATAGTATTAAAAAATGGGGGGCGCCTGGGTGGCGCAGTCGGTTAAGCGTCCGACTTCAGCTCAGGTCACGATCTCGCGGTCCGTGAGTTCGAGCCCCGCGTCAGGCTCTGGGCTGATGGCTCAGAGCCTGGGGCCTGTTTCCGATTCTGTGTCTCCCTCTCTCTCTGCCCCTGCCCCGTTCATGCTCTGTCTCTCTCTGTCCCAAAAATAAAATAAACGTTGAAAAAAAAAAAATGGGACTACATAGGGGCGCCTGGGTGGCTCCGTCAGTTATATGTCTGACTCTTGATTTCGGCTCAGGTCATGGTCTCACAGTTCGTGAGTTTGAGTCCTGTGTCAGGCTCTGTGCTGACAGTGTGGAGGCTGCTTGGGATTTTCTCTCCCCGTCTCTCTCTGCCTCTCTCCTGCTCTCTTTCTCTCGAAAAAATAAATAAACTTAAAAATTAAAAAAAATGGGACTACGTATTTTCCAAACATTTTGGAGAAAGAAAGAGAGAGAGGAAGGAGGGAAAGAAGGAAGGAAGGAAGGAAATAAAGAGAAAAAGGGAGAGGAAAGAAGGAAGGAAGAAAGAAAGAAAAGAAAGAGAAAAAGAGATGAAGGAAGGAAGGAGGGAAGGATGGAAGGAAGGGAGAAGGAAGGGAGGGAGAGAGGAGGGAGGGAGGGAGAAGGAAAGGAAGAAAATGTGCTCAGGGTTAAAAAAAAAAAAAAATGCTGTTCCCATATCCAAGTCCAAGAAGCAGCCCTGCGGTGTGGCTACAGGTGGCCAGAGACTGGGCCTCCCCGTGCGTCTCTGGGCTGTCCCTAAGGAATCAGCGAGAGAGCCAGGCAAAAGGACATAGCCCTTTGCGGTTCGGGCTGGTGCTGGTCTGCCGGCAGAGAGAGAGAGAGAGAGAGAGAAAGTAAATAAACTGCCTTGGTTTCCAGCATCCTGTGTGGTTATCACAAATGACAGCCGGAAGAGAGGTGACATTTTTGCCTTGACAACAGACAAGCGGGGCCAGGGCAGAGGAAGAGCCCGGATCAAGACAGATCCGGGTGCTGAGAGGGAGCTGGGTCCACAGCCACAGGTCGGTGAGAAGAACACGGTGACAGGAGACCGGCAGGATTCGCAGGCTTGACCAAGATCAAAAGCGGAGAGCTTAACCAGAGCGTCGCTGGGAGGCTGAGGACAAAGGGAGGGGGCGGAAAAGTCTTCAATCAGGGCGAAGCGAGGGGCGGTGGGTGGCTCAGCCGGCTAAGTCTCCGACTTCAGCTCAAGTCATGACGTCAGGGTTTGTGGGATCGAGACCCACGTCGGGCTTTGTGCTGACAGCCTGCTTGGGATTCCCTCTCCCTCTCGCACGCGCTCTCTCTCTCTCTCTCTCTCTCTCTCTCTGACCCTCCCCCACTCGCTCTCTCTCTCAAAATAAATAAACTCAAAAAAAAAGTTTAAAGGGGCACCGGGGTGGCTCAGTGGGTTAAGCGTCTGACTTCGGCTCAGGTCATGATCTCGCGGTTCGTGGGTTCAAGCCCCACGTCAGGCTCTGTGCTGACAGCTCAGGGCCTTGAACGTGCTTGCGATTCTGGGTCTCCCTCTCTCTCTTTGTCCGTCCCCTGCTCGTGCTCTGTCTGTCTCTCAAAAATGAATAAACGTTCAAAACAAAAGTTAAAAAAATAAACGTGCAGTGGGCAAAGGGTGCTGGAGATGTGATATAGCCTAAAAAAAAAAAAAAAAAAGACCATCCAGGAGAGGCAAGGGCACTAACCCGGCTGCCATGATAAATGGCCCACTCCATGCTGGGCACTTGGGCTCCGGTCCCTGTGGCACCTGGACCTGAGGGGTAGGGAACACGGAAGGCGGCAGATAGAGCGGGGGGCTTCCGCTTGTGCCGTGCGCTGCGGCTGATTGGGGGTGGGGGGGGATCTCAGCCCAGCCTCCTCCTCTCCACCAGCCCCTTCTTCTTCGAATGCTGCGGAGACCCCTCGGGCGCTTACCCAGGCAGACAGGTGCTCGGAGGGCGGGCTGCCACCACCCCGTCCACTCACAGAGGAGAGCACTGCCATGGAGCAAGCAGCCCGGGACATGGGCCCGTGGCTTCAGCACTGATGTGTGAACCTCGTTCTGTCAGATTCCATAGCCCGTGCTTGTCTCAGCGACCACACGGCCTCCAAAACCGGGTCCCGTCCCCTGCGCGATGGGGCATCCGACACAACGCCCCGGGGCAGCCAGTGACCCTGTCTGTGTTGGACAGGATCCAAGCAGGCGAGCTGAATCCACTCGGTCCAGCCACAAACCCCAGGGACCTGCCGGCGGGGGTGGGGGGAGGGGCCAAGAAGCTCCCAGGAGACAAAAGGGAAGCCAGAGGCCGGCCCCCCCACCACTCAACTGGAGGGACGAAGGTGACGTCATCAGACCCGGGCTGGGAGCCCCGAGCAGCAGGTGCTGAGTCCTGGCAGTGACAAAATTGCCTGCCAGTGACTGACTACTGGGGCTCCGAGCCCCATCTCCTGAAGGGGGTCCGTCGGCACAGACCCCACTCCCCCCTTCCCTTCCCTTTCCTGGGACCTACAAAGCTGAGGCTGCACGGTGGAGACCCCTCTTTGGCTTTGCGGTGCCCCCGGTAAGGGCCAGACACCGTAAGGACCAGGCTGGGACAGTCCCCTGCCTCGGTCCCTCCAACGCAGACTCTAGGAATGTGCAAACACAATAATCCAGCTTGCCGTGTGGTGATGCAGATGCTGTAAGAATCCTGCTTAGGACCCGAGCACATCCCATTAGGGAACACCCCAGAACATGACACCGGCCCCCTCCCGAGCAGAGAGGGGGCAAAGTCAGGTTCACAGAGCGGCTGTCATGTGGCTAGTATCAATTTACAAAGGTGGAAACGGGGCGCCTGGGTGGCTCAGGTGGTTAAGCATCCGACTCTTGGTTTCGGCTCAGGTCACGATCTCCTGGTTTGTGAGTTCGAGCCCCGCTGTCGGACTCTGCGCTGATAGCCTGGAGCCTGCTTGGGATTCTCTCTCTCCCTCTCTCTCTCTCTCTCTCTCTGTCCCTTCCCTGCACGTGTGCACGCTCTTGCTCTCTCCCTCTCTCTCTCTCAAAATAAATAAATAAGCTTAAAAAAAAAAAGACGGAAATAGATTCAGAAAGGAAAACAGCCTGCCAAAAGCGGCTGGTGCAGGATTAACGATATAAATCGTAACAGCCAGCATATAGCTGGCATCGTGTGTGTACCCGACTCTAGGATAAAGGGCTTATAGCTGTTAACTCATTTCTTCTCCAAAGACCCACCCAGAGACTTGTTACTGCCCCTACATTATTGCGGAGAAAACTGCCAATCAATGATACTAAGAACACAGCCCAAAGTCAGAGGGATTCTAAGTAGCAGGGGCAGGACTCGAACTCAGGATGGCCCAAGTCCAAAGTCTGTGCTTTTTGTTTTTTTGTGTTGTTTTTTTTTTTTTTTTTAAATTTTTTTTTTCAACATTTATTTATTTTTGGGACAGAGAGAGACAGAGCATGAACGGGGGAGGGGCAGAGAGAGAGGGAGTCACAGAATCGGAAACAGGCTCCAGGCTCTGAGCCATCAGCCCAGAGCCCGACGCGGGGCTCGAACTCACAGACCGCGAGATCGTGACCTGGCTGAAGTCGGACGCTTAACCGACTGCGCCACCCAGGCGCCCCATGTGTTGTTTTTTTTTAATGTTCATTTATTTATTTTGCAAAGAGAGGGAGAGGGAGAGACAGAGCCTCCCAAGCATGATCCATGCTCAGCACAGAGCCCGACGCAGGGCTCGTTCTCACGACCGCGAGGTCATGACCTGAGCCGATAGCAAGAGTGGGATGCTTAACCAACCGAGCCGCTCAGGTGCCTTTGCTCTTAAACACCACAGCCCTACCCGGCTCCCACACCCCTGCCCGTGCGCCCCCAAACCTCACTGGGAGCGGCCCGTGCCGTGCGGGGAGCCTGAGGCAGCCTGCCCTCTTTGGATCATCTTTGAGGAACATCCAGGTTCCAGGAAGGCCACTGCAGGGGTAGATCTGGGCCTCTGCTCAGGAATCTGGAGTCAGAGACAATAACCTGAGGCCCCCCCACAGCCTCAGTCGTACAGTGCCTGGCCACCGGCATTTGTTCTGGAACCCAGAGGCTTCAGGACGCGGACCCAGGTAAACTCCCGCCCCCCTGGCGGGCCCTATACGCAGGGACAGCCCGGTGCACCTGCTCCGCCAGCCTGGCCAGGGGCCCCCACCACACGCCGACCCAGCGCCCAGGGAACGGGGCGCGTTCCCCTCCGGTGACTCCCTCAGCTTCCCCGTGACTCATTCCTGCCCTGCCGCCCTTTCCACCCTCGCTCTCACACACGCAGATGGAATTTCAGGAACCAGCGGGCAGCTGGTTTTAATCCCAAAGCTTATTCCAAGTGGATTCTGGGAACACGCTCTTTTGTTGACGTACAGCAGGCAACGATGTGGCCAGGCCATTGTTCACAGCATCGCCCGGCGCGTCCCGAGGCTCCTGGGGGATTCTGTCCTGCGTGGCGTTTGCAGAACATGATGCTGACAGCAACGTGCAAAGAGCAGGGAAAGAACCCTCACGCCATCTTGGCTGATCTTTTAACGACCCTCGAAGGTGGCTGAGTCCAGAGTTGGGATCGATCACTGGGCTTTATCCGGTCACAGAGGTAAGCACAGGCTCAGAGAGGCTAAGGGACCGCACCAAAGCCACACAGCCGGCAGGGCGCCCCAGCCCACCCTCTGCCCACTGCCTTGTAAACGCTTACACAGGAAACCCCGCGTAGTAACGGGGCTGTAGGGTCCGCTTCACAGTTCCAGCCACCAAGGGGACGGGCCAGCCCTGGCTTCACAACAAGGGCTCGGAGAGGGATTTTCAAACAGCTCTCTCTCCATCACGGATAAATGGCATCTGGCAGGGAAAACCAGCTGATCTCTGGCCCTGCTCCTGCCCCAGACACTCTGACTATAAAACGGCATTTCCAATCACTCCAAATTGACCGAAGCCAAGCTCTCCATCAAAAAGGCACGGCGTGGAGAACGCCAGGATTTCTACCCAGGGAACGCTCGCCTTGGCAAGCAGGGTCAAACGTCAAATATAAATCTCCACGAGGGGAGAGAATGCACAGGGCACCTAAGAGAACGGGGGAGGGGTTGCGGGCAGAAGGCATCCCTGGGGCAGGGCAGGTGGCTTCAAGGTGTGGGGACATAGTTCCAAGGGCACAGGTGTGCTTGGCGGTGTGGGCAGGGTGGTCAGAGGTCAGGGAGGCAGGGACTGGCCGTCAGATGCAGGTCAGAGAGCGCTGGGGGCAGGGCGTCAGCACTGGTCGAAACTGGCTGGGACACAGGACCTCAGACCACAGGCCTAAGGGTGTGCAGGCCAGTCAACTCAGTCCTACTGGTCTCTGATTCAAAAGAGGGCCTTAGGTCGGTGTTGGTTTTTCACACTGCGGGTCGTGACTCAACCTCACTGCCTGGGCAATAAAAGCACCACCCACACTCCCACGTGTCTCGTAGATGACATTCCCAAGGCCCTGGGCCAGGAGGACAGCGCTCCATCTGGCCCCGGACAAGGCCAGCCCCAGGTGCCGCCCCAGCCCCCACCACGCCTCCCTGAGACAATGACCCAATGGGGTGGAAGCCAGGATGGGATGTCAGCCCTCTGTCCCTGCACCTGCCCAGACCGCCCTTCCCAAGCGATCCACGGCAGCGCCCGAGACAACACGGACAGCAGCGACAGGCGTCCCTCCCCCTCCAGGCCTCTCACCGGCCCTGCGAAGCAGAGCCTCATGCCAGGCCCCCAGCAGCTCACATTTGCTCTGGGGCAGGAATCATCCCCAGAGAGGGGTGACTCCCAAGTCCCTCCTGAACTCACCAGACCGGCCTGGCCTTCTGGCCCCACCTTCTTCACCTCCCACGGAACCAGGGCGCCCTCCCTGGACTTTCCGGTCCATCGACACCCCAGCCCACGGGAGCAGGTTGGGTCACAGTGACCCTAATGGAACACGGTCCCTAATGGAATACGCGTGAGCAAACGTCTTTAAAGAAAACCACGGCTGCGCCGGAACGTACTCTCAGAACCCACCCTTAGCAACGCTGACTTTAGAAATGAGAGCTTTCCACTTAGATGAAAATGTCTTTCAATTCGAAAGCATCGCACCAACATAGGCAGGTTTTTGTTTCTTTTTTTTAACTTTGACTTTGGTTTTATTAGACAAAAATTGTAGAACGTCTCAGAGAGCTTGCGGTCTCTGATGAGGGAGCGTAAGGCAAGGTCACCCCCCCCGCCCCGCGCAAACAACCCCCCCACCCCGGGTGGGTCATGTGTGATATTCCTCGGGGACTCCCAGCCGCCCAAGAACAAACGAAAGGACGGAAAACAACTGGTTAAATTGATCAGAGTCTCCGTCAGTGCACAAATATCTCATCAATAGCCTAATCTCTGGGAACCCCCTACTGTCTTAATGATAACGCTTGGCTAGAGGGAAAAACAACCTTAGCTTGACATTAGCTAGGCCTCCAGTAATCCGTAAATCTTCTTTAGTGTGTGGAAATCCCTTTAAGAAACTTTCTCTTGGAGCGCCTGGGTGGCTCAGTCCTGTTGAGCGACCGACTTCGGCTCAGGTCATGATCTCACCGTTCGTGAGTTCGAGCCCTGTGTCCGAGCCCCGCGTCGGGCTCTGTACTGATAGCTCAGAGCCTGGAGCCTGCTTCTGCTTCTGTGTCTCCCTCTCTCTCTGCCCCTCTGTCTCTGTCTGTCTCAAAAATAAATTTAAAAAAAAAAATTTTTTTTAAAAAAAAGAAAGAAAGAAACTTTCTCTTGACTTTATCGGTCCCAACTCCACCGCATATAACCAGTTACTCGGCACAACCCCAGTGCCGTTCTCTCTGCCCACGGGTCCTGCCCCCCTTGCTTTCCTAAAATCACCTTTTTGCACAGAAGACATCTTCAAGAATTCTTTCTTGGCTGTTGACTCTGAACCCCCCACCAACACCCCCAAACCTCATCATTCTCCAGAAAGATCTTCCTCAGACCCCAATTTGAGAAACCCCGTGATTGGAGGATGAAGCCAGTGCTCCTTGGGACCCTCCAGGATGAAGCTCCCACCTAACCCCAGTCTTATCTTACCGCACAGATGTTTCCAGAAGCTTAGAGTCGGGATGCTGCCCCACCCCCAGCGTAGCTCTGCCTGGTTAAGTCCTTCCCTACCCCACCCCTCCATACCTTCCTCCCTCAGACTCTTCCCTGTTCCCCTTTCCAAGATCCACTTACAGCCACTGAGAGGTGGAGACCTTCCCAGCTTCCTCTTTCTCCACACAAGGACGCTCCCTTCTTGGGCGCCCACGGGACGTGTGCACGCTGCCATTTGCTGCCTGTTTACTAAGCACTTTGTGTGGATCTCCCCGTGTTCTCCTCCCGACCTTGGAGGTCGTTGCAATTATCGGTTCCATTGCACAGAAAGAAAATGGGGGCTTTGGAAGGCATGGCGTGGCTAGTAAGCCATGGACCCAGGATGGGACCCCGCAGCTCGGCAGTGCTGTTCGTATTTTATTGTTCATATTTGTTGGCACAGACAGGAGGAGTTCTCTGAAGGAGGGCAGGGTCAGGTTCATCTTATTGATGAATCAACTGGAAGATGGGTCCGCCTTTATCTTTAACAGCTTTACTAGGAGTATGATTGATACATAAACACGTGGTTAAACAGTACAATTTGTAGGTTTTGCCATATACACCCATAAAAGCATCACCCTGGTCAAGATAAAGAACGCATCCATCACCCCCTGAAGTTTCCTGATCCCACTTCTGATCCCTCCCTTCTGCCCACACCCCGTCCCCGGCAACCGCTGATGTGCGCACCGTCCCTGGAGACTGCTTTTCGTTTTCTGGAGGATTTCACATAAATTGCATGACACCCTAAATGCTTTCTTTCTTTATTTCTGGCCTGGCTTCTTTCACTGGGCGCAACATTTTTTTTTTTTTTCCGGTACAACTACTCTGAGATGCATCCATGCTGTGGCCCATATGGATGGCTCGTCCCTTTCTGTGCTGAGTAATATCCCACGGTCTGTGCGGACCACAGGTGGTTCCCTCGGTCCACCCACTGATGTGGTGTTCGATGATTATGAATAACGCTGCTCTGAACACTTTGTGTGTAGACCTCGGCTTTCATGTCTCTCGCAGAGATACCTAGGAGCGGAGTGGCTCGCTCCGATGGCAGGTGTGCGTTGACATTTTTTTCAGAAACCGCCAGACTGTTGTGCAAAGCGGCCGCACCTCTGTCCATTCCCACCGGCGATGTGTGAGGGTGTTTCTGGCTCCTGCACACCCTCTCACCGCCAGTTTTCCAAACTTAACTCTTCTTTTAGGCAGGCCATGATAGCTCATAGTGGTTGTAATCTGCAGTCCCCAAAGGCCAACCACCTGATTGACTTTCATCTGTACTTAGAACTCCTGTCCGAAGCTCCCAGGCTCCGAGGAGCACTTCCCAAGCCCCTCCTCCTTTAAGGCTGTGGGTGGCTCAGCTCCCAGGCTGTGGGCTGACGGCCAGAAGAGTGAGGAGCTGAGTGACAGGGGGACACGCAGCCAAGAGGAACCCGATCCAATTCCAAGGGCCCTGCCATCCGACTCCTTGAACAGGAGGTTCCCTGAGGACAAAAGCCAGCACCTCTAACCAACAGTCAGAAGCACGCACTGTGCGAAGGGCTCTCTGAGCTCTGAAACGGGGGTTCCCTGGGGTCCCTATGCCGTGCTCCTGCAGCTCCCAGACAGGCTGGGTCCAGAAGGGACCTGGATGCCTGCATAACTCAACGACCTCAGGCTGCAGGGCTGGGCTCACAGGATGATGGGATGCCCCAAGGAGCCAATGAAAGATTCTGCAGAGTCCTCCCTGAGTCTCAGCACGTAATAATCGGACCACCTCTTAGGAATCTTATCTAGCTGTGCCATGTTATAGATGGGGAGACTGAGGCTTAGAGAAAGAAAGAGACCCACCCAAGATCTTGCTCAGTGGCAGAGCTATGGCCAGGATTTATCTTGGTATAAATACATCCGAGGTAATGTGCATGTCTTCAAATTGACCCACAGATAAAGAAACAATTAGCTACCATATTTACAGACAGTTAATTTTCAACAAGGGTGCCAAGGCAATTCAATGAGAAGTCTTTTCAACAAATGGTGTTGGGACAACTTGATAACCACAGGCAAAAGATAGAACTTGGACCCCTACCTCACACCATATACACAAAGTAACTCAAAATAGATCAAAGACCAAAATGTAAAAGCCAGACTACAAAAATCTTTTTTTTTTGTATTTTTTTAAAGTTTATTGATTTTATTATTTCTGAGAGAGAGAGAGAGCACACCCAAGCAGGGGAGACGCAGAGAAAGAGGGGAAGACACAGAATCCAAAGCAGCTCCAGGCTCTGAGCTGTCAGCACAGAGCCCTACACGGGGCTCTAACTCACAAACCACGAGATCATGACCTGAGCTGAAGTCAGACGCTCAACCGACCGAGCCACCCAGGCGCCCCTAGACCATAACATTCTTAGAGGAAAACATAAGCATAAATCATAAATCTTCCTGGCCTTGGATGAGGCACTGACTTCTTAGATGTGACAACAAAAGCACAAACAACCAAGGAAAATTAGATAAACTGGGCTTTATCAAAATGATAAACTTTTCTGTTTTGAAGGACGCCATCAGGACAGTGAAGAGAAAACCCACAGAATGAAAGAAAAATCTGCAAATGATTTATCTGACAAGGGACTTCTATCTAGAAAGACAAAAGCCCAATCATAAAAGGGGCAAAGGAACTGAATGACATTTCTTCAAAGAAGATGTACGTACAGATAGCCAAAAAGCACATCAAGAGACACACAACATCATTAGCCACCAGGGAAATGCGAGTTAAAGCCACAAGATTATCACCACACGCTCATTAGGATGCTTAGACTCAAAGACAGACAATAACAAAGTATGGAAAGAGATGCGGAAAACGTGGAAACAACATGTCCATCAACCTATGAGTGGATAAATAAAATGTGTTATATCCATACCATGGAATATTCTGCAGCAAGAAAAAGGGAGGGAGCCCTGATGATCCTATAACATAAATGACCCCCAAAAACATGATGCTCAATGAAAAAAGCCAATCACAAAGGATCACATATGGCATGATTCCACGTACTTAAAATGTGCAGAACAGGCAACGCTATAGACACGGAAGCAGACTGGTGTTGCCGAGGGCTGGGGCCGGGGGAGGATGAGGGCTGGGCAGGGTTTCTTCTTGGGGTAATAAAAATGTTCTAAAAATGATCACGGTAATGTCTGCACAACGCTGTGAATGTACTAAAAGGGATCAAATTGTATACTTTACATTTTTAAAAATTTTTTTAAGTTTATTTTTGAGAGACAGACACAGAGCACAACCTGGGGAGAGCCAGAGAGAGAGGGAGACACAGAATCCGAAGCAGGCTCCGGGCTCCGAGCTGTCAAGCACAGAGCTCGACACGGGGCTCAGGCTCGTGCACTGCGAGATCATGACCTGGGCCGAAGTCAGAGGCTCAACCAACTGAGCCACCGAGGCTCCCCAAATTGTATACTTGAAATGGGTGAGCTGTATGTGGTGAATTATATCTCAACAGAGCTGTTTTTTGTTTTTTAAGAAACAGTAAGAATCTGAAAACTAAGAGGGTTATTCAAAAAGACCTAGCTTAAGCATCCATCTTTGCCCGAATTTCCTGAAAAATATACCCATCCAGAGGCCTCCAAGACTCTTGTATACCGCTGATGATGGGTGGCTCACTACCTATTCCAGGTAGCCTATCCTGGGGCTACAAAGCTGAGCGATCTCAGAGGAAACTAAGAGAAGTGAGGCCCTCGGAAGCATCCCGACAGGGTCTGCAAGTCAAGGACACGCCATCTGGTATCGGGAATTCCCGAGAGGGACAAACCCTCCCTGTGAGAAGCTACTCGATTCGACGGCTTCTGCTGAGTTAACCATAAAAATATTTTTTACACTTAAGAGTCGGTCTCAATCTTCAGTTCCATCTTCTAGATCGGGACACCGAGATGGAGAAGCCACGTGGCCTGCCCAGGGTCCCAGAGCTAACAGTTGGGAGACAAGGAGTGAAATCTAAGACCCTCTGACATGCACGGAGCCCCACATACCCTGCAGGTTATTAAGTTCACAGTCTGCATGACCATGAACTCTAAATGAGGCTGTTATGGGTGCCCAGGTGGAGAGGCACCCCAGAAGCTCGTGGAGCCTAGAGAACAGAGCAATGACGTCGATCAGAAGATCCAGGAAGGGGTTCACAGAGAAGGGGACACCCTGGCTGAGATGTGGAGGATGAGCAGGGTCTGGATAAGATGCAAAGTGGCAGAGAGCATGACAAATAGATGCGCCCGGTGTGCGCGGAAGCCGGGAGGTGGGGAAGTGCAAGATCAAGTTCAGGCTGCAGCGCGGGCTTGGGAACTGTTAGAGAGAGGCAGAAAGATGCAGCTGTCAGAGAGCAGGCTGCATGGGGCCCGAACGGCACGGGGATTCAAGGGGTGCACTGACTTTCGTCTGCAGGCAATAGGGAGCCAGCGAGGGTCTGCGAGCGAGGGAGTGGCACCCTCTGGTCAGGGACGGACCCGCAAGCAGCCAGGCAGCATCTGACCGACCACCTGAAAACAATGTTGGACTGAGCGGGCTTCTTGCCACCCGGCACGTCAATCCACATGCGGGGAAAGCGCCTCGTAAAGTGTCACTTAACCCAGGGCATCCTTCTCCTCCGAAGCCTGCTCTTCAAACACAAGGGCAAGAGTTCAAGTCGAAAGATCTTCCCTCGACAACCGGTTGAACATGCAGACATCTGATGAGCTGCGGAGAACAGCTTCCCGCCTCCCAGTGTTGGTGCTTGAAGCCTGCCCTCGTGGGCCCTCGGCCAGCAAAGCACGCAGCCACGCACCGTGGTGGGTAACAGGTGTCCTGCCTGCTCTACCCTGTCCCCACCCCAAGCTCAGCTGTGACCTACAGTGGCCCCGGGAGCGGGGTGGGGGGCACGGGTGTCAGGTTCACCACGGATCTTGACCTTTCGGTGCCAAAGGAGGTTGCTCTGGGTTGGGGCACATGTCAGCGAAAGCGCCCACGTGGGAGGCCGCCTGCTGTCTCCCAGGCACTGGCCAGATGCTCTCCATCCATCACCCACCAACACCAAGGCAGGGGTGACTGCGCCCCTTTACAGATGGGGAAACTGAGGCCCAGAGGGGCCACCTGCGCCGCCCAGGTCGGACAGCTGCTGAGGCACAGAGCTGGGAACTAGCCCGGGCCTGTCTGGCTCCATCACCCATGCCATGGTACAAAATGGTCTGCAAAATGAGGAAGTGAGTCAGGTAGGCAAAAGAAGGGGGAGGGGGAGGGTTCCTCTCTGAGTCAGAACAGGATTTCCCATCACACACCCGACCGGCCGCAGAGGCAGACAAGCTCGGGGGTGAACCCCAGAGGCTCAGGCTGACAAGGCGCCCAGGCGGGGCCAGCCCTCCACGGTGAGCGCGGCAGGGACGGGGGGCAAGCCCGAGAGGCACGCGTGCCTTGAAGTTGGCGCTGATGGGCCTGGTGACGCCTCCCCAGCGGGTCTCTTGGGTGTCTGGCTCAGGGCACGCCCTCCAAGGACCCCGAGTGAGCAGGCAGAGACTCGGGTCGGGCCCAGCTGTCTCCTAAGCGAGAACCACAGCAGGCCTGACTTCCTCCGCCCCGCAGCCCGGGCGGGAGAGGCTCGGTGCCTTTACTGGCAAAGCTCGTCTCAACGCCTGCTCTGTGCCAGACGCTGCGGTCGTCGGTCGGCGTGAGGATCAGAGAGGAAGAGGACCACCAGGTCCTGCACCCTTGGGTGGCCTGGCAGCTCCGCGTCCCTTTACTCTTCTGGGAGATGGGCACGGTGTCCAGGTTCTCCCACCCGGATCTCTAGGCCAAGGCGTTTCTCTGCCTGAGCCCTTCTGCCAGCCACCAGCTCACGTGTCCTACGGGAAGCACCTTTTCAGCATGTCTCTGTGAACCAAGGATTTTAATCCACCCCCCCGGGACAATGGTCGAGGAGCTCTGGAGGGGCCACGAGGGCCCCACGGACCCGGAACCTTAGGTCTCGTTTGGGGCCCGCTTGTTGTCCCGACGAGGTCCGCGGATCTCTCGGGACCCCCCCTGGCTCGGGGAAGGCTAAAGCCAAGCCCTCCCCACGCCACTCATGGTGTTAACCACGAACATTTCTCACTGTAAGCGACCCAGACTATTCCACGGGGTGGACGTCACAGATCATCCTGAACCGTTGCCACGCTGCCGGACCGGAACGTTGCATTTTTGTTGTTGTTCTCCGCAGTTTGATTAGAGAATTTGCACATTGCTCGCTTATTTAACAATTGAGCAAAGACCCTGGATCCCTGTGGCCGCAAAGCAGAGCCCTTGATCTGTTACACCCACGCGGTATTTTTCTGACCAGGAGACATCATTTTCTTGGGCCCTCACTGCATCTTTAGCATCGGCGGCCAGCCCTCTTTTCTGAGCCATTTTCCACAAAGAAACGGCATTTGCGCTCACGTGGCCCTGGTTGCCGGGCTTGTGACAAGGATGATCAGAGAAGAGTCCAAGCTGGGTGAGGTGGGGCGGCTGGGCTGGGCAAGGCAGGGTTCATCCTGGTGAGTCACTGGACCCCCTCCTCCCCCCCCCGCCGCCGTACCTCATCACAGTCACAAAGGCCTGCTCCTTCTGGAAGCTTCCTAACAGCTGGTAAGCCTCCGGAGCTAGCCTCCTTAGCAGATTCAGATCGAAGCCACGTGCATTTAACTCCCCTGCCTTCACTTTCTCATCTGTAAAGTGGGGGTAAGAAGAAGACCTCCTATCGCCGATCTGAGAATAAAGTGAGTTGGGCTGGTAAAGAGCTCAGGACGGTACCGGTAAGCAGTGGGTGTTCTATCCGTGTTTCAAAGAAGTGATAAATTAGCAAATGCGGACACGAGGGAAAACAAGACGAAATCAAACAAAAGATGTGCCATATGACAGGCCGGCAAAAAGGAAAGGGTCGGGAAAATTCTGTGATACCCATCTCACGGACTCTGGGCCATTTACAAGGGACACTGGGACAGGTCACACCGTGGCATAATGCTGCAGCTGACCAGAAAAACGAGCATGCCGTGACACCCCGTGCATTCTGGACCAGGGGCCGGCAACGTTTCTCTGGAAAGGATCGGGGAGGATTTCGGGTTGCACAAGCCATGTGGTCTCTGTCGCTGCCACTCAGATCCACGGCTGTGGTGTGCAAACAGTCGTGGGTAATAGTAAGCGAGCCATGAGCGTGGCTGTATTCCAACAGCTTTGTTTATAAAAACAAGTGGCATGCGGCCAGTAGGCTGCAATGTGCCAAGCCTTGCTGGCAACGTCAGCAAAAGCTGTGTCAAAAACAGACAAAGATTGAAAGGAATATGGAAAAAGACAAGGAGCTCTCTTAGAGCGGTGGGATCAGAGGGACACTTAAAACTGCAATTTCCTTAAGGGGAGAGTTACAATTTTTTTTCATTTATTTTTTTTTAACATTTATTCATTTTTGAGAGAGACAGACAGAAGGTGAGTGGGGAAGGGGCAGAGAGAGGGAGACACAGACTCCGAAGCAGGCTCCAGGCTCTGAGCTGTCAGCACAGAGCCCGACGTGGGGCTCGAACTCACGAGCTTCGAGATCACGACTTGAGCCGAAGTCGGACGCTCAACCGACTGAGCCACCCAGGCGCCCCTCCAAAAGCCGTATTTTAATAAAGATTCCCTGAATGAATATATGTATCCTTTGTTTTTCTTTTTTTAATTTTTTTTCTTTAACGTTGATTCATTTTTGAGAGACAGAGTGCCATCGGGGGAGGGGCAGAGAGAGAGGGAGACACAGAATCCAAAGCAGGCTCCGAGCTGTCAGCACAGAGCCCGACGCGGGGCTCAAACTCACGACCTGCAAGATCATGACCTGAGCTGAAGTCGGACGCTCAACCGACTGAGCCACTCAGGGGCCCCACAAACTGCTTTTTTAATTAAAGGGCTTTAAAGTGACATACAGTCTAATAACAAATTAAGAGGTTTCTCTGGTCTGTTCGACTTTCAAAATAAGTTCAAATAAGTATTAAGCCCAGCAGTCACATTACGCTGCACAGAAAAGGTAGAGACTTTGAAGCACGGTCAGTCTGGGACTGAATCTGGCTGCTCCATGTACTAGCTGTGTGACCTTGGGCAAGTTTGTTACCCTCTCTGTTCCTAGCTTTCCTTGTCTGTAAAGCCAGACTAACAATGGCACCGAGGGGCATACAAAGGCTTGGCGCTGAGCCTGGGGCCCAGTAGGGCTCGCCTCTCAGACCCACAGGGACCCACAGGGGCCCCGGTCGTCACCAAGAACAAGGCAGCCTAGGAAGCCCAGCACACTTTACTTTCCGGGCAAGAAAAGCGCCCTCCCATGGTTTTCAGGTTTGGCTTAGAAAACGACACAGAACAACTTGAACATCGCTTTTCAATTAAGAAAAGGCACTCCAGCTGTGGGACCAACAGCCCAAGGAAAACAGGGTTCGTTCCAGATTGGGGGGGGGGGGGGTGGTTCTTGGAGGCGGGGCGCCCTGGGGGCTGTGCTCGCTGAACCCTGGCAAGAGCCATGGCCCTGCGGAGCCAAATCCCTGCCCTGTTCCCGAGCCTCAGGCATCAGGGTACTTCGCCCCTTTCCCCAGAAGCCTGCAGGAGGCAGAGGGACCAGAGTCCTCTCTTCCTGACAGAAAAGGGTATTTAAGGGCTCAGGGTCAAGGCCTTTCTGACTTAAACCGTCCAGTGCTCCACGGCCCCCAACCGAGAAAATCTGAGATGCTTAACAGGACAGCTGAAGTCCCTTTCTGTTCATCTCCGCAGCCTCGCCTCCTACCCTTCCCACCTCCTCTCCCTGCAGCTGGAGCCTCTCCTTCTCCTGGGGCTTCTCCCCTTCATGGTCTTCTTTCCCTGGCTACGTTGACCCATCACTGCCTCCAGGAAGCACTCTGGGATTTCTCAGCGAGCAGAGGTCTGGGACACGGCTAAATACCTACCAGGTGCCAAGCACCGTTAGGTGTTTATACACATCAGCTCATTGGGGTCTCCCACCCACTGTTAAGTAGGAGTGCTTGCCTTTTTCTAAAGAAATCAAGAGTCAGAGCGGCTATATAACCTGCCCAAGGTCGCACAGCAAGTAACCTGCTGCCTTCTCCTCTCCTCTTAGCGGAGCCCAAGACGCTTAAAACTGTCCCCATTCCTCTGGAGCTGCAAGGTGATATCCACTGGGCCATCCAGAAGACTCCACGCCCTGGATTGCCAACCCCTGCCTTGTATCTGTGAGCCTCGGAGCACCCTGGGGACATTCCCCCCAGGAACCTTCACCTCCCCGGTGCCCAAGGTCGAGTGTTAACAGTCCGCACAGATTATAATTAGCACATGCCTGTTCCTGCCAGGGCTTCAAGACGCCACGTTTAGGATGGATCTGTGGGAAGCCAAGGGCACCTGGCTTGTAGACTGACTTCCGTTGCTCTGTCCTCCAGGGTCTCAGCATGAGGATGTTACCAACACGCGTGACATCCTTGTAGACTCAGGGGCCACCTGAACTTCCCAGACCTTGGCACTAGGGGCTGCAGACAAAAGCCATCCCCTGGGGCCCTGGGGAGCAGCGTGCTCCCCAATCTCGGGGTGCTTTGGCCCTGCAGAGGAGGCGGCTTCCTCCCTCCTGGAAAGGCCGGTGTCTGGGGTTGAGCTCCCCATCAGTCCCAGGGGATAGTACTCCATTGTCAAGTGCAACTCATGGAAAGGGATCAAGCTTAACCCCCTTGACCCGCTCCCTGCTTTGGGCTGGAGCAAGTTTGATCCCCTTCCCACTGGAAAAGCCTGGGCTCCCGGGTTCTTGCCACCGGTCCCTTGGCAGAGCTCATGTCCCCTCTTGTTGCTGTCCCGGCAAGGTCACCACCCAGCATGTGAGCCTGGAACTTTGCACTCCCACGCTGAGGAGACGGGCAGACGCACACTCAGCCCCCACACCAGGCACAAAACATCATTTGACTTTCCAAAATGTGTTTTCTCCCTCACTCACACAATGCTGGCTTTGACAGATTTTCTTGAAGGGACCGATGGCCCACACGCCACCAACCCTGAGTTGACCACAGTGATCAGTAAGGCTGCGACCACCCAGGAGACGGTACGTTCTTTCTGCCTCCATAGGAAGGTGCCACGATGCGCTAGGCCGGAACCATCCCCCACGTCCCCCCACCCCCGCCACCAAGCTGCAGCCTCCACCCCCCGCCTGTTGACAGTTGGCGGGGGCTCAGAGACTTGCCTCCTTCTTTTCCTTTTCTTCAGAGCATATGCAACCTTCTGATACGGGCTGCCTAGTTACTGCTTGCTTGTTGGATCTGGATGATTCCAGATTCTTCTAGAATCTAAGTCCCATCAGAGCAAAGACTCTGCCAGTCATGTCCACGGCTCCCATCCCACTTCCTGGGACAGTGCCCGGTTCACGGTAGGCCCTCAGCAAGGCACGAATGACGCTCTGCTCCATGGGTTCAGCGCCAGTCGTTCCTTCAAGAAACCTCCAGGCCCCAAAGGCGACAGAGGAAATACTACACTAGGGACCTTCCCCAAGGAGCCACAGTGTGTGGATGAAAGATGCATATAGAAAGACGCCCAGTTAGGGAGTTGAGAAAGGTGCAGCTCAGAGAGACACAGAGGAGGTGGGAGACACTGTTTATGGTGAAGGATCAAGGGATGGGACACAGAGGAGGTGGACAAGGGACAGGGAACAGCATGTGCAAAGTGGCAAAGCATGAATTAGCATCTGAGTCCTTTGCCCCAGCGTGATGGAGACCTTCAGCCCCCATCCATTCGCCCTACAGCATTTACTAAGTGCTCTGTGCTCTGGGACCCGCAGGGGTGGGTCCCCTCGGGGGTGGGCCGGTCCCCTCGGGGGTGGGTTGGTTTCTACCATCATGCGCCCACAGACCTGAGGGACAGCAGTCAGTGTGGTTCTTCACGCACAGGGGCTCTGAGCAGACACTGAGGCTCGGGGGAGAGCGGACCCCTCTTACACTGCCCAGCCATGACCCAGACTGCCCAATGCCACAGTCAAGGTGTCATGACTCACTGACCAAGGGTGATCGATTGTCCTGGTTTGCCCAGGACTTACCCCGTCTTCGCCCTGAAAGTCCTGTGTCCCAGGAAACCCCTCAATCCAGGGCAAACCGGGGACAGCTGGTCACACCTGCCCCCATCTTCCTTTCTCGCCCAAGACCCCTCCCCCCAACTCCTGACACCCCTGTCCCCACCCCCACCTCTCAGCCGCTCACAGGTGGGGGCTGGGTTTCCAGCAGCCTGCACTGAGGCAGCCTGTCCTCAGGTAACTGAGAGGGACCGGAAGGTGCTCCAGGTTACAGATGGGGCAGCCGGCCGGCTAGTTTCCAACGTCCATGTGTCCTCCCTTCTCTGATTAAGTCTTCAGACAAGTGCAAGGGGCACAGAAAACCCTGGCTCAGCACACCTTCCCCAGCTCGGAGCCTGGCCGCAGCTCTGCCAGAAACACAGAATCCCCGATCCCTTCACTGTTCCCCTTGTCTGAGCTTTATCTCCAGAGGCCTCCAGGATCCAAGGTCAGGCTTCCCCCACCCCCCAGGCGTCCTTTGTGCATTCAGAGCAAGGCCCGTGGCGGGCGTCCAACAAGCACGTGCTCAAGCAACAGGCAACTAATTATGACATTTCCACGTCCATTTTACAGAAGTGAAAACCAGGGCATAACACTTTTTAGGAACTCACAGCCAGTAGTTATTTCCTAAGACCCTGACGATTCCTTTCTTCAAATGCGGCTACCCTGGATCCAGTCTTCTAGAACTTTCTAGAGCCTTCCCCACTAGCCCTGCAGAGACTCAGACCCCACAGACGCTCTCACCCATGGGGAGTCAGAAAAACTTAAAGACTTCCCCAGATGCCCGTTTCCAGGCTGGGATTTCTAAACCAGAGCTCCCTGCAGAGCAACAGAGTTCCCCCTAGGATACTGACAGAAAACCCTCAGCCTGGAGTCCCCCACGGGCTGCTGGAAGTCTGTGGGGTCCCTCAAATGATGCTCATCCCCCAGAGAATTTGAGGCACAGCACAGAGGAGCTTTAAGAGCCTGGCTGCAAAGGGAAAGATGCTGATTGCATTAACCCCTCCACAAGTATGGAGCTGAATTAGATTTAATGCCTCCTCTGGTCCCCTGCAAGGGCATTGCATGGCAAGAGCTAGGTCCTACGAGTTACACAGTCTTCTAGCTCTGCTATTTATTGCCAGCCGTGACCTTGGACAAGCTCCGTAAGGTCTCCGGGCCTCCTTCTCCATAAAGCGCTAAGTAAGGTCTACTGTGCGGGGTCTGCTGGCTGAAGGGAAAAGCACTCGCATCCACCTGTATCCCGGAACCCTCGCGGAGGTGAGAGAATATAGCTGACCTCGGTGGAGAGGGTGCTATGTGCTAGGTATGCGTTAACCCTCGCATTGATCACTTCGCTGATGTGGTAGGTCCCACTATTACTGCCTCCCTGTATGGATGGAGATGGAAGAAGTGAGGCTCGGAGAGGGTCAGCCACCAGCCCAGGGCTCCACAGCCAGCACGGGACAAATTTTCTCCCTCCGGGTTCCTCCCCTCTTTGCCACTAGACTTGAGGTTTGCTGAACGCAGGTCGTAAGTTATGAACCATTTTATTTTAAGCAGCCGGTGTAAAAGATCGGGACCTGTTTCAGAACTAGAGTTTTCAGAACTGAAATGGTTAGAGAGACTTCCTCAAATCTGCAAGCCGCCCCCCTCCCTCCCCGGCTTCTAGAGGCTTCTAAAAGGCTTCTAGAACAGGGCCCTGTAAACTATGACCTGTTTCAGCACCGCTCTCCTGCTAAGAACGATATTTACATTTTCAAGTGGGTTGAAAAACAAATTGAGAGAGTAATATTCTGTGATAGGTAAAAGTGACACGAAATTCAAATTCCAGTGTCCCGTATGCAGTTTTATTGGGGCACAGCCACGCCCACTCGTTACGGGAGTCCGTGGCTGCTTCAGATATAACAGAACTGAGGAATTATGAGAGCCTGTGCGGCCCATGAGACAAAGATATTTACTATCTGTCCCTTTACAGACAAGGTTGGCCACTTCCATTTATCAGCTCAAGACAAATATCTCACCCACCCCGCACACCCCCCCCAGCCTATCAGCACAGCATTCCTGAGAGGTCTGGAAATCTAGAAGATTCCATTCTATTCCTTTCAGCTACAAGTCTGCAATCCCTGATATCCAGAATGGGCCGACCATCGGCGCATCACATCCGTGATTCTGGGCACATCTGGGGATGCCTGGCTTACTTTTCCTCCTTAGTTTGTTTTTTGTTTTTTTTAATTCCACCCATTTAAACTTAAATTTCTTTCAGAAGGAGAATTTTTTATCTTCACTTCAAATAGACCACCAGGATGAGAGTCGACTGCCATGTATAAGACAACATAAGGGATCAATACGGTGCTTCTATCATCTGAGGCCGAAGCTAGCTTGTGCCTGAGGCCCGCTCCCGGTTAGGGATGTGCAAACATTACAGCCAGACCGGCCCCACACGGAGACGTTCTCCTGACAAAATCCAGTGGTTCCCAACGAGCCCCGTGCAGCAGGATCACCCAGGGAGCTTTTAAGAAGCTCAGATAGGGGCGCCTGGGTGGCTCAGTCGGTTAAACGTCCGACTTCGGCTCAGGTCATGATCTCACGGTCCGTGAGTTCGACCCCGCGTCGGGCTCTGTGCTGACAGCTCAGAGCCTGGAGCCCGTTTCAGATTCTGTGTCTCCCTCTCTCTCTGACCCTCCCCTGTTCGTGCTCTGTCTCTCTCTGTCTCAAAAATGAATAAACGTTAAAAAAAAAAAATTAAAAAAAAAAAAACTCAGATAAGCAGCCCTTGGTCCAGAAACTCCTACATTGGCCTAAAGTGGAGCCCCGATGATTAGGAAAACATTGCATAGTCAGAAGGATAAAAGGAAAAAGTCAAAGGGACGACGGCACGGAGGATGGAGTAGGGAATTACTGGCATTCCGTGCTCCAAGCACATGCCACCACATTCATCCTGTCCATGATGACAGGGGACCAGCAGCTGCTGGTGACCAGCAGCCCCCAGTCCAAACTCAGACCTAGTCTGCACCCCTGCACTGTATTGAGGACCCCGAGGCTCAGGGCTGGGATAAGACCGGAGAGCCTAGTGGGGTGACGCTGACTTTTTCCCATAGTCAATTCTATAAAAGTAAAAGGTCCCACTGGCCATCGGGGGTGGCCGGGAGGGAAACGGGTGATCGAGGCATTTGGTCTGCCCGCTGTCCACCTCAATAAGGGTCTTCCAAAGTGGGGCAGGCTTGGCTGAGTTGACTTCAGCCCATCGCACCCCGGGCCTGGCCAGAGCACAGCCTCAGCCAAGAACACCTGTGCCAGGGGGCTGACTCACCAGCGGCTGTGCGGATCCAACTACTGTGTGGGCCGGGGCAGAGGCAGGCGGAAGTGCCCCCGCTCCCTTCGATGTGACCCGCACTGCCACCAAAGTCACCTCCCCAGCCAGGGAGCACCTCGGGGAAATAGGGAGTGCTCAGAGAAGCTGGAAATAGAAAAGCCGGAGATGCTGGGACCCAGCACCCACTCGGAGCTAAGAATTCCTCGTCCGCCTGTGATCGTATCGGTCCCTCGCGGCAACTCTGCGGGGAAGGTGTGACCAGCCCCACCAAACAGGTGAGCTGGCCATGCAGGTGATGTGACTTGCCGAGATTACACTGCAGGTGGCAGAACCTGGGTCCCAGCCCAGGTCTGTCTGATTCCACCAGTCAAGGCTGCCAGCCCCACCCCTCAGGCCCAGGAGCGGGGAGGAACTCTGCCAAAGCTCTGTCTTCTCTGCACAGGAAGACAGTGACGCCTTGGTCCGTGGGCTAAACTGGCCATGTTAATGGCCTCTTAGCTCCAGGTGGGGGTTTTTGGTTTGCAACACATGCTCAGACACAGCCAGCATGGTCAAGAGCATAGCACATGTTTCCCAACCTCACAGAGAAGGGAGTTGAGGTCCCCAAAGACCGTGCCCTCCAACAAAATAAAAGGGTCCTTCCTGGTGCCCCTGGGCTCCCCTCTCTCTGAGCCACTGCCCACCCCGCCCCCAGGATGGGACATCCTGTTTCAAGCACCCACCTCACCCACCACACTCCTCCTATCCACAGGGCACGGACGTGGCCCTGGAGCCCTCCTCCCCTGTCCAGCTCGGTCAATGTCAGCACGTTAAAGGAATGTGGTTGCCCAAGCCAGGCGGCTTCCAGAGCGGAAGGGCTACCTCCCAGCCACAAACGCGTGCCTCTCTGGCTCCCAAACTAAAGTGGCTCCAGCTAGGAGCTGTGGGACAAACCCCCGCTGCTACCTACAGGGGACAAGGGCAGGGACTTATGGGGCCACCACCCCCCTCCCCAAAGGAGCATATCCATAAGTAGAGACTGCTGGGAGCATATGCCCCCACCCCCAGGCATCCAGGTGCTTCTACCCAGAAGGAAGTGGGGACAAGACAACACCACGAGATGGAATTTTTGTAAAAACTCATGTTCTAAGATTATCCCTGAGCAAAGTTGAATTTGAAATCAGCAAACAGATAAACAGGCAAATTACATAAGCCAGGCTCCACTGCTGCCCAGTCCTGAATGAAGGAATTTAACCTGGCCGCCCCGACTGGCTCTCATCCAGCCTACAACCGCGGCTTGTGGTCACCACGCTCTCCGCAGCGAGTGACAGAGCCCGCAGACTTCCCTGGAACCACTCAAGAAAAGGGTGTGGTCAGCGCGGTGAGGGTAGGGCGCTCCGGGGTGGGCCCCCCGCTCTGGGAAAGCTGTGCCCCGTGTGATATTGGCCACACAGAAAGGATTTCCTGTGAGGAACGGCCTGTCCGTGCGAGAGCCACTGGGGGTTGTGGAGAAAGAACTAGATGCTGGGGGAGGAGGCCCGAGGTCTGGGTCTGACTCACCACGTCCTGCCCAGTGCGCTCCCAGCACGGAACATGGAGAGGCCAGGGGACACTGGTGGTTTCCCTGCATGAACTGTGGGATCAGATCATCGGAGCTAAATTCCAATCCCCTGCTGAGGGCGGGTTGTGGAACCTTTCTGTAAAATAGGACTAGCAGAGCCTGCCTCCTGAGCTGTCTTGAGGATTGAGGGGGAAAATGCAGAGGGCATTCAAGCAACACTAGCGTTCCCTACCGAGTACCGAGTACCGAGTACCGAGTACCGAGTACCGAGTACCGAGGGGCGCCAGCCATCAGGCTAAAGCACGCGAGGCGCCCCAGGTGGCAGCCAGTCCTCCTCATCAGTTTACACTTTCATTCATCCCTTCTTTCATTCCATAGATATGGACTCGGCAGCTACTACGGCCAGGCTCTGGGGACGGAAAAAATCCCCGCACTCAGGGAGTGTCCGTGCTAGCGGAGGGGACGGATGATAAACCCAAGAGCAGACAGCAGACACGTAAGACCATTTCAGTTGGTGGCAAGTGTCAGACAGACAGTGAAACAGGGCGATAGGGCAGGGCGCAAGGACAGGTGCTCCAGTGGCCTGTGACGGGGACTCGGGATCTCAGTGATGAGCATTTGCAGCGTCGGAAAGCCCTGAGGGGGGCGGGGGTGCAGTCTGTAGGCAGAGGAAAGGCAAGAAGGCAGGCCTGAGGGGGGAGGCGCCCAGCGTCCTCGGAGAAGAAATGGACGTCAGACCTGAGTCCCAGACAGGCGAAGGGAGGTCCTCAACTTCCAGCACCGGCCCCGGGGAGCCCCGGAAAAGGGACAGCTCTCCAGAAGGGCAATCTCCAAAGAGGACCCCAAAGGGAGGTGACAAGCATCCCCCCCTTCTCTCCCCAGCCTTGGTTCATGACTCCGGAGCCCACTTTTCCCCTCCGTGTCCTGTGATCACCAGGATCTGTCCCGTCCACTTCATTCAGGGGTGCTCGCTGGGGCGACACAGCCCCCCTGCCGTTCGCGAGATCCGATTTTAAAGTGTAAAGCCTGTTCGTGAGACAGTAATCATGACAGAAGGAAAAATCCTGTATCCCTGCCTTCCGGGAGGTCACAACCTAGTGGGGAATCAGACACGAAAACAGAAATGAGTGGAAAGTATACTGGAAAACAAACCAGCGACCCCACTGGGTTGCCGGAGGAAGGCTTCTGGTTGGAGATACGTAGCAGGGGTTGGCGGGGAGGAGCCGGGGGGCAGGTGCACCTTCTGGCAGAGGTGACAGCAGGAGCGCAGGTCTGGAGGTGGGAAAGACCAGGATGAGTTTGCGGCCTCGTGGGACCGGGTGGTAGAAAGCATGAAATGCCAGCAGGGGAGGCTGGGGGCCTGGGACTTCCTCCTCAGGGCAGGCGGGACCCACCGGAGGGGACGGGCAGGGACTCACCCCCTTAAGTGAGCTGGCCTCTCCCAAGGGTGGCACATGGCCATCGGGAGAGACTGAGGCCCCAAACACCTACTTTGAGGCCGTGGTTCTTGGCTGAGAGAACACCCAGACTTCAAGGCACCTTAGAGCTCTCCTCATGCCGGCCTCCCCTTCGGAAGGGCAGGAAGCCTGAGACTGGCCCAGGTTGAAGGTCGAGGCGCCTGGGGAGCTACCAGCACCTCCCATCATCACAGAAGAGCCAGCTCTTTGAAACAACAAGGAAAGAGGCTACCCCAGTGAGTCAGCCTGCTGTATTATTTCAGCGAATGTCACTCGGGAGGGGCTCAGCCCTTTTCAGACCTCAAATAAAACCCTTGGCTTAATTAGAGCCCTGCCAGTGGCCACAGGGACCCTCCTACTCTATCTAGGCGTTGGTGATGAGTGGGAGGGCCCGACCCCAAAGACAAGCCTCCCCATTTTCATCACGTGACCCGCCCGCATTGTGTCAGGCATGAATACAGACCAAACAGACTTTTAGGGAAGGTGGCTGCGAGGGAAGAATGCTGGCCAAGGACCAGAAGACACCATCTCAGATCGAGATTGGCCCCGAGGCACCACAGAGAGACCTGGGCCAGTCATTTCTTTCTTCCTTTCTCTCTTTTTAAATTTTTTTTTTAAATGTTTTTACTGATTTTTGAGACAGAGAGAGACAGAGCATGAGCAGGGGAGGGGCAGAGAGAGAGGGAGACACAGAATCCGAAGCAGGCTCCGGGCTCTGAGATATCAACACAGAGCCTGACGCGGGGCTCGAACTCAAGGACCGTGAGATCGTGACCTGAGCCAAAGTCGGACGCTTCACCGACTGAGCCACCCAGGTGCCCCTGGGCCGGTCACTTCTAATTGCGGAGACTCAGTTTCCCCAGGGGTAAAAATAGAGGCTCAAATGAGAGGAATCCAAGGCTCCGGCTGGTTCTGGCATTCTCTTATTCTCCGCTGCAGCTGTCAGTTCGAGAACACTGCACACACATTCCCCGCAGGCACATACACTGAGGGCTTGTTTCCCAGCGTCTGAAAGATGCCCGACTTGTGCAGTTCCGTCTCCGCGGGTCCTAAGCCCTGCCCTACGGGGAGGTAGCACCAGCCCCATCAGGCACGTGAAAAATGGGGTCACAAAGGGGCGCCTGGGTGGCTGTCGGTTAGCGTCCGACTTCGGCTCAGGTCACAATCTCGCGGTTCGTGAGTTCGAGCCCCGCGTCGGGCTCTGTGCTGACAGCTCGGAGCCTGGAGCCTGCTTCGGATTCTGTGTCTCCTCTCTTTCTGCCCCTCCTCCGCCCTCGCTCTCTCTCTCCCTCTCTCAAAAAATAAGCATTAAAAAAAAAATACCGTTTAGGGAAAAAATGGGGTCACAGGACACAGAGCAGGGGGACCCGGCCCCAGGTCTCCACTCCCCAGGGGGGCACACAAGCTGGACACAACCGCTGTCTCCGTGCCCGACGCGCATCAGAACCACCACCGAATGCATCAGTCCTGGGGCATCCGGCGCTCTGAGACCCTTTGGCCGGGACAGCTATCTCTGCAGAGGGAAGACCCAAAGAACACCTTGGATGTGGGCAGAGGGCAGGTGGCCAGGAATTGAAGCGAGCATTCAAAGCACCAGGGCCCCAAGTGGGATGGGTTCCCCAAATCTCGGCGCACCGCTGCCCCACTCCATCATAAGGAAGAAGGTGTGGCGGTCAGAGCCGTCCGGCCCGAGAGCCTCCTGTGATCTGACAGCTGGGCAGAAACCACCCAACGACCCTGGACAAGGGCATGTCCCCCCCACCTGCCAGCTGGGCCGGGACGACAGGGACTGCAGCTCCGGAGGAGCGAAGGCCGCGTTCACAGCACAGCACCCGCGAAAAAAACTTTCAGCGCATCCTCTGGGTGAGGCTCCCGCCCCGTCACTTACTCAGCTGCCATGGGGATTTGGGGCAAGGCCATCAACCTCTCTGACCCTGTTTCCCCAGATGCAAAATGGCGATAACCATACCCGTGGCGGTTAAGTTGTCCTGATAACTCCTAAATATATCCAGCTTGCCCCACAAAGAACAGGAAAAATAGGGGTGGCTCCCCAAGGCCGGTTTCATGGGAAAGGAGAGCATGGGCACTGCTTATGCAGGTCCTTTGGTGACGTTTGCGTTTGTGTAAGTTCCGGAAGTTGTGTGGTCGTTGCACGCGGCAGCTCTCTGCTCGCGTTCAACAATTAAAATGATCACTTTAATCTCGGATGAATGTAAACTTAAATAACATAATAAATAAACGAGTCAAAAAATAAATAAACGGAAACCTGAGTTTAATCTCAGGGCCGCCCGTTGCCCTGTCTCCAGGGGGCCCTTGCCACAGTGGTGTCGCGGCGAGAGGCATTCAGGTGTGGCGGCGCAGAGCAAGCTGTCTTCCCTACCTTTGGGCCTGATGTTGACCTGGGCCGGGGCATTTCCACCAGCCACAAAAGCAACAGGTTGTGTCCAGGGGACCCGAGGTTCCTCCCAGCTCAAATATTTCAGGGTTTTCTGATTCACAAGCATAAATCATCACACCAAGACCTTAAAAACTCTCATAGATAATCTGAGATTGCAGAGCGTTTACACCATCTCCCAGTCGTATGTCTTCAAAGAGGGAGATGATTTCTCCGCATAAGATGCCATGGGTCTGTCACAGGGTAGGGTTTGTGTTTGTCGTGTTTTATCAAATCCAGCCAGACTACCACTGGAATCTGTGGGAAGAGTCTGATTTCCCATGAGAGCTTTGTGAAATGTTTCATATTACCTTTAAAAAAATTTTTTGTTAATGTTTATTTATTTTTGAGAGAGAGAGGGAGGGGCAGAGAGAGACCCAGAATCCAAAGCAGGCTCCAGGCCCTGAGCTGTCAGCACAGAGCCTGATGTGGGGCACGAACTCACGAACGGTGAGATCGTGACCTGAGCCGAAGTCAGATGCTTAACCATCTGAGTCACCCAGGCGCCCCTCACATTACCTTTTAATTGTATCTGCATGTAAGATTTGATATACACAATGGAATATATAGGCATGTATGTGTATAAACAAATGTATATTCGTAAATGATGAAGCATAAAAATACTTTAATAGCACCCACGACTGCACCACTCGACAGAAAAACATAATGGATCCCACCGAGACTGGACCTGGCTCCTCTTTGACCCTGTGCCCTCTTCCCCACCCTGATTTGGGGGTTACCATTCCCCTGCTTTTCATAAAATCTGCTTAAATTTAAAAAAAGACTCCATATAGAGAGGCACACATAAAACATACATGGCGTCCCCAGCAGTTCCAAGGTAAATTCTTCTATCACGGACCCCATGACCCTACCAATCCCCTCTTCCCACACACCCCCCACCCCCCACCCCATGATCATCTCTGCCCCACGATTGCTTGACTTCTCATGTATACATCGCGAAACGACTCCTCGTTCCTGTTTGTATTTTGAGCTTTCCTAATTAGCAGCTCTGTGCCCTGCCTTTCAAAGCATTTCGGAGATGCTGGGATTCCCTGCACAGAGTCTGCAGCCTAGAAATCCAGGCAAGAGGTGCAGGCCACAGTACATTGTCACGATCGCATTAGGTGGATTAGGAATAATAAAACCACGATAACTCCTCCTATGATGTGTCCCCGCCCCCCGGGGCATTCTGCTGAGGCTTGTCCCCAATTGTCTCATTTATCCCCACAGCAACCCCACAGGGGGCCTCTTATCTCTACTTTAGAGAAGACAAAATTGAGGCTTTGGCTGCGGGGACTGTCCCCCATGTGCTTCCTGGCAGCTCAGCCCCAGGAACATCATCCCCAAATCCTGAAGTCGTGATTCCCTGGGGGTGGAGAGGGTCAGTAGACAATTCCAGAACTTCCATCTCCCCCTCCCAGGTTCCTCTCGTGGTGGCCCTACTGGGCTACTTTCAGACGTTAACGGGGGAAGAAAGTTCAGAATCCATTCTTCCCAGCAAATGCCAATGTCTTAATGATGAGCGGGATCCTGCCTCGCCCATACTGTTGGCCTGGTGATTAGCGTCATTTCTTTCTATTGCCTGAGACGCACTGTGTGGTATAATGAAGAGCAGCGAGTCAACGGCCTCGAGTTCGAATCCTGACTCAGCCACCCCTGCCCTCTGAAACCTGTCTCCTCATCCATAAATGGGCCAGCAATGGCACCAGCCTTGGCCTTCGTCGGGGTCATAGGAGGTGAGAGACAGAACATGCTTCCTAGGAGCCCACAGACACAGGGGATCCCCTGGCAGACCCCTCTCAAATGTCTCTGCCTGGCTCAAAGACCAGCTTTCCTGATGGAAAGGCTCTGAGGGAGATCATCCAGGGCCACCCACCATTTGACAGACACGGGAAATCAAGGCAGAGAGGCAAGGGCAGAGCTGAGGTGGGCAGGGGGGAGGGACTCAGGTGTCCCAACCAGGTCCCGTCACCCTACACGGTGACAACGCTGTGCGGTGCCTGGCACCCTACAAAACACTACTCGTGGACCGTCTCATCGAATGCTCACGGCACCCACGATGTGGGTGCTACGGTTATCCCCCTCTCGTGGGGAAGAAAACCGAAACTCTGAGAGGGGAAGGGAGGTTTTCATGGCCAAGGCCAAGGCAGGCCTGGACCCAGGTAATCTAACGTGGCCACCCCCATTCTCAACAGCTAGGCAACACGGGAAGGCCCTCAGTCCTCTTGGCTCTCAGGGGCCCCAAGGCTTTTAGGGGGTTGTGCTGGACCTGTCCGGTCTTACCTCCCTAGAACGGCAGTCACAGCTGTCCCTGCCCCAGGTTTTTGCATCAGGAGATGGGGGGGGGGGGGGGGCCACCCAGGCACAGACAGGTCTGCGGCCGCAACAGAACATGCAAAGCAGCTATGCTACAGGGCTGTTCCCATGGAGACAAACTCACCCTGAAGGGTGTCTGCAGGGGGCCAGCCTGCACCCTGAGGCAGAAACCAGAGCCGGGATCCTCACCCCTCCCCTCAGGACCCCCAGCAAGACAGGAGGAGTTCCCAGCCCACTCCCCCCTCCAGCTGCCCTCAGAGGGGCCTCTCTGGCTGAAAACGGCACCCTGGGGCCAGCAGGCAGGACACAGCTGCGGCTGTCGGGCAGCAGAGAGAAGTCCTGCTTGAGGAATGTGCAGACCCACACGTGTCAGAGAGCCCCGCTGGGGACCGGTTCCGGGAAACAGAGCAAAACAGCCCGGTGGCACCGGCTCGTGCCTCCCGCCTCCCAGCCCTGACCCCTGGGGGCTGCTGGCTGTGCAGGAGGCAGGGCCTGACCCTTCCAGAGAGCCCGATTCTGTTCTCGGTCGTGCAGCCCCAGGGAAATCGCTGCCCATCCCTGGGCCTGTTTCCTCTCTTCTTGGTGGAGGAAGGAGGCCGTCCCGCCAAGCTCAGAATGGCAGTGATTTTGTGACATACTCCCTTTTCTGGGAGGGCAGTCTCTTGTCCCTCGCTGTCTCCCCCTGCCCTCACTCGCCTGGGATGGGGCATGCTTCCCTTGCATGTCAGGCTCCCCCCCCACCGGCTGCCTGCCTGGTTACATCCACCGGGCCCACTGTCTAGAGTCAAGATCTGAAGACCCTAAAGGTGGTCAGCATCCATTGGGGGCTCGCTCAGCCCCGCAAGAGATCTTTGGCCTCACTATGCCCTCCTTGAGAGATGTGGGATGAGGCTCAGAGAGGCCGAGCGGCTTGCCCAAAGCGGCACAGCCGGGAGGTGTCTGAATGAACCCGAAGCTGTCCGGGGCTACCGGCCCCCCCACCTCCTCCAGCGCGCCCGCTCCGGGCTGTCCCAGGCACTAGGAAGCGAGCGCGTGGTCGCCAGGAGGGGGTATTGATGCCCGCGATTGCTGCCCAGGCCCGGGACAGCCGGCGGCGCGGGCCCGCGGTGACAGGTCCGCTGGCCCCAAGCGGCGGCTGAGTGAAGACTGGAGGCGGCGCCCGGCCCGCCGGGGACACGCTGCCCAGGGCTCAGGGGCTTTTTCTTGGGGGCCGCGCCTCCAGGCTTGGGGAGCGGAAACGCTCGGGGACTTCGCAGGCGGCAGGGATCGGTTAGGTTTAAACTAAAAATACCCGCCCGCCCGCAGCTGTCACGCCAGGGCCCCCGCCCCCGCGCCGGGCGCGCCTCCCCAGGTCCCCTCGACTTTCGGCGACCCCGATCCCTGGGAGGCCCGTCGGGGCTGGGCCGGGGGCCGCGGCCCCGACCCTCCCGGCCCCGGCTCGGCCTCCGCGCCCCGCGCCACTTACCGGGTCCGGAGCGTGCAGGAGCGCGGCGCCGCGGGCAGCTCCGGCCCAGCCGCCCTCCTCCCTGCGTCCCGGGCGGCTCCGGAGCGGGGCGGGGCCGGGGCGGGGCCGGACACTCGCCCCCGGCCCCGCCCAGTCCCCTCGGGGACCCGCCGCGGGAGCCGCCCCGGGGCCGTGCCACCCGGCCGGGCCGAGCAGGACGCGCCTGGCCCCGGGCTCCAGGCGGAGGCCCCCGGCGCACCGCCCCAGCCCCGCGGCGCCCAATCGCAGACCGCCCCCCTCCGAGGGAAGGAGCGCCGCCGCGGGGGCTCCCCATCCTCACCCCCGGGCTCCGCGCCCCGGGCTACCCCCTCCGGCCCAGGAGCCGTCCGGATCCCCGGACCCCCGCCTGCCTCCGCCTGGGTCTCATCCTCGGGAGGGCACGGAGCTGCCTGTCCCCCGGGGGAAAGTTGGATCTGGGGAGGGAGATCCTCTGGCGTCCAGATTTGGGGAGAAGGCGAGGGGGGCGGGCAGGTCTGGCCCCCCTCAGAGCCGAGGTGCGGCCAAAGGCAGGGGCACTCCTCCCGGAGGCGCGAAATCCAAGGAGGAAGTGACACCTATCAGCTGGCCTGACAGTGGGGGCGCCCCATCCGGCCACTCCTACCCCACAGTGCCCGGAGCCACCGCGGGGGGGGGGGGGGGGGGTGGGAATCTCTCTGGGTCCCGGGCTCAGATGGGAGCCCCGAGGATGTCCAGAGGAAGCGACTGCGGGGGAGGGGGGAGGGGGGTGAGCCCCAAGGAATGTGAATTAAAAGCATAATCTGGATATCTCACAAACCGCAAGGCCCTGGTAAGTGTCTCCCTTCTGTCCCCACCGCCGCGCAACAGGCTTACCGTCCCACGTTTGATCCGCAACTCCACCAACTCTTAAACCTCACGGCAGACTGTCTGAATCTTATCTGCCTCTGTGCCTTTGGCTCCCAGCGCATTAGGGCTCTTTGAACTGTTCTCCACCCCAGCCCTGATCCTTGTCAGCCTAATTACATCTCTGCCTGATTGGTTCTGTCTCCTTTGGGTGGGGATGAGAGCCGCTAAGGACACAACTGGTGGAACTATGTACCACGGGGACTCCAGGCTTTGCAACTTAAGTGTGGCTATGCCCATTTTGCAGACGAGGAAATGGAGGCTGGGCTTGAGGAGTTAGGGAGCTGCCCCAAATCTAGTGCTTCCCGGAGGGTGTTTTCCTCTATCCGTATTTGTTGAATAAATCAGTATAAAATCATTGTAAAACAGGACCAGATAGTCATGGTGTGTGTGTGTGTGTGTGTGTGTGTGTGTGTGTGTGTGCGCGCGCGCGCGTGTGTCTTTTCCAAACTGAGGGCAAAGGAGAAGAATGCCAAAGGCCAGAATTAACACTGGGGTAGACCAAGCTGAAGTTAGAATGCCAGTGTCAGCCACACCTTCTAAGGCAGGGCTCAGGACTCCCTTCATTAAGCTGTGATTATTCACAGGGTCATAGGACTTGCCAGCAAAGGGCCTCTCCCCTGCTTCCCCTTGACCTGTTCTAGGTATCTTATTATGTTCCTCATTATCATCTTGACTCCATCGGAAACGCTGACACCGGCCTTGGGGCCACGACAGCCACGTGAAAGGCCCAGAGGGCAATTACGATCGTGATGCCTGTGCTTGGATAGCGCTCTTTGCTTTCCCCCCCCAGCTTTCACGTGTGTCTCCCCATTACACCCCTGCACAGGTCTTCTGGGTAATTAGGAAAAGCTTAATTGGTTCTGTCTGAGGGTGGAGACTGAGACGCACAGAGGTCAGGGGCTTTGCCCGAGCGCGAAGATGGCCCCACCGGCGCTGTTGGAAAGACAGAGCGGCTGGCCGCCAGCGGTCGGCTTCCTGCGGTGAGCCATGGCGGGGCACAGTTGGGGTAGGGAGTTCAAGCCCTGGCACCAAACTGCCCGAGTTGGCAGCTTTCTGCTCATTACTCATTCTTGGTTTCCTTTTCTGTTAAATGGGCCTAATAACGGGAATCTATCTTGAATGTTTCTGCGCCTGACGGCGTGAGCACCCGGCTCACGTGAGCTGTTCCGGGTATGGTGTGATCGCCACAGGTTCTGGTAAACAGCGATTCAGTCTGTCATCAAACATTTCCTGGGGCGTCTGGGTGGCGCAGCCGGTGAAGCGTCCGACTTCAGCCAGGTCACGATCTCGCGGTCCGGGAGTTCGAGCCCCACGTCGGGCTCTGGGCTGATGGCTCGGAGCCTGGAGCCTGTTTCCGATTCTGTGTCTCCCTCTCTCTCTGCCCCTCCCCCGTTCACGCTCTGTCTCTCTCTGTCCCAAAAATAAATAAACGTTGAAAAAAAAAATTTAAAAAAAAAAAAAAACATTTCCTGAGCGCCTACTATGTGCTAGTCCCTGGGGATATGGGGAGGGAGGCACGGAGTAGGACCCCCCCGGGAGGAGGAAGTCACTGTGCAAGGATTCCGTGTCCAGGGGGCTGTCTCCTGAATGGGGCCGTGAGGTGCTGAGAGAGCGCAGAGCACCGGCTTCAAACCTTCCGGACCCGCATTCGGGACCCGGCTCTGCTACTTTCCCGAATGAACCCTAGCAAGCCATGCAACCTCGTAGAGCCTTAGTTTTCTCATCTCTTGAGTGGAGATAGCAATAATATTCCATAGGTGAAAATAGATGTGATAAAAAAAATATACAGAAGCTGCAAAATGCTGGGCACGTATTAGTACTTTTATTGTCATCAGTTATTATCTTCAGCTTTACCGGGCTTGGGGATTTGTGAGAACGCTCTCCCGTTGCTTTTCTTAAGCCTGCCGTAAAAAACAGGGCCTTGTTTTTCGCGAATTCTGCGGCAGTCCTCGGCCACTCCAAAGTAGTCCATGCCGAAGGGGAAAGCCTGGAGGAATCGGTGCGGGAGAAAGGGGGAGTTTGCAACTCGGAGGGCTATGAAGCCTTCACCTCGTGTTCAGCATCACCCGCTGCTAGAGAAATTCGTGGAAACAAAAACTGATCTGGAAAGAAAATTCTGGCAAAGGACGGTGGGGGAGAGCCCCTCTGTCATCTCTGGAATTGAGCACAGGAAACCCCGCCCTGAGGCCTCCCTTTCAGAAGTGGCCCAGAGAGGGAACCACAAGAAGGCCCTAAAATTATGCCATTCGGAAATTCTGACTCACTTGGCGGCGGGGGCTGTTTGTGTAACGTACAAAATGTCTCCCAAAAAGTGAAATTGCTGCTCCTTCCCCCCACCTCTCTTCCCTGCAGCCGACATCGCCACCACCACCCGTGGGGAAGCAGGGGCCGACTCACTGAGCCGGGGGAACTGATCCAGGTCTGTTACGCCTTGGCGGTTCCTTAGCTTGCCTCCACCGCGATCCGTGCAAGCCTTGTTTTGCAGGCATGATTTTTAGTTGTCTGTGTGTTTGGTCTCCATGGGAAGCTTAGAACAAAAGCTGGAGGGGCTCTCTGGGCTCATCCAAACCTCTTGTTGTATGAGTGAGTAAACTGAGGCAAGGGGGCAGGAAGGAGGGGCCCTGCCCAGGGTCCCACGTGGTAATTGGTGCTCCGGAAACCTCTGTTGCCACTTCTCTGTCTCTAGCCTGGCTTTCCCCTCATGATGACTTAAGTCAGTCCCATTGGCCGCAGGGCGATGAAAAGCTCGCACGGGGGTGGCCGTTTCTGGGGTGCCTCCTCAGAGAAGCCCTGAGCTGGGCAGGAGAGCTGTTCTCATCCTGGCTCTGCTCTCAGCGGCTTCGTCTTCTGTTTTCTTTCTAGCCAGCGGAGTGCTCTTCTGTCTTTCCCACTCTGGTCCTATCATGTGCTTGGGGGGGGAGGGGGCAGGGGTGGGCACCAGCCTGGATCGTTCTCAGAGTACGTTGCTGACCCCACCAGCAGCAGCCACCCTGTAACCGGGCAGGCACACCCCTGCTGGAGGGTCACGAGTCCTATCAGGCACCAAGCATGGGAACTGGAGTAATTCAGGACACCTGTCTACACACACGAACTGTGCTGCTTTTATAAAATAAAGACACAGAGTGTGTTGGAAACACAGGACTGGATCCTGGGATGACTGGGTCCCAGTCCTGGTTAATGCTGCTAGTTAGTTGTGTAACGTTGGGCCACTTCTGAGTTTCTGAATCTGGAAACGAGGGAGTTGGAGCAGGATCACCTCCCGGTTACTCCTCTCAGTTTAAAAGCTGAGCCACCTGGGTGGCTCAGTCGCTTAAGCATCGGTCAGCTCAGGTCATAATCTCGTGGTTTGTGAGTTCGAGCCCAGAGTCAGGCTCCTTACTGATGGTGCAGAGCCTGCTTAGGATTCTCTCTCTCTCCCTCTCTCTCTGCCCCTCTCGTGCTCACACATTCTCTCTCTCTCTCTCTCGAAATAAATTAAAAAAAATAATAAAAAACTGTGTGAATTTTAATCGTATTACGACTGTTAACATATTCCAAGGATTAAGTACTAACAGAGACAAAATGTCAAGTACAATCGACAAACTTCACTCCTAAAAAATAAAATCTTTCTAGAACAGGCTTGCTATATATTTCTCCCATCCGTGGGCAACCCTATCTAGTCTTTCTGCTTCTTCTGGGAACACCGTAAGCGGTTTTTAAAAAAAAAATTTTTTTTTAATGTTTATTCATTTTCTGAGAGAGAGAGACAGAGCATGAGTGGGAAAGGGGCAGAGAGAGGGAGACACAGAATCCGAAGGAGGCTCCGGGCTCTGAGCTGTCAGCACAGAGCCTGACGCGGGGCTTGAACTCACGAACCGCGAGATCATGACCTGAGCTGAAGTCGGGCGCTCAACCGACTGAGCCACCCAGGCACCCCATAAGTGGTTTTTTTTTTTAATTAAACCTTTGATTTGGAGGTAATTGTAGATTATGCAGTTGTAATAAACTAGGCTGAACGATCCCTGTACCTTTTCCCCAGTTTCCCCCAATGGTAATGTCCCTCCGGTTTGGGGCTATTGTGAGTAGAGCAGCTGTCAACATTCAGTACGGGTTTGGGGGGTCAATAGAAGTCTTCCCACTGGGTGTTTCAGCTGTTGGTTGTAGTACCCGTCCATAATGCCGCACCACCAGGTGGGTTCCCACTTGCTTACAGTGATGCGCACGCTCCCGGGATGTTTATGCGTGCGGCGGTTGCCCAGGACTGGGCTGGGAGTTGTGGAAATCCGGCAGAAGCAAACTACGCGGTTCCTGCCATCGGGAACTTGCCATCTATCGAGGGAGCAACAGTGAGACTCAGACATTGAAATGACACTGAAATAACAAGACCGCACCGCACGTTATCAAATGCTAGGCTGCGCGGTACAGAATTGAGCCTTAGAGGAATCCAGAAATGGGAGGAGTGAAGGCCCAAGTGTCTGGGGGAAGGCGTTCTGGGTAATGATGATACCTAACACTGATTAAGGGCTTACTACGTGCCAAGCACGGTACTAAGCCTTTACTCATATTAACTCACTTGCTCCTCATCACGACCCTAGAGCTGTCAGCATAGAGCCCAAGGCTCGAACTCATGAACCGTGAGATCATGACTTGAGCCAAAGTCAGATGCTCAACCGACTGAGCCACCCAGGCGCCCCAATCACGACCCTCTAGGGTGGCTACTATTAACCGATTTTACAAATGACGGAATAGAGAGGGTAATAACTTGCCCGTCATCACACAGCTATCGTATGACCCATCTAGGGTACAGAGCCAGGCGTTCTGGCCTCGGGCCACACTTAATCGCTGTGGATTCTGTCTGTCTGGTAGGAACGGCGGAGGACCATTTCCTGGTCGTGATTCAATTCCCACCCATTTGTTAGGTTATATTTTTACACAGAGTTACGTTGAACCTGAAATGTTAAACTCTGGCTTCCCTGGTGTGATGAATTCCTTAGGGGTCAAGGTTATAGATGAAAACTTAAAGTGCTTTGGAAAGAACGGCACCAGCTTTAGTAACAGGTGAGAACCCTGCAGGTCATGTGTGTGCGGTGACAGGCAAGCACCAGCCTGGAAGCCTGTTCTGTGTGTGTGTGTGTGTGTGTGTGTGTGTGTGTGTGTGTCTGCTGTGAGAGGCAAGGACCAGCCTAGAAGTCTGCTCCGTGTGTGCGCACATAAACAGCAGGACTGAATGCTCTGGTTATGTTGATTACCTGTGTGAGTGGCAAGAAATGCATCAAACTCCCAGCTTCATACCATAAAACACCCAGGCTGGCCGAGTGCATTTCAGATAACGTGCTTTCGTGTTTTCTGAATCTCTGTATACCACAAAAGCCATGTCCACACTTGGCTCTCTCCGTGGCTGCTAAACGTACGAGGGGTGTGATTTGTCTTCCGTCACAGCGTCCACGACCACTCGCCCTTACGACTTCATCATTTTGGTTTAAGCGACAGGATGCGGGCAACCTGGCTTATTTGTCTGCTTTCGTTTTGAAAACGAAATGCAGCCTTGAGGGCACCCTTGCTGCCAGCCCTGGGGTGGGCGGGCAGCATGAAGGGCTCTCTGGGTGAGAATCTCCCAACGACGTGGGGTCCCTCTGGGCTCTGCGTCCCACCCCCCACCCCCGCTGGCTAACCCTGCTGGGCCATGTACCCCCGCCCCCCCCCCCCCGCCCCCACACTGTCTCCACATCTAGAAAGCGGGGCCAGTTTCGCCCTGTCTTCCCTGCAGGAGCTGTCCACGAGCGTCAGGATGACGAGAATGTGCCACAGACTCGTTTTCTGTGCAAATGTGTGCTATTGTGGGAAATTAGATCCTGCAATTACGATGCTTGCAAACAAAACTTGAGGACAGAAGCCAGCTCAGGAAGAGGCTGTGAGTCAGGAAGACTTCTCCGCTACGGGGGCAAGAGAAATCTTTCATTCTTTTGCCCCCTGGAGACACGTTTTTGTGACCTGCCGAAGTGTTCTCGGCTTGCTTTTCAGCGGGCTCGGCTGTGCTGGGCAGGCGATAACATAGAGGTCCTGTGCGATAGGCAGCAAGCCCAGGAAGCCGGGAGGCCTCTGGGCCCCGCCTGGCAGGCACGCGGGGGCGTGGCCTTGGCCCTGGTGTCGGGGCAGCGGAACCCAGGCTCCAGGGCGGGGCTTCCGCGTCGCCCCCTCCATCAGGAGGGGAGCGGACCGCCCTGGGGGGCCCTGTGCCTGAGCGGCAGGTCCGGGCTCTGTGCGAAACCCTGCTGCTCTTGGGGACAGTTTTCGATGGCCCAAGATGTTCCCCAGCAGGGCCTCATGCACAAAGCATTAGGCTCTTGCCGCAAAGGAAACAAAAACAGAAACAAAAACGGATCCTGCAGCAAACGACTTGACCGCAGACTCGCAGAAGGAGCTCTTTCTAGACTGCCTGCTCGCAAGTTCCCGCTGCTGCAGGAGGTGCACCTGGCCTAAAGATCTGAAACAACTCTCCTCCTCAGTTTCTTCTTTGATGTTGTGGAGCTGGCATGCAGAGAGGAACGGCGAGTGCCACTCCGTGCGCCCTCCCGGCTGCCCTCTCGGCAGACAGAGGCAGCCCCGCGCGCACGGCGTTTTTGGTGTCCTCGGGTGTTCCAGAAAGGCCCTTGCTGGCACGGCGCCTCGGGAGTCAAGGTCGTTCACCATCCACACTGAAATGTTTGCTCGTGTCACTGCCGACTCTGGGCAAAAGCGCCGGGGCCTGTCTGCTCGGTTTACAGACTCTGAGTTCGCACGTCCGCGCGGGGATGACAGCCAGAAGTCACTTTCCACACCCCCTGGCCTGGCTCCGTGTTCCAGAGACCCTGAGAGGTCCAGGGAACACCCCGGCCGCTCCAGCCCCCAACCATGCTCACCTCGGTCACCAGATCCAGGCGACACTTGGGTCCTTTGTGGCCTCTCTGCCACCTGCCTCCTTTTCAGTCCCATGGCCTGCTCTTTCCTGACTGCACACCTTCCCCAATTTCTTCTGCAGCTCCCTTTCTTGTTCTCCCCGCCCAAATCTCCAGTCATCAGGCCCAGACCTGTAGAGGCAACAGTCTGAGTGTTTGCTCCCACGTTGTATTTTTCATTTTAACTTAATTTTTAAGTTTTTACTTATTTGAGACAGAGAGCAAGCGAGCACGGGACAGACAGAGAGAAAGGGAGAAGAGAGAGAACCCCCAAGGAGGCTCAGCACTGTCAACGCAGAACCCGATGCGGGGCTCGGTCTCACGAGACAGGAGATGGTGACCTGAGCCGAAACCAAGAGTCGGACGCTTAACCGGCCGGGCCGTCCAGGCGCCCTCTGTGCCCCCATATTTTAGGTACAACTTAATGATTTCGAGTCCTCTCTGAATGTCCGAAAGCAATTCACAACTCGCCCTCCGATCCCTCCCTTCTCCCCTGTATCCCAAGCCTCAGTAAGGAGACAGCAGCTGCACGTGCCAGAAACCTGGGGATAAGCCCAAGGCCCTGGCTTTTCTTCCCAGCCAGTCACCAAATCCTCAGAGAAACCCTCACACTGGTGCCCTCTGCTCACCCCGGTGCCTTCCTGGCCCCCCTCTGCCACCCTGCCACCTCCTTTTCACGTTCAACGTGCCCGCCAGGGGGAACTCTCCAGAGCTCCGCAGCTTACACTCTTTCCGTGACCTTCTCTCACTCTGGGGAGGAGATCCGAACCCCTCAGCTAGGTCCACGGGTCCTCCTCTCCCCAGAGCGAGCTCGGACCTCCGTGCCTTTGCCGGGGATGCTTCCTCTCCTGGACCATCCTTCCTTTTTCAAACAGTGGCTCTTCACCCTTCTTTCAACACTCAGCTCAAGTGCCGACCCCTCTACCAAGCTTTCTCTGGTCCCAGAGGCGCTGACTCACTGCCCTGGCGGGGGGAGGGGGGGTCCACCGGCACCAGCACCGGGACATTCTTGCATCTGTCCCCGCCATCTGGCTGTGAGGCCCTGGGGAGCGGAAGTGTCTTGCTGACCACTGAACCCTGCTTAGCATCCCTGGGGGGATGTGTCTTCACATCCTATGGCATCGGTGGTCGGCAGTGTGAGTTTCATGCAGTTTGGAATTTCTGAGATACTGTCCTGTATCGCTCACCATGGTACGGGTTCTTCGCTTGAGAATTATGCATGGAGCGTGTACTGAGTGCTAAGGACTGGGAGGCAAAATAATGAATTTTGTCACACCAGAAGCTGATGGTCGGCTGGCGGGGGAGGGGAGCAGGAAAACAGCAACAACCACCACCATAATCCGTACAAAACCCCTGAAGGGTTTGGCCCCCAACAGCGAGAAAACGGGGCTGGGCCATAGGACACGCAGTGGTTATGTTCTTTGACGCCTCCAAGTTTGCCTCCTGGATTGCACGCTTTAAACCGTTGTATGGACGCCCGTCTGCAGGCCTGCTGTTAGCTGAGCTCTCTTAAGCCCAACAGTTGGTTCGCGGTTTAGAAAGACCCAACTGTACGCCCATAGCATTCAATCCCTCACCATCTAATTCAACGGAGTATTTCTAAGGGGCTTACCATGGACTAAAAGGAGGTACATAACAGGAGGAGGATAATATTCTGTTTATCTGGCATAATGAAGGAAGAAAGTATTCTTCTGGTTTGTTTTTTACCATCGCCCCTTTAATAAAGCCAGTGTGTATAATTTGTGCTGGCAACCTAATATACGCTATGTTTCCTTGACTTCTTCACCAAAGCACATGGATCGTAAGTCTTTTCTTGGTGACTTGAAATTTTTATACCAGGCTCTAACGCTCAAGGCATAGTGCCATGTGAGGGCTGTTGGCCCCACTCACATCAAATGCTCCCTGAATGCTGCTTTAAAACAAATCCCAAAGACGGTCGGCTTTGGCTTCTTAATTTTTGCAATCTCCTGTTGGCCTTGTAGTCCTTGCTTCCTCCTGCATTTAGCGTTAGCCATGCAAGTTTACTGCTTCTCATGCGTTGTGGCTGTAATGGGAGAAAAGTAAGCAAGCTAGGCCTTCCTTAAAACAAGAGTAGGCCTTGGGAGGACGGAGGGGCTCTTCCAAAAATCTGGCCAGCAGAAGACTTCCCAGACACTCTGTGCAGGGACAGGGACGGCAGGTATTGGCTCTTACTGCCCTGCCTTTCTAGAAGGACTAGTGCCCCCTACCTGCCTTGCCGGGAAAGGCAGGCACTAGGGAAGAGCTCCAAGTGTCTCAAAAGACAGAATGATTTTGAAAAGACGTGTGTTACTTTTGAACACGAGCAAAAAGCCCTTCAAGTAAAAGGTGATCATATTGGCCCCGTCCCCAGCCAGCCAGCCAGCGGGATGTGTGAACTGTCACCGGGCTGCAGCTGCATGGGAGGAAATGAGATGGACCAGTGGGGGTCTCTCGCCCCCAACCCCCACCCGGCTCACACAGACAGGGCTGCGCAGATACAGGCCCCCCCCCCCCCCCCCAGCAGAAGTGAGAATGCCAGGTCAGCTGCGTGTGTAGCTGCAGAGGGTGGCGGGCCTGAAATATGTCACCTTCTGCCCAAGGCTTTTCATACACAACTCTTGGTCACTCAATTTTTGCAAAGCACTTCTCCTTTTTCTCTCTTACAGAGTATAACTGGTTTCTCATACAGTCTTTTCCTGCAACTCTGAAGCTCCCACGCACAGAAATTTGATGTCAATTAATTATATCTCGGTAGGCTACACTTTCGGAAGGTATAAAGTTTAGAATTAACAAAAGGGATCTTTCCGGCCATAAAAGCAAAAAAAAAAAAAAAAAAAAGGGGGGGGGGGAATTACTTAAAATCCTCCACTTTTTCCCTATAAAGGAAATCGAACAGTTAATGAATGTCTCCTCCCATTCCCTCTCCACCCCCTTCCTCTGTCAAACCCTGGGTGAATTTCCCTTCCTTGGCTGGCTGGATGGTTGCAGAAGCCCGGAACTGGATCGCTGTGATGGCAAGATTTAATTTCGAGGGCACGGGTTCAGACTCAAAGGCTGAAGTACAAAGTGCAATTCTGACTCATCGGAAAGAGTATTTGTGGTCTTGGCAAAACGTCTTAGCAGTCATTCAAGAGAAAACAATGAAAATTTTCTCTATGTTCATCTGGCCTCAACCTCAGTGATCATCAGAGGGAGACATAACCTTCTGCTAACGGATAAACCCTCGTAGCAGGTCTGACACACAACAGCACTGGCTCCTTGGAAGCTGTTGGAATATAGTTAGCAGTTTGAGCTTATGGAAAATATCTGCTGGCAAAAAAAAAAAAAAAAAAAAAAAGCACATAATGCAAAAGATGAAAAATTTCATTAAACGGTTGAGATTCTTTTATCTCAAGATTAATCAAGATTTTTTTTATCACTTTTCAAAAATATATTTTAGAGAGTGACCAGGGGATGGGGTGGAGGCGGGGGGGGGGGGGGGGGGGGAGAGAGGGAATCTTAAACAGGCCCCACGCTCAGCACCCAGCCTGACGAGGGCCTTGATCCCATGACCCTGGGATCATGATCTGAGATGAAATCATGGGTTGGACGCTCAACGGAGCCACCCAAGTGCCCGTTTTATCACTTTTAATCTCGTCTTAACACGGTTCCTGATTACTTCTTTTTTTTCTTTAAAAAAGAGAGAGAGTGCAGGGGAGGGGCAGGGAGAGGGAATCCCAAGCAGGCTCCGCGCTATTGGCATGGGGCTCGAGCCCACAAACCATGAGATCATGACCTGAGCCAAAATCAAAAGTCAGATGCTTAACTGACTGAGCCACCCAGGCGCCCCATCACTTTATTCTTATTATTACCTTATAGGAGGTTATGATTTGGGTTCTTTGCCTCTGAATAAAATGAGGTTCTCAACAAAGTCCAGCATATGTGTCCCTTTTTTTTTTTTTAAATATGTGTCATTTTAAAGGGCTACTCCCAAGTTTGGTCCTCACTGTGTAACAGCAGCATGAGGACAAAGGAGCACAGAGCTTCTGAACTGAACAGCCACGTTGATATTTTCTTTCATCGGATTTTTGGAGTGAAACTGTTGCCATTTTAGTTTCAGGGCGCCTAAAAAATCACATCTGTATCCAATATATACACATGCAGCAAAGATAATTCAGGAATATTTGATTTTCTGCGGGACTTGCTTGTGAGGCTATGATTCAGCAGTAAAATAAAAAAAAAAAGTGCTTTCAAGGCAACAAAACACATAGAGGAACCCAAAGTGCTGGAGTCTGCCAAAAAGATGTGATCAACAAATACTGGAGAACGTAATTTGGGGACCACAACGTCCGAGCACCATTAGCCTAGGGATAACGAACAGATCAAATGAGTTCACGTACACAGAAAGAACAAAACGGTATGCGACACATGCAAGACGATATTATTTGGGGGCAGGGGGTGGGGGCGGCGAATGTTCTGAAGCAGAGGAACGGAGTACAGATCGAGGCCTTAAAACTCTGCAGCCCTCATACAGAGACATCTTGAAATCGGCGTAAACCTTCACAGACACGGCAAACGTAATTTTCACAAACCCGGGAAGGGGAAGGCGGGAAGGGGTGGAAAGTGCCGAGAAGGAACCCGTCTCGGTGACGTCACACCTCTACATTCCAAATCCCAGGAGGGAAGCAGGTTCTGCTGTGGCATCCAAGCTTTCCACGCATGCTTCTTCAGGGAAGGCGTCTCCCCGTCCGTTCCGGACCCAACTCAACCCAATTTACAGCGCACCGTTTCTCTTCATTTCGCCCAGGGGAGAGCAGGGCCCGTAGAGGGGGGTCCTAACGAGGCCTTCCTCCCTGACTCCAGGCTGAGCCCACGAGATGTGGGAAACAGAGATTAGAAAAACTGAGGCCACTCCCATGGCCAGAGAAGTATTTATAAAACCAGCTGTCTTGTCAAATAGAGGTCAGGAATCCCCAAAGGCGTTTCTGTCTGGCATTAGGGATTAGCAAAAATTCTCTCAGAGGGCTGGGCATTGTCTTGGTTTCTCGTACTTTCCATTATTTTTAGGGCGGCTGGGGAAACCAGTTAATTCCATGGTCACACTGATGCTCTAAACTTACTGGATACTCGCTCCGTGCCCCACAGCGAAAGGGTTCAGGTTCCAGCTCATGACTGTGGAACTCGGGGTCTCAGATGCTATTTTACTTTAGCTGAGGCATGTCTGGTGGCTCAAACAGCCACTTTTCTCTTAAAATGACTTACAGAATGTTCTGGCCGGCTTGGACCAACATGTCTGTATCACCTGTCCTATGCATAGAAACACACCCTCTTTGCAAGAATAAAGCAGGGACCTTAAGACCTGAAGTTGGAAACGCTGATCTGCTGAGCGTTCAGAAAACGTATTGTCTTAGGTTCAACAATCTGGACTCTTCATTTAGGGCTGATATATGGGAAGAAACTAGCTCAACTTTGTTTAGGTTTGTAACCATAGGTTCAATGTTGAATTTGCTTTTGGAGGGCTGGGTAGAAAGCAGAGATTGTGTGAAACACAGTAAAACTTTATCTATAAATAAGCACAGAGAGAAAAACGTTTTGAGGATGCCTGAGCCAGCATGTTTATACGTGGCACGATTATTTAGTTTGTGGTCTAATTACATTTTGTGACCAAAATCCCAGGATTTAAATAACTTTCTGTGTACTTCCCACCTCTACCTTCTACTAATGTTCACATGGGAGACATCACGAACTGATAAAGATAATTGACTTACGTGCTCAAAACGCCCAAAATACATTGGAGCATAAAAGCAGATTTCTGACAACGGTTTTTGTCATGTTTTCATCATAGAAAACAGTTTTGCTTTTAATTCCAGTATAGTCAATGTATAGTTTTACATCAGGTTCAGGTGTACCATATAGTGATTCAGGCATGAATAGAACAGATTTCTAAAGAAAAACCTCAAAACTAAAATGCCAAATCATACATGAGAGTTTGATGCTTTGGAAGAAATATCTCGCATACCACCTTCTTCGTTTCTTTAAATCACAATGTTTGGAGGCAATACTCCAAGAGTGGTTTCATTTTTTGTTTTTTTAAGTGTTTATTTATTTAGAAGGAGAGATAGAGCGTGAGCAGGGGAGGGGCAGAGAGAGACGGAGACAGAAAATCCCAAGCAGGTTCCGTGCTGCCAGCGCAGAGCCCAACGTGGGGCTCGAACCCACGGACCGAGAGATCGTGACAGGAGCTGAAATCAAGTCAGACGCTCAACTGACTGAGCCACCCAAGCGCCCTCAATGGTGGTTTTAGAAGGCGAAAGATTTATTCGATCTGAAGAGAAACCAGAGTATAAGGGTGGCTTTAAATCAAAGACAGAAAGGAGTATGTTCAACATCCATAACATTTTGTATTTTTGGCTGCTTTATTAAAAACTTCAAATTGTTTTCATTTCTTTGGTTGCGATGCCTAACCCAAAAGTTTAGATTTACCTTGCCCTTGACCGTGCTATCAAAGCCGCCCCACCGAGTGTTCTGAATGAACACAGACATGCTCTCTCATGTCCTTAGGTTTCACCTGCGTTCTTATGCTCTACTGCCCACAGCAACTCGACTTACTGTAAGTTCCCAGAACGCGGGCCGGGTATTCTTCCTCCTCAGGGTTTACTTGTAATCTCATGATGACAGCTGTGTTCTCAATAAAACGTCTGACAGTAAGAAGGACAATTAAGCTTCCAAGCCGATGCTACATACTAGGTAAGAGATGTGTCACCTCGCATTACTGTTCTACGTCCCTGGATCCTCAGAAGAGAAGTCTGCGAATTTTTCTCCCGATTCCAGTCAACACAGAAACAGGTCAGTTTCGTGGAGGCAGTGAACAGTTTTAGCTCTGCAGGAACAAATTACCAAAAATATATACACACACACACACACACACACACACACACACACATATACATATATATACCAATATATATACCAAAACAATACCAATATATAAAAATATATATGTTTATATATATATAAATATATATTTATATTTTTATATTTTTAATCTGTTTATTTAAAAAACCCAACTTACTATAAGCATGAGGAAAAATTAGGTGATTTGGGAAATAATACATTCCCAACTGGTAAGCGCACCAGGTCCTGGAACTTCTGCAACATCGCTTAGGCTTCAGCACCACGGCATTTCCTGTACATACTTCTGTTCATGATGCTTGCTCCTCTGATTTACCTGGAATCCATGAAGCTGGGGAGGGGGCGGAAAAAGGATTCTGTAAGAAGCAGATCAATGTCAGAAAACTATCACATATCCATACCGTCAATAAGGATGAAATAAATATGTCAGGGACGAGCACTTCTGAGGAATATCTTGAGTTTATTCTCAATTCACCAGGATCCCAGTTTCAGGCAGAATGGTTGCAAGATTACTTGTTACCAGCACGGCCTCGTTCTCTGATTTTAAAGTCGAGAACCTCCAAAACAGGTCACCTCTCGAAACCATTTTTAAAATACGTAAGGTTTAAAAAAAACGGGGCGCCTGGGTGGCGCAGTCGGTTAAGCGTCCGACGTCAGCCAGGTCACGATCTCGCGGTCCGTGAGTTCGAGCCCCGCGTGGGGCTCTGGGGCTGATGGCTCGGAGCCTGGAGCCTGTTTCCGATTCTGTGTCTCCCTCTCTCTCTGCCCCTCCCCCGTTCATGCTCTGTCTCTCTCTGTCCCAAAAATAAATAAATGTTGAAAAAAAATAATTAAAAAAAAATGTAGCAGTACTCAGTGTCCAACAGAAACCACTCTGTCTGTTAAACAATATCTCGACTGCAAGGCTTCTCTTGCTGTCCGTCGATAGATAATGACACGGCGCGCGGTCATTATCACCGTGGCAACAGCACCCAGGAACTATCAGAGGAAAATTGCACATAGAACGGCTGGCTCTTGAGCAGTCATGCCTCAGCTTCCTCTGGAGTATGCTTTTTCTGCAAGTCTGGTGTGCTCTAGGGTACCACCAACCCAGCGCGGCTCCAAGACTACAGATCACGTCTCGATTTCACGTGAGTCCCCATCTCCCCGAATCGCTCATTCCACCAAGAGGAGCACCCGCCACGTCTCAAGCACCGTTCTAGGAACTGAGGCTACAGTAGTGAATAAAGTCCAGTGCCGGGAAGGGGAGGGGGGAGTCAACAAACGAGCTAGCGAATATATATTTCAAGGTGCACTAAGTACAATGGAAAACTGAGAAAGCAACGAGCCCGGGAGGCTTTCTGCCCTCCTCTCTGTACCCGCACCCTGCTTTGTACCTGCTTCTCACTTCTCCCGCTGACGAGCTCTGGGCACCAAGTCCGGGCATCCCGCGCGGGCACCGTGCCTAGCACGCAGCACCCGCTCAGAAAACGTTTGTCCAGGGAACCAATTCCCTCGTGGCTCCCTAGGCAACAAAGGACTGAGGCGGGCTGCAAAGTCCACGAAGCCCCAAACCCGGAAGGGATATGCACACGAGAGCACGTTACACAATTTTAAAAGTTATTTTCGAGATATAATTGAACGCCGGAGGCGGGCGCCGCCGGGCCGGGTCCGGGCCTCGGCTCCCACGCGGGCAGCGCGGCCAAGGCACAGCCGGGACACGTGGCCGCCCGCTTCGACGCGGGCGCCCCGGCCCCCAGCGCCCGGCCCCGGCCCCGGCCCCACTCCCACCACGAACGGCGGCTTTCCGCCGCGGCCGCACGGAGGTACCGGCGTCGCTCACCCAGGCTGCGAAAGGCGGGCACAGGCCGGCTCCAGCCCCGCCGCCGCCCCTAACGCGGAAACCCGGAGCCGGGTTACCGCGTTGCCACGGCAACTCAACCACCGCCTACGCCGGAACCGGAACCTTCCCTTGGAAGTGACCTCTTCCCGGCGTGCCGCGGAACGGCGGAGCCCGCCCACTGCCTTTCGCAGTCATCCGGGAGTATCCCAGCAGGCCCGTCTACCCTCCGGAGGGAAGTCGTCTTCCCTCTGGTTTCGCCTCTCCTCGCCTTGGAGCGTGACCCTGATGGACATTCACTCCTCTCCAATCAACTGACAAAGAGATTGCCAGCGGCCAATAGTAAGGGCTGTAGGATGCGGGCTTAAGGACCACCTCCATCCTGTCGGGGACCGGGCGAGTCATACGATTGGTAGAATCGAGTAAGTGCGGGCTAGCGTTGCCCAATCACGGGGAGGAGCTCGGAGCCGGCCCAATGAGAGCCTCCGGGGGGCGGGCCGGGCTGCCGCGGGCCCGGGGAAGGCTCCCGGGGGTGATCCGAGGTCCCGGGCCGTCGAGGGCTCCGGCCAGCGTGCGGGAATGAGCGGGTCCCTGGGCCGGGTGGCGGTGGCTCTGCTCCGCTGGGGGCGCGGCTCCGGCGGCGGCGGCCTTTGGGGCCCAGGCGTGCGGGCGGCGGGTTCGGGCGGCGGCGGGGGCGGCTCAGCCGAGCAACTGGACGCGCTGGTGAAGAAGGACAAGGTGGTGGTCTTCCTCAAGGGGACTCCGGAGCAGCCCCAGTGCGGCTTCAGCAACGCAGTGGTGCAGATCCTGCGGCTGCACGGCGTCCGCGACTACGCGGCCTACAATGTGCTGGACGACCCCCAGCTCCGGCAAGGTCAGGCGGGGCCCGCCGGGTGAGGGGCGAAGGGCCGGGGCCGCTCCGCGGGGCTTGGGTGTGTCGCGCAAGAGGTCGGGGGGGGGGGGGGGTGGTTCGAGCGGGGCTAAGGGCGCGGGTTCCTGCACTGTATTCGGGGTCGAGTGGGGGGCATGGTTGGCTTGAAGTGGATCTTGAGGATCTGGGCATCCGGTTCTCTGGCCAACTTGGGCATTGGGTAAGTCCCAGCTGTTCACTGGTCCCCACGCTGAGCCCAGGGAGGCGTTTCGGAGCCAAATCTCTCAGGCTCAGTCGGGGGGAGAGTGATGGGGAAGGGAGGCAAGAAGGAATACAGTAAGAACCACTAGGAGGTAGGCACTTTGGGGGACACGTTGAGAAGGTCGGCCTGCCTCACGAATAAGGAGCCGGTGCTGTTGATGGTGGAGGAAGGGCCGGGGTTGCCTTTGTCTGAGGCTGGCTGGTGCTTCAAGGCTCGGGCTGTCCGGAACCATCCTTTGTTGTTGCCACAAGGAGGAGGTTGACACTGCTTTTAGACTAGTCTTACTTGGGATCACTTGGTGTGGGAGAAAAAGTCATGAAATTTGTTTTTAGCTACTCAAGGACAGGTTGGGATTGGGGGGCGTGCTGGGGCATGGAGAGGCCTGTGGACAGAGAGATAAGGAATGAACCCCGTGCCCTAGGTAACTGAAGCTTGGAGCTGAAGGAACCAGGGACCAGTTAGGGTCTGGGGCCAGATGCAGCAGGTAGGTAGAGGCGGGAGGGCCCGGACAGCTAATTGGTACTTCTTTTTTTTTTTTTTTAATTTTTTTTTAATGTTTATTTATTTTTGAGACAGAGACAGAGCATGAACGGGGGAGGGGCAGAGAGAGAGGGAGACACAGAATCAGAAGGAGGCTCCAGGCTCTGAGCCATCAGCCCAGAGCCGGACGCGGGGCTCGAACTCACGGACCGCGAGATCGCGAGATCGGACCTGAGCTGAAGTTGGACGCTTAACCGACTGAGCCACCCAGGCGCCCCAATTGGTACTTCTTCTAATAAGCACCGTGCCAGGAACCTTATTGACATGCTTTCTCCTATTTTGTGGGGGAGGAGGAAGAGGACAGAGGAGTGTGTTGACCTGCCCCTTGGCTAAGGTCCTGGGTCAGAGTTAGTGGAGCAGTGGGGAGGCTGTATGTACCTCCTAGAGGGTGGCTTGGTGTCCTGCCTTCCCGTTAGAGACTCCCAGTGGCTCAATCCTGGCACCTCCCTGAGCCTAGTGCTGTTCTTTAGTGACAGTGTTCCAGAAACAGTCTTACGGGGCCAGCTTCTCTGTCATCCCAAGCCTAGAATTCTCCCATTTTGTCATTACATATTTACGACTGTTATTCTCCAGTTGTTACGACTGTTATTCTCCAGTTGAAATGATCAGTCGTAGTCCTTTCTGCTTGATGAGACAGGCACTTGTGGTGGAAAGGTTTGGGGTTGTAATCCCTCTGCAGCCCGTCGGCTGTGCAGCCTTAAATCCCATCCCTGCATTTTCTTTTTCAGTCGTATGAAGATACGAGGAGAGCAGACTTGACAAAGTTTTGATGAGGAAGAAAGAGAAAGTAAAACTTTTTAGAAAAGTGCCCCTCATTTTATCCGGCACACAGAAGGCACCCACTAAGTGGTAGCTATTTTATTATTGGGATATTTGGTTTTCCAAGGATTTGTACCCCCCCAAATTAATCCCTGGGACACTGTTGGTTTCTGTGGGTGGAAACTAGGAGGAGTGAAGGCAGGTTAACGTGACCAGCTTTATGTGATCTTACCGTGTACTATGCTCGTGATCCCTGTTTGTTTTCCTGCTAGGATGCCACCGGTCACTAGGCCTTGGGGTGTTTTTGGTTTTTCGTTTTTTTATGCACGGGGAGTATCTGCGGTCTTCACCCAGCAGTGGCTGCTCTACTTAAAAGATAAGATAGGAGAAACTACTCTGTAATCTTTCCGTGGGGACCTCGCCACAGGTCCCCTGCAAATTGCTAGGACGGCCGTTCATAAAAAGTTGCATTGTTAACAGCTTGTTTAGTACGAAGTTTTGAAGCTCTTTGGTTTGTGGTTTCTGTTCTCCTGTGGAATACAACTGGAGATGGGCTATGCTGGAATGTAAGAACAAAGTAGGAGCAGAAATAAGAAGGCTGACTCATAGCACTTGGATTCCTGGCTTCCGTTTCACCTGTCTGGCTTCCAGTCTCTCACATTCTCTCTCTCTCTCACATTCTCTCTCTCTCTCTCTCTCTCTCTCTCTCTCTCTCTTAAGTTTATTTATTTTTCTTTTTTGAGAGAGAGAGAGAGAGTGTATGTACATGAGCAGGATAGAGGCAGAGAGAGAGAGGATTCCAAGCAGGCTCCGCGGTGTCTGTGCAGAGCCCAACACGGAGCTTGATCCCATGACCCAGGGATCATGACCTGAACTGAAACCAAGAGTTGGTCACTTAACTGACTGAGCCACCCAGGTGTCCTAAGTCTCACTTTCTTAAGTGTTCAGACAACAGCTACAGGAATTTAGCCCTTAAATTTATTTTTTTTTTAAGCTTTATTTGTTTATTTTGTGTGTGTGTATATGAGAGAGAGCATGAGCCTGGGAGGGGCAGGGAGAGGGAGAGAGAGAATCCCAAGCAGATTCCGCGCAGTGTGGAGCCCTGCAGAGCCCTGCGGAGCCCGACGTGGGGCTTGAACTCACAAACCGTGAGATCATGACCTGAGCCGAAACCAAGAGTCAGAGGCTTAACCAACTGAGCCACCCAGGCGCCCCAGCCTTTAAATTTCTTGACCGTAGCGTTTCAACATTTCCATTCCCATTTTGTTTCATACCAGATTGTCATCTTGGTCGGTAAATGCGTTGCACATATGTTGAACATAACATCCACCTTTTGTGTTGCTTAGAAAAGTAAACTCGCGTGCAACTATTAACCTGCAGATCGGAGCAGGGTAGCGTGTGCATGTTCCTGCAGTGGGGACTCATTTAGCCAGGGTAAGACTTTATAAAACATTCAGACTTTTCATCTCTTTATTCTCTACACTTTTGACTTTACCAAGAGAAGCTGCCACGCTGTCTGATGGTTGCTTTTGCTAGTCAGAGCTACCTCTGTGCACCCTTCCTAGACCCAAGGTCACCGCTAGTAACTGGAGAGGGGCAGCTGCCAAACTGCCTTTCCTTTCTCCCTGTGCCACAGCTTTGCGAAGGGCTCAGAGCCTGAAGAACACCCACAGACTCTGTCTCGTTTCTGCTGCCCGGTTCCCAAGGTGTGATGCAGAGAGGTCTCAACCTGTGACCCAGGGAACAAAGACGACTGTGAGGTCCTCCTCCGGTCTTTTCTTCCTCCTGTTTATCTGGAATACACACAGAAGGGAGCCACAAAGGGATCGGGTGGGTCCCCGCAGACAGATGTCAGCATATCCAAATCCTCCTTTGAACAAAGCCTGTCTTTTATTTTCCTTTGTAAAAGTAACATGCTCACCGAGGAAACTTGGAAATGCCGAAAGTAATAAACGAAAACTACCTGTAATTCTGCATACACCGTTAACATTTGTATCTAGTTTCTAGTTGGGTTTTTGTTTGTTTGTTTTGTTTTTAAATGCATTTGAGATCACACGTGTCCATGCTTAGCATTTTGCCCTCTGGAGAGCAGGGACCATGTCTGACCGCGTTACCTGAGTACCCTGTATATTGCTTATGCAGCGCGAGCTTTCGGTGATGATTTTAATGAATAAGTAAATACTTCTCTTATTTATCATATCGGAAACCATCTTCCATGCTCTTTAAAAACAATCCCTCTTAGGGGCGCCTGGGTGGCGCAGTCGGTTAAGCGTCCGACTTCAGCCAGGTCACGATCTTGCGGTCTGTGAGTTCGAGCCCCGCGTTGGGCTCTGGGCTGATGGCTCAGAGCCTGGAGCCTGTTTCTGATTCTGTGTCTCCCTCTCTCTCTGCCCTTCCCCCGTTCATGCTCTGTCTGTCTCTGTCCCAAAAATAAATAAACGTCAAAAAAAAAATTTTAAAAAAAAAAAAAAAAAAAAAAAAAAAAAAAAAAAAAAACAATCCCTCTTAAATTTCTGCCTGTTCAGATCCCCATTGTTTTTTGCTTTCACGAGGAGCAGTGTCTGTTGAATGAATAGCCATTATCTTATTGTTGAATGTTTATTAAGCCTTTGAAGATATGCACGGCCTTTTCACTATCAGGGAATTCGGGCAACAGTAACAAATCTGGGACCTTGGCAAATGTTAAAAGATTAGGGGGTGGTGTTTCTGGGTCTTTGTTGTGATGGATGTGATACATGCTGTGGATGAGAGAATCCAGTCGCACCAACACCTTGGAGGAGTAACTGTCGGTGCCGGGTCAAGTTGAAGGTGACCAGCTGCTTCCCTCCTGGGTATACAGTCTACAGTGAGGGTTGCCAGGGGTTCCTGCGTGGCTCCATCGGTCAAGAGTCCGACTTCGGCTCAGGTCATGATCTCGTGGTCTGTGAGTTTAAGCCCTGCGTTGGTCTCTGTGCTGACAGCTCAGAGCCTGGAGCCCCTCCCCACTCACGCTCTTTCTCTCTCTGTCTCTCAAAAGATAAACAAACGTTAACAAACAAATAAAGTGGGGGTTGACAGACGACCTTTGTAAAGGGCCAGAGAGTAAGTACTTCAGTCTTTCTGGACCCTTCCACTCTGCTATTGGGGGCCTGAAGGCAGTCGGGATGGTACCTACACAGGTAGGTGTGGCCGAGTTCTAATAAAACTTGATTTGCAAAAAATAGGAAGTGGACCATATTTGGCCCAAACGCCGTAGTTTGCCACCTCTTTCTCCAGCGAGGAAGACCCCTGTGTTTGAGTTAGAAGATGCATGTAATGATATTCCCTGAAGCACTGCTTGTAATAATGAAAACTTGGCAACAGAGGATCTTGGCCTATTAGCAGACTGGATAAACAGACTGTGGTTTAGTCATGCGATAGAAAACTAAGTTGTGGTAGAGTGATCTAGTTCTAGATGTATCTCATGTAACTGAATCTCAAAAATTACAGGGTGCAGTCACGAAGTAAGTTGCAAAAAAGGTAGTCATGGCATAATGCCGTTTGTGTATACAGACGTTACCGGTGTGAAACGGCCCGACGTGTTGCGGACACATGTCAGTTGTAAGTATGGTTCGTGGGCAGGGGTGGGACGTGCCAGCCAGAGGCCACCTGCGGAGGTCTAGAACCTGTCCTTTGGATTCCTAGAAACCCGGATGGAAATCCAGGCCCGGCCGTTTGCCAGCACTGTGACTTTGGTTAAAGAACTTCTCTGAGCCTCAGTTTCTTCCTCTGATAAATAGGGACTAATTATGCCTTCCCGGAAGGACTCTTACAAAGGTTAAGTGAGGGTATGTATTGAAAACACTTAAAGAATGTGAAATTCAGGGGCGCCTGGGTGGCGCAGTCGGTTAAGCGTCCGACTTCAGCCAGGTCACGATCTCGCGGTCTGTAAGTTCGAGCCCCGCGTCAGGCTCTGGGCTGATGGCTCGGAGCCTGGAGCCTGTTTCCGATTCTGTGTCTCCCTCTCTCTCTGCCCCTCCCCCGTTCATGCTCTGTCTCTCTCTGTCCCAAAAATAAATAAAAACGTTGAAAAAAAAAAAAAAAGAATGTGAAATTCAGTAACCCTATCAGCAAGTGCCTGGCACACCTGATTGGTATTTTTCCAGCATTCTTCCCTGGGCGTCCTCTGTTGCATGTATTTCTAGAGAGGCAGGACTTGAAGGGTGGAGTAGGGGGCATTGGTGGAGAGGAGAGCGTATCCGCCTTGCACCTGGAATGTGCAAGCTCAATCCTTTCACCAATTAGGTCTCAATTCATCTTTATAATAAATCCGTGAGGCATGGATTTCTTCCCACTTCCCGGGTAGGGAGACTGAGGCTAAGACATGAGCAAATTTATCTGAAGCTACATCTGCAAGCTAGCAAGCCACAGTCGGCTGCCCTTAAAGCCATTGCTTTGTTTACTCTGTCCCCAGCCTTTGCTTTTCCCCTGTTGAGGGTCTCTCTGCTCAGGTGATCTCATGGGGGTGCTGACATCATTGTTTCCTAGGAGGACTTCAGGAGAAGGTGACGTGACTTGCCCCAGGCAGAGTTAACCTGCATCAGACTCTGAAGTTCCTATGGTGAAAATCTACCAGGAAAAAAAAAAAAAGGAAACTCTTATCATTTGTTTGTTGTCCAAACCGGGAACGAAGTCTAATGTTCCGAAATGGGATGAATTTTGAAAAGTCCCTTTCGAAAGTTCTGGAAGTACTTTTTTTCCACTCTGGTTTGATGCTTTGGAATATTAATTTTTTTGGTGGGGCAGTAGGTAGAGGTAGAACCGGTTTTGTAAGACCACCTCCTTCGTCACTCCAAATTCCTAGTGTCACCCTATGTAGAACTTCGCAGTCAGTACTTTTGTCCCAAATTGAATCATTGTCATCTATCGTCTTTAAAATACCATTGTCATTAAAATCCACTCTTGGATACGATTTTCTCGATTTCCTCAATTTCACGAGTTTCTCCGATCCTGAGTTATTTGGAGTGAAAGTTAACTACCACTGTATATTGCAGGTTTTGAGAATTAAAAAGTGTGAGAAATTAGCCATGTTTAAACAATTAATGGTGGACCGATGGGATTCATTTTAATTTTCAACTTGTGAGCCGCAGTCTCTTAGTCTCAGAAGTTACTCGCTTCGTGCTATAGGAATCCACTGGTTATCTCGTTAAATATTTAAACTTGTAATCAGACTTCTAAAAAAAGGAACATAGTATGTTTTTTAAGACGCTGAAGCTTTGCCTTGCTATCAGCTGCCTGTAACCTCTGTTACTCTAAAAGCCAAAGAAGCAGGTAGGTTTCGTTTTGATCAACTGTCAGCTAGTAGGCCCGTTGGCCACTGTCACAATGCCATCATGGGCTCCGAGGCGCGGTGCTTCTGAGTTCCTGAAATGTAAGTTATTGGGCAAGATAGTGTGACTCTGGGGTTTGGAAGGAGTCCCAGCTCCCTCGCATGTGACTGGCGGGGGGGGGGGGGGGGGATGTTCAGGAAGGTTGGAAAGCCCACTTGCTGGGTAGTTTTAAAGGTGGCGTGTCTGCCTCTTCTGTCTTGTCTGGACATGTGATCTGCAGCAGCATGAAATTAATGAAGGAATCGAGCCTAAAGCTTTGATTGAGTGTGGTGCTATAAATACGATTGATGGAAGCAAATCATTCTTTTACTTAGCAAAGATCTTATGTAAAAAAATTACTTTTTAGGATCAGATGCGTGTGGTTTTCGGGCGACCTCAGATGGCAAGTTTACTCTCATTTATGGTGCGCTTCAAAAATTGTAGGGACTCACCGAAAGAATCAGTAGATATTCATTGTCTTGGAAAGCTTCACACAATGTATTACCAATTGAAAAAGACCCAGATGTAAAAGCATGCACATAAATGGCACATGCACACAATACAGAAGGTTCTTAAGAAGCTTTCAAAGAATTGCAAGAGATTCGTGTTGACTTTAAACATTTCTTGGGGCGCCTGGGTGGCGCAGTCGGTTAAGCGTCCGACTTCAGCCAGGTCACGATCTCGCGGTCCGTGAGTTCGAGCCCCGCGTCAGGCTCTGGGCTGATGGCTCGGAGCCTGGAGCCTGTTTCCGATTCTGTGTCTCCCTCTCTCTCTGCCCCTCCCCCGTTCATGCTCTGTCTCTCTCTGTCCCAAAAATAAATAAAAACGTTGAAAAAAAAATTAAAAAAAAATAAAAATAAATAAACATTTCTTAATTCCCACACCCACTCGGTCACATGAAAGTAAAAAAAGATGGATCACTGGCTTCTTTGTGAAATACGTTCTAACAGACTATTTAAGGACAGAGCTTTTTTTTTTTTTAAATACAACTCATGCTAAGTCATCTCTGTGGCATCAAGTAGCAGAATGATGAAAAACTTTAATTCATCAAGATACTCTAACATATCTAGATATTTGGTATTCTGAAGACATTCTGAAGGCTAAATGAAATTTTCCTTTTATTAGTAACCCCCCTACCTCTAGCTGATTTTTTCTTTTTTTTTTTTTTTTTTAAGACACAGTGGCTTAGAACTGTGCTTTTCTGGGGATATAACGTACAGCATGGTGACTATAGCTGACAATCCTGTATTGCACATTTGTAAGCTTTTAAGGTAATCTCGAAAGTTCTCATCACAGGAAAAAACCTCTGTAACCTTATAGGGTGACAGCTGTTAACTAGACTTATTGTGGTGATCATTTTGTAATATATACATATATCAAATCATTATATTGTATGCCTGAAATAATATGTCATATGTCAATTATACCTCAAAAAAAAAAAAACAAAACTGTGCTTTCTGGGGCCTGTAACGCTGGACCCGTTATCTCCCTAGAAGTCTGGGGAAGAAAGATAAAGCTCTCAGCTAGGGGCTGTCTTTAGTGCTGTGGTTAGGAGCGAAGTTACCGTTTTTTAGAAGGCAGTGACTTATTTAAAAGAGAAAAACGCATTGCCTCTTAGGATTTGGGTCATCACTCAAGTTGGTGTTTTTATTTGGGAAATAAATGCTGGGTAAATGATAGGGTATCCAGGACCAGCTTTTTAGCACCAGTATTTTTCGTTGGTTTGCATGAAAACCCCCACGTGAACGACTTTTAATTTGCACGGTATTGTGTTTTGTTTGAACGGCCTGTTGACGTTGCTGTTTTGTTTGTTTGCTCGTTTTGGCCATTTGAAAATATCTACGGAAGTGTAAACATGGCAAATATATAGTGATTGATGGTCATGTGCCATGGTTTTGACCATCGTCCGTTTTTCATAGAGCCAACACACGTTTTGCTGGAAGGCCATGTTTTTGAAAGTGTTTTCTCATCTCAACTCACAAGTAGGAAGGAAGTAGAATGGTTGGAAGAATGTGAGGAAAGAGCAGCCTTCTGTCTTGAGATCGAAACCACGCTTTTTCCCTACCTTGTTGTCAAGACCATCGGCCTCATGGCCCAGAGCTGAACAGAAGAACCACACGGCTTCACTGTCCTAGGATGTGCCTCATCTCTGTGTGTCCTCCACACCGCTCACACACGGGACTGATCCCGTGCATGCTGGTTGGTTTCTTGTCCTCCGTGAGCGCTTGAGAACGAGGAGGGGGGGCCCCCTCACCCTCTGGCACCGCTCCTGGCCCAGGACATGGGCCGTAGGCGAGCTTCCGGCTGCTCCTTGCTTTGACTTGGTCGCTGCGAGTTCTGTGCTGAGCCGAATCCACCTGCCCTGTGGAGTAGGGCGAGGGCTGCAGTCTGCCCTAGGAAAGAGACTTTTCTCTGGGTCAAAGAATTAAAGGCAAAAACCCATGACCAACCCAGATAGGCATAAAAACCGTGAGGCGGGGACTGCCTCATTTGGCAGAGTTGGACCCGTGTGTCCATGATAGACCCATATTAAGTAGTCCGCTCGGAAATGAAGTCCTGGCATTTCTTTAACGTTTGGTCTCACTGAAACTATGACTGGCAGATGAATGGAGAATGTGGCTCTGTATGTGTTTGACTTACATGAACCGGTCGGTTCTCTGCCATCAATCCCTGCCGATTGTGTGTGTGTGTGTGTGTGTGTGTGTGTGTGTGTGACATTCTACGACAGCCTTGCCTACCTGATTGTCCCGTCGTGAAAGCCTTGCGAGATGGGGGTGGAAACAGGCGGGTTGTGGAAAGACTTGGCCGAGGCCTCACAGCTCGTAATTGGAGGAGGTGGGGTTTGAACCGTGACCCAGTTGACTCTGCAGCTCCGAGTCTGTGGCAAACACGTCCCCCAGGGATGGGGGAAGCAAGAAGGGAACAGCACCGGATGTCCTGCTGGGAGCGCGTGGAAAACAGATTTTGCCACGAGAAGTTCAGCTCTGACCATTTAAATGACACTGAAATGTTCTCTCCCCGTAGGCATCAAAGACTATTCCAACTGGCCCACCATCCCGCAAGTGTACCTCAACGGCGAGTTCGTGGGGGGCTGTGACATTCTGTTGCAGATGCACCAGAATGGGGACCTGGTGGAGGAACTGAAAAAGCTGGGGATCCGCTCTGCCCTTCTGGATGAAAAGAAAGACCAAGACTCCAAGTGAGGGCGGCCCGGGGCCTCCCTGAGCAGCAGGGGCTGTTGGTGCCCAGACTCCCCACCGGCCGAGCCTTACCGATTCCGGTCTTGACTCTTCAGACGGCAGCTGCTTGCACGGATTTCTCCAGTCTGTGAGCAGTTGGGCGATTTTGGTGTGTCTGGTGTTGGGGCTGCGGATATTCTATTGTGAACTTCGTTAGAACCACTGCACTGTAATGATTCGATGTTGTGTTACGATATTGCTGTCAACAAAATCTGCTCTTAGGTTGTCATTTGCTCTTTGCCTGATTCAGGAGTAAAACGAGGAGCTTTTGAGTCCTTCTTCATGAGTCCTCTGCAAAGATAATTATATCTCCCCAAGTTTTTCGTAGCTGCTTCTGTTAAGAAAAATGATGGGCAGGGAGGAAGATGTGATAACTGGGGTGTTGTTTTTTTTTAAATAAACTGCCAACCCAGGGATCCTGTGTGTGAGTCGTTCATTCTGAATAGCAGGAACACTGCACCTTCCTCTGCCCGGGCCTGCTGTAACAAAACACCACAGTCGGGGCAGGCTTATGAACAACGGATGTTTACGTCTTTTGGTTCCGGAAGCTGCAAGTCCAGGATGAAGGCTCTAGCACACCAGCTGTCAGGTGAGGGCTGTGCCTGGTTCGTTGACGGCATCTTCTCATCGTGTCCTCATGAGGAAGCCCTCTGGGGTCCCTCTTAAATGGGCACAAATCCCATTCGTGAGGACCCTGCCCTCGGTCACCTCCCAAAGCCCCCCCGCCGCCAACACCACCATTCTGGGGGTTTGGGGTCAACATAGGAATGTTGAGGGGAGGCATTCAGTCCGTAGCAGTGTGGATTATGAGTGCCCGTGACCTTCCATTTTTAGAAATGCGGAGTGATTCTCATACTCTTCTGTTAAATTTGACATAAAAATTGCCATCAAGCGATGGTCTAATTTCTTGAGGTAAGCCTTGTGAGTGCCGGGTGGTGTTGACTGGCCGAGTTGGGCGCCCGGGTGGCGTGCGGAGAAGGGAGGTGGCTGAGGCTGGAAGAGGCAGCCCCGCTCGCCCGCCCCTGAGATCTGGTAGCTGCGCTACCGTCAGGGGTACGTCACCACCGGTCCTCCAAAGACAGGAATCCACTGAGCATTGTGTTTTCTTAAAAAATACGGTCTACACACGATGTTATATAGAGAACACCCTGAACGCTCCACCAAAGATCTACCAGAACTGATAAAGGAATTCAGAAAAGTAGGATTTAAAATCCGTTTCATTCCTATGCACTAATAATGAAGCAGCAGAAAGGGAAGTTACGAAAACAATCTCATCTATAATTGCACCAAAAATAACTTAACTCACTAACGCCAACCAAGCAATCTATACATTCAATGCAATCCCTACCAAAATGCCAACACAGTTTTCACAGATTCGGAACAGACAATCCTAAAATTTATATAGAGCCACAGAAGACCCTGAACAGCCAAAGCAATCTTGAAAAAGTAGAACAAAACTGGAGGCATCACAATTCCAGGTTTCAAGTTATGTTACAAAGCTATAGTAACCAACAGTATGGTACTGGCATAAAAATAGACACATAGATCAATGGAAAAGAATAGAAAACCCAGAAATAAACCCACAATCATATGATCAATTAATCTCCAACAAGGAATGCAAGAATATGCAATGGGAAAAAGCCTTTCAACAAATGGTGTTGGGAAAACTAGACAGCTACATGCAAAAGAATGAAACTGGACCACCTACACGGTACCAAAAATAAATTCAAAATGGATTAAAGACCTAAATGTGAGGTGCGAAACCATAAAAATCCTGGAAGAGGCCGCAGGCAGCAATTTCTCTAATATCAGCCATAGCAATGTTTTTCGAGATCTGTCTCCTGAGGCAAGGGAAATAAAAGTGAAAATAAACCATTGGGATTACATCAAATTCTGCACAGGGGAAACAACAAAACAAAATGGCAGCCTACTGAATAGGGGAAGAGATTTGCAAATGACTTCTGATAAGGGGTTGGTATCCAGAATGCATAAAGAACTGATACAACTCAACACCTAAAAAAACAAATAATCCAATTAAAAATGGGCAGAAGAGATGAACAGACATTTTTCCAAAGAAGGCATCCAGATGATCAACAGACACATGAAAAGATGCTCAACATCACCTTCTCAGGGAAATGCAAATCAAAACCACGAGATACCACCTCACAATGGCTAAAATCAACAAGGCAGGAAGCAACAGGAGGTGTTGGGGAGGACGTGGAGAAAGGGCACCGTCCTGTGCCGATGGTGGGAATGCAAACTGGTGCAGCCACTCTGGAACACAGTATGGAGTTTCCTTAAGTAAAAAATAGAACTACCATAGGACCCAGTAATTGCGCTACTATTTACCTAAAGTATACTAAAACACTAATTTGGAAGGATATATACATTCCTGTGTTCATTTCAGCATTATGTATAATAGCCAAATTATGGAAGCAACCCGGGTGTCCATTTATAGATGAATGGATAAAGGAGATGTATAAATATACAATGGAATATTAGTCATAAAAAAGAATGAAATCGTGCCATTGGCAGCAACGTGGATGGACCTAGAGAGTAAATGCTAAGCGAAGTAAGTCAGAGAAAGACATACCATTTGATCTCACTATTATGTGAGAATTTAAGAAACCGAGGAACAAAGGGGTTAAAAAAAAAAAAAAGACCTCCTCCCCCTCCCCCAAAAAACCAAACAAACCCAACTCTTAACTTTAGAGAACTGATGGTTTCCAGAGGGGAGGTGGGTGGGGGGATGGGTGAAATGGGGTGGGGGTGGGGGATGAAGAGTATACTTAACCTTGATGAGCACCGAGTAATATACAGGGCTGTTGAATATTGTACACCTGAAACTAATGTTAACACTGCGTTGGCTATACTGGAATTAAAAAAAAAAGCTTTAGCACATGAAAAAAGAAAAAAGGTCTCTATACAAAAGGGATTAATTGGAATCCTAGCAGAGATGCCTCCAGTGTATGGTATCTTTTTATAAGACTCTCAATGTGTCTCTGTCCTGAGGCTGGAGGCGGAGCTGGAGGTGAGCTTTACCGTGGCTCCTGGGAAGAAAGCCCATCCTGTCACCAAGCGCCTTTGTGTCCCCAGAGGCCTTCATTCATCTCCAGGGCCTTAAACAGAACATCTCTTGGAATTGCACCTTTCCCGGTGGCAGAGGAAGGACAAAGAATGCAGGTTTTTGTGAAAAGGGCAGGAGTGACGAGGACGGTGTGGCTCATTCCCCAGAGCCGGTCTCGAAGCTTGTTCTGTGTATTTAGTCCGCTCGAGCGCCTCTTGAAAAAAAGCTCTGAAAACAGACTGACGTAAGTGGGAACTGCTGAGTTCCTGCCACCATCCCTCCCGCAGAGGTGTTGGGGATCCCAAAAGAAAGGAAAGGAAAGCGGGAGCCCCACCCCCACTGCACTGGAGACCAGAGTGCCCAGTCGGGTTAGAGGGCGGCTCCTGGCCGGTCTCTGAGCTCAGGGCTTCAGAGAGAGAAAAGCAAGATTGTTGTCACAAGGTTTTTTATTACATGAGTTGGGCACTCCACCCCATCACTGCCTTGGTGTCTGCTCAAAATGAGTTTACGTAGACCCCCCTAGAGGGGGTTGGAGCTCAGCCACGTGACCCTCCCTGTTCTACAAATCAAAGTGTGGACACGAGGAAGGCTCTAGGTCTCCCCTGTGCTGCTGCTACGAGGCGGCAGAGCCAAGGTTGCAACCTTGACCTTTGGAGAGAAGATCATCGACAAATTGCTCCATACTGTCCCTGGATGAGCCCCGGGCCCGTGGGGCTCACACATGGCAATTCTTCCTCGCCTTCAGATCTGCTGTGTAGCCAGTACCTTAACCTACCTGTTTTGGCTTTTCCTTAGATCTGCCTATATGCCCTTTGAGTCTGTCTGAAAAATGAAATGATAAGATTAGCATGGAAACAGTGGGGAGAACTTCCCCCCCCTCGCTGCCCCCCGGAATCTGAGGACCAGGGGAAGGGTTCCCAACTGAATAATTTCACAAGAGCTTCGATGTTTAAGGAAATCGCTAAGCGCTACAGAAGCAGAAACGTTCTTTCCAGAAGTTAATTAATACTTTTTTTTCCCTATATGCTTAACGAGTCTTTACCAAGTAGAAAATTGAAGATGCTATCTTATGTCAGTGGGAATAATTTTAATGATCTGCATAATTAGAATTCACTGTGATAATTACAACAGTGACACCAGAGTTCCTTGTACAAACAGCAATATCACACATCATCTATTTTGAAATGCAAGGTCCGCTTCATAGCTTTCCAGTAGAGTACATTTGGCTTGTGTCGTTGTGATTTATTGGCTTATTGTCACAGCTTCAAGGTACTGTGTTAATGGACCCTTTAGAGGTAGCTGACGTTGTTTTAGAAGCTTAGACCTTTGCATGATTTCAGGTAGTTTTTGTTTCCTAAGCTGGTTACATAAATGTCATCGCACTTCATTTGAGCAGTGAGTGTTGGAGATTCTTGAGGACAGACAGTAGATTTTAAGAAGTCTCTCGGGTTTGTTGTCACTGGCCCTAGTGAACTGACATGTGCAGAATCCGGGACATTCAGCTTTCCTGTAATTAATAAAGCCACAGCACCTAGCTTGAGAGAGAATTCTTGTAACTTTGTTAAATAGCTTATTTTGATATTTAGGGAGAAAGTGTTTCTTGAGAGGTCAAGTCCCTTGTTACCCGGACAGGGGAGATTGTGTTCAGGGTTCATGGGAATAAACTTTGTGTTGGCAAGGTTTGGTTGAAGTAAATTTAAACCAGAGGTGAGGAAGCTTCCAACTTTGTTCCTGACAGTCACTGACAGGAAAAAAAAAAAAAAAAAAGATCTTGGTAGACGGTCAAAAAAGTAGCTGAATCGATAGATTAAAAAAAAAAAGATTTTGTATTCTGCTTATGAATTGTCTAGTAAACCCCAAAACAGCTTTAAGTTATACCTAAGAAGGCTATGACAGCCACCTTGAGCGAGAGCGAGTGGGGGCGGGGGGAAGGGAGAAGAGCTGCTTTCAAGCCCAGGCGCAGACACACAAGGTGACCGAGGGAACCCGGTCCTACTTTCTGAGAATAGTCTCTTTGTGGCTGTGGGCCAAGGGCAGTTGGGCCGAGAGCAGGTCTGGCCTGGGTCTAAGGCAGGAGCTGGTGCAGAAAGTCCACCCAGCTTCAAAGACCTTGTCCCAGCTTCAGCCAGAGTGGCGTTCCACAAACACCTCACGGGCCACGTCACTCCCCTACCTGTGACCCTCCCTGGGTCGCTGCCCCAAAAGCCCTCCCGGATCCCCCTCTTCCCTCCCAGCCCTTTTGTCCATCATACCGGGTTCTAATGGCCGCCTTCTTAACTTTGCTCAGGGACCCCCTACGTCTGGCAGATGTAATGCTCAAAAGCAATATATAAATCATGAGCAAAGGATTCCCTTTCTCCATTCCTTTTGGACTGGTCACAAGAAGTGTTAGGTTATTGGTTTACCAGCCAAAGCACTGGGCAGAAGCTAAGATCACACCTCCTGGATTCTCATCCCAACTCTTCCCAGGCGTGTAACACTTCAGACGCTAATAACCTCCCTTTCCCACTCGACTCATCAGGAAAGTGGCCAATGTCACCTACGTCACGCTTGTCAAAAGGCTGAGATGTGAGAATCCCATGGAGAGCTCGGCCCGCAGGGAGCTCCGAGGAAAGAGAACCCCTGCAGTTCCCTCGGACCACATCTAGACTGTTTTGTGCTATGTTCTTCACCAGCACTCTAAGATATAAAGGAGCAGAGCTAAGTCCCTATTTATTGACAGACCCTTGTTAATAGTTGGTCACCCCAGAAGCATGGAGACTCCTCTTTGAAGGTAAATGACAAGAATTTGTGACAGTCTTCTCAGTGGAGCGCATCACCCCACTGCTCTTGGCGACAGGAGGGCCTTGGACAAAGACTTCCCCGTAAATTACCTTCCTAAGATTATAATCTCACTGACTGCCATGGAATTTTATTATTTTTTTTAATATTACTTTTATGTCCTACAGAGGGAACTCTTTAGCGAACGGATAGGTTACGCGTTTAGTGTGCGGAGTCAGGCTTGAATAAACACAATCAAACTAGTTAATTCCAGTTTACCAGTAGCCAGGATGGTGGTACTGGGTTCTACTTACCGAATTAACAGTTTTCACAGGGATGCGTTTTGCCAGGAAAAAAAAAAAAAAAAAAGTAGAAATGTCTCCTGGTTCATAGGAAGCTGGGGGATGAAGTGTAGAAAGCATTTCCAGATTATTGGTGTCTGTCACTAGTCCCGAGCAGGCAGGGGCTTTATTAATTAATCAGCAGCCATGGATGCACCAGTCCCCCTGGGTGGGAGGGGAGGGTCTGCGCTGAACCCCCGACTCTGCTTGGGGCCTGCCTCTTCCTGCCCCGGACCCAGGCTGGTCGGGGCGAGCCTTCCCGCTGGAGGTCAGCTGAGGCAGGGCCAGGGTCCAATACAGGTGTCAGAACCCTTGGAATCTGGGGGAGGACTTTGCATTGACTCAGTACTTTGACAAGGAAGCTGGAATCCTGGGAACCTGGCAATGCCACTGGCGTTTTTAATTTTGATTTTTTTTTTAGCTTTTCCCCACTTAGGAAAGTCTCCTTAGAATGATCTTTGGCAGAGCGGAACCCTATTATGGAGACGATCGCAGGGATTGGTCGCCGTCTCACCCGTCCAAATCACTACGCCTCGGGTAGACTCCCAAAGGGTCTGGTTTGGCAGTCTGAACAAGGAGCTGCGAAGGTGCCCGCGTCCTGATCCTGGCACTCGAGACTGTGTTACTGGAGACGTCGCAGACGTGGTCAAGTTCAGGATGGTCCGGCGGGCCCGGTGCGGTCACACGTGTCCTACCGGGGGGAGCCACGACCACGGTCAGAGAGGAGGTGGGGCGTCAAGAGGCAGAGCGTGGAGAGGTGGGCTTTGCAGGTGGGGAGGCAGCCACGAGCCAAGGATGCACGGGGCCTCCAGAAGCTGCGGAAGGCAAGGAAACGGCTTCTCCCCTGGAGCCTCCATAAGGACCCCCAGCCTTGCCGTTGGCCCAGGGAGGCTGATTTCAGACGTCTGGCCTCCAGAACTGTAAGAGAAAAAAATTCAGCTTGTCGCAGGCCCCCAAGTGTGGGGTTATTTGCTACAACGGCGACAGAAATCTCCTACCACTGGCTACCCGGATGTTTATGGTAGGCACCACTTGGTAGGAGTGGACAGGGGTCAGGGGACAAACGCTTACTGAGCCCCTGCCCCGTGCCAGGCGTTCAGATCCCTAACACACTTGCCACCAAAGGTCTGCACATGTGGGATATTATCTCTGCCTCAGATGACCAAGCAGACTCAGAGAGGCTGGGGCACTTGTCCAAGGTCACTGCCTTGTGTGTAGCACGGCCGAGGGTTGAGCTGTAGTCCTCATGCTATATCACACTTCACGGGAGGCCCAGCCAAGTAATTGCACCCTCCGTGGTCATGGCCGGGCCTGGGGGCACAGGCCTGAGGGCAAGAACCGCTCCTGCCACTGAATTCGGTCTTCACCTCCCATAGGAGCCCGCAGCTAGGGAGGCTGGATCTTTGGGGGGACACCCCCCCCACCCCGGCCATCCACTGTCAGGTCTGGGAGCATTTGGACATCCCTCTTCTAAGGCCACACATCCAGGGGGCGTGAGCCTGTCTTCTGAGACACTCCCACGGGGCAGACACTCCATATCTACTTACGGACGGATAGACAGGTGACAGGGGCCCGATTCTGAGTAAGACCCATGCTCCTCACAGCAGTCTAGTGCGGGCTGTGGCTGAGTGTGAGTGCACAGAAAATTCTAACGCGACAGTAGAGCTTGCTTGGGTGGCCAGGGAGGCACAGAGCAGGCGGCCTCCTGGGCTGAGGTCACTGAAGAGGTGGACCCTCTGCTAGGCTTGCAGGGCAACGACCCAGGGGGCCACCAGGCCACAGCAGACAGCTGTGTCACCCGAGTCCCATCAAGGCCAGATCTTGGTGATGAGGGGCCAGGTTGGTTTGCAGGTGATGGAGGTGCGCCCGTCTGAGTGGCCAGGGTCCCCGTGGAGTTTTGCGTCCTGCTCGGTAGGGATCGTGTCGGCAGGATCTGTGCGTCGGCCCCAGTGTGTGCGTGGTCCCGCTGGGTTGCCACGCAGGCGCGTGCGTGCGTGTGTACGCGTGCACAGGTCGAGTTGCTGGCTGGCCAGAGACTGCACTGAGTTGCAGACAGCCACCCTTGGACCCTGCATCAGGGCCCCTCCTCTGCGGCCACCCTGGCCCCTCCTAGTTGCTTCCCTTCCTGCAGGACAGTTAGTGGGGCCAAAGGGCCGTGCCTACCTGGAACCCTGTTCTCTTCCTCCCCGAGACCGTCCTGCAGGTAACTGAGATCTGGGAACTCTCCGCCTCGGTGCCCAGCTTCTGCTTCAAGGGCCCGAAAGCTTCTTAGTCCGTGTTCTTGGGGGAGGACAGTGCCGTCATACCAGTGGATAGACCTTCTGCCCAAGAGTTCATGGGCAGTTGGGGATAGAGCCTGGACACAGAGCTCAGTGTCCACATTCAGCTGCCCACCCCCACCCGGGGGCTGGATGAAGTCACTGGACGGAGAACGGGAGGACCAAGGGCGAGTCCCCCTCCGTCCCTACGCCGCACCTGTCAGAGATGGCCCGAATTGCCCCGTGCATAGCAACATTTAGCAGGCCATTTGGGGGTTCTAGATGTAGCTTCCTACCAGATGGGGCTTGTCTCTGTCTCATCCAGGATCTTCTGGCTGCACCTACGTAGGAAGGACGACCGTAATGACATAGTGTAGTGGCTGTCCAGGCGTCTCAGGTCTCCCCAGGGCCTCCCCAGGCAAGGGGGGGGGGTGCATCCCGGCACAGAAAGCAGCCTGCGGCACGGCCAAGGCGGGTGGGGGCCAACTGGTGATTGGTGGGTGGACAGCGAAGATCGAGGGGAGGGGGAGAGGCAGGGGTGAAGCCGGGAGTAGTGGGACACGAGCCTGGAGCAGCCTTCATGCCGCACATGCCTGATGACTTTTCGTGGGGGGAGCAGAAGAGAGCTCTGGGGAGACCGAAGTAGAGGCTGCCACCTGAGCTGGAAATGCTCGCCTGGAAGCCAGTGTAGCCGTTCCGTGGCCGAGAACATTCTAGGAATGAGGAAGCCGTGTGTGGTGAATAGCAGTGAGGGGGGCCATCTGGCCGAGGAGGGCTGGGCCCCCCACCTGCCACCCCTCCCTTGCTGTTAGAGCCCAGGACCTCACCCCACTTCCTGCTGGGGCTCTCTTGGGTTCCTGCAGGTGTCCAGCTGCCCCCAGGACCTCCAGAGACCTGCTTTTGGCTTTCCCTTCTCACACTGCCATGGGTCCTGTGGTTCCGTGCAGGCTCCTTGAGGAAACAGACGTGCGCCTCCTGCACCTGCTGAGGGATGTGACCTGGGTTGTCTCTTGCCCCTTTTGCACATTTGTTTTAAAAATTTTTTCTAAATGTTTATTTATTTTTGAGGGTCAGAGAGTCAGGGTGCAAGCAGGGGCGGGGCAGAGAGAGAGAGGGAGACACAGAATCCAAAGCAGACTCCAGGCTCTGAGCTGTCAGCACGGAGCCCAACACGGGGCTTGAACTCATGATCCGCGAGATCATGACCTGAGCCGGAATCAGATGCTTAACTGACTGAGCCACCCAGGCGCCCCTTCACGTTTGTTTTTACTTCCTACCTTGGGATTCTTCTCTGTGTTTCTGAGGAAGGTACTGGCAGGAGCTTAGCTCAGTTTGGATTGAAGACTAACTGAGAGGAACCCACCGAGAGGTGGGAGCCACTGGCTTGGAACACTCTGGGTGGAGCTGCAGGCTTTCTTTCTGCTCCGACGCTGGACGTTCGCTCTTCTGGTGGTTCTGTGCCAAGAACGAGGCTCACCGCTGATGAGCGCTGCCCCGGGGCTCCAGGAGGGGCACGGGCCGCACAGGACGGGCCCACTGGCCCCACGTGTGTGCGTGCATCTGCAGGTTTCCGCGGGCCGACCTCGGGGCTGGGGCCCCCGTCTGGTGTTGGCCACACTGGCCAGCGTCTCTTCTCCGCCTCCCACAAGCCACCATAGTGTGGGCCTGTGTACGCTGATCTGTCACCTTCCTGCGTGAAACGAAAGGGGAACCTAGGAGTGTGGCACGTGGGAGGGTGTAAGAAAGGCTCGGAGTGCTCAATACCCTGCACGTTTCAGAGAAAGGACTGGCCTTTGGCTCCTGGGTGACAGCCCCTGGCCCTTGGGACATCCTGCCTGCTGGGAGTGTCTGCGTGGCCGGGGGCCCCGGGGACTGGAGACTGAGTGGCTCAAGAGTAGCATGTGCACCACTGACCTCCAGGAAAAACCCCGGGCCCCCAGCTCGGGTGAGCTCCCCTGCTCGGTCACACACAGCATACGTGTCCTATGCTGGAAGAATCAGGTGCTGTCCCTGCGGCCACCCCGGGGAGGGCACCGGGGAGCTCTGCCTGGTCCTGCGTGGACTCTGCCCGTGTACCTTTTACCTTTGCTTTAAAAATTAGCTCTATCCCGGGTGCCTGAGTGGCTCAACTGGTTAAGCGTCTGACTCTTTTTTTTTTTTTAATTTTTTTTTAACGTTTATTCATTTTTGAGACAGAGAGAGACAGAGCATGAATGGGGGAAGGTCAGAGAGAGAGGGAGACACAGAATCTGAAACGGGCTCCAGGCTCCGAGCTGTCAGCACAGAGCCCGACGCGGGGCTCGAACTCACGGACTGCGAGATCGTGACCTGGGCCAAAGTCGGATGCCCAACCGACTGAGCCACCCAGGCGCCCCAACGTCTGACTCTTAACGTCAGCTCAGGTCATGATCTCACGGTTTGTGGGTTCAAGCCCAGCATTGAACTCCATGCTGACGGTGCAGAGCCTGCTTGGGATTCTCTCTCTCTCTCTGTCTCTCTCTCTCTCTCTCTCTCTCTGTCCCTCCTCACACACACACTCTCTCTCTCCAAATAAATAAATAAACTTAAAAAAATTTATATATATCCCTTCACTGTATAAGCCATGTAGTAGCCTTTCTGAATCCCATGAGTCCTATCAGGTGCTCTTGGGGACCCTGACAATGGGGAGGATCTCCAACCGGCTAGGCTCGGAATCCCCTATACTCTTCTCGAAGAGTGACCGTATCTCGTTAACTCCTTACAAAACTACCTCCACCGTTCCCAGGCTGACCTCAGACTCAGGGACCCATGCCCCTTCCCATGGTGCCCTTTAGCATAGCCGGGTCAAGACTGGGACACGTGGCCAAAGTCTTTTCTATTCTTTTTTTTTTTTTTTTTAAAGAAGAGATCCCAAATGAGAGGAGTTGCCCGAGAAAGTTCCTGGCAATTTTTTTTTTTCAACGTTTATTTATTTTTGGGACAGAGAGAGACAGAGCATGAATGGGGGAGGGGCACAGAGAGAGGGAGACACAGAATCGGAAACAGGCTCCAGGCTCCGAGCCATCAGCCCAGAGCCTGACGCGGGGCTCGAACTCACGGACCGCGAGATCGTGACCTGGCTGAAGTTGGACGCTTAACCGACTGCGCCACCCAGGCGCCCCCAAAGTCTTTTCTAAAGACTTGGGGAACCAGCACGCTCAGAGTAGACAAGTCGGCTTATAGATGCAGCCTCTGCACCTGGACTTGTCCGCTGTGACCTTCCATCCTGGATCAGACCCCTGATCTCCCCTGCCCCCAAACACTCACACTGGGACTCTGCATTGTTCAAGGCCCAAGCCAAGAGACAAACGGTTCTAAGCCCTCACTGTCACCTACCCAGAGCCAGTCTCTGAGCTGGGATTTCCCATCTGGGTCCCAGCCTCCTTCATATGTCGGTGTCTCTGGGAGAGACCTCTGGCCCCGGTGCCGGGCGGTAAGCTGGCCGTTATCCACCCACAGTCAAGGGCACTTAGGGGGATCGTCCTGTAGAATGACATTGGGCAAGCTGCAACTTTCCTGTGCTTTTCAAAGTCCCCTGGATTTACATCTATTCATTGAATAGATTGTTTGCCTTTGAAGACTTGACCCTAGTGTTTACTGAGGTTAGCAGAGTTGGTCAACACAAACACTGCCTGAAAGCCGGGACTTGGGCCGAATCCGGCTAAGAACAAAGAACTGAAAGGAACTCCACCAGCTAGCTGAATTCCAGCTGAAACAGAACCACTTCATGTTTCCAAACACTCAAATATATTAAATATATGCCGCAACCATCCCACTTTTAACACTGATTTTAAATTTCCCAACAAGAGCATTGAGGCGTAGAGAAGTCAAGCGACCTGCCCAGGGACACACAGCTAAAAAAAAAAAAAAAAAAAAAAAAAAAAAAAAAAAAAAAGTGAAAGAGCTGGATAATAAACCCAAACAAGTGGCTCCAGGGCCCATAATCGTAACTGCTGTGCTATCAGTTCAGTTACATACAATGTATTATGAAACATATTTCTTAAGGAGTATTGCTTCCCCCCTCCCCCTGTTTACGAAACACTATCGAGACGCTCCATTTGCGTTTTCAACAGCGATGTCCTTGTCACAACGAGAGCGTGTTTTGAGATCTGTAATGGGCTCTCTAGAGCAGTGGTTCTCAAACCCTGTGGTGCATACAAACCACTCATGGAGGGATCCTGTTTAAATGCAGTTTCCAGTTCTGAATTTCTAACCAGCTCCCAGGCCCATGCCGCTGCTGCTGCTGGTCTGAAGACCGTGGGGTGAGAAGCAGGTTCCAGGAGCACATACCTTTGGCTTTTATTTAAGTTGCCTGAGAAGGAGCAGCTTTGAGTCTCTGTACGACCACTTGCATGGGAATCTTATCTTATGCATATTAGGACACTTGAATTCTTCTTGTTTTCCTATAGGTGTTTCCCCTCAGTCTCCATGGTATAACCACCTACTGTTTTGTTTTGTTTCTTAATTTTTACCTTTTTTTTTTTTTGAGACAGAGAGAGAGTGTGTGTGTGAGCGGGGGAGAGAGGCAGAGGGAAAGAGAGAATCTCAAGCAGGCTGCATGCTCTGTGCAGAGCCCTACGCAGGGCTCAATCCCACGACCCTGGCATGACGACCTGAGCTGAAATCAAGACTCGGGACGCTCAACTGACCGAGCCACCCAGGCACCCCTCTGTTTTGCTTTTTAAAGTTATCTTTAAAAGATTTGTTTATAATGACGTTCAACACTCCATCGGGGGCTATCGACTGCATCCTGTTTAAATTCTTTGGCCAAACCAGCTCCCAGTGAGGACATTTCAGGCTTTCCCAGATGGAAGGTAGTTATTTCAACTAACGTAGGTGAAAAAATGCCCTGTAGCGTGTGATTTTGCAAAGGATCAATTATAAGAAGTGTCTTCTTTTTCAAGAGATAATTTCGAGAAAAATCAGTCTCACCAGTTCAGGTCTTACTTACAGAACTCAGCTGTGCCCCGATCGTGGTGGTTTCCTTCTGTCCCTCACACTTGGCGGGCTTGTCCCCGCCTGCAGTCACCCTTCCTTCTGCTTAAAAAGTTCTTCCTTCCCGCGGGGTTGCTGCCTTCTTGTGATTCAGTTCTATTCAGAGAGGCCATGTCTAGCACCCTGGCTGGGGGGGCAAACCCTACACCCCCCAGAACCCTGGTCAATATCTGTATCAATAGCAATATCGAGGGGCGCCTGGTGGCTCAGTCGGTTAAGGTCTGACTTCGGCTCAGGTTACAATCTTGCAGTTTGTGGGTTGGAGCCCCGCGTCGGGCTCTGTGCTCACGGCTCGGAGCCTGGAGCCTGCTTCGGATTCTGTGTCTCCCTCTCGCTCTGCCCCTCCCACTCTTGCACTCTGTCTCTCTCTCTCAAAAATAAATAAACATCAAAAAAATTTTAAAAAATCAATATCAGTATCAGTATCTGTATAAATATCCTGTCTTAATCATGGCATCCGTCAGTGCCTAAACCAAGCTTCTGTGTGTACGTATGCATGTGTGCACAGGTATGTAGGTAGGTAGGTCTGTATGTACATGTGTGTGCATGTGAAGGTGTGGCTACCCTTTACCAAACACAACTTCCGAGAAGGGCAGAAACCACGTCTGTCTTATTCTATTAGGTGCTCAACACGGATTTAGGGCACAGTTGACACTCACTTGGGTTTCGTTTTAAATGTTAAGTGGATAAAACCGTGGCATAACCCCAAATTCCACTGCAAACAGTAAAATACCAAGTTAGCTTTTCATGGGTCTGAGATGCTATTTGCTCAGTGGTTTTGTTCTCTTCTGTCTCGGACAGCGTCACGCTCCAGAGGTCCAGCAGGTGGCGCCGCTTCCCCGGCGCTGAGCCCTCCACTTGGGGGGGGTGGTGAGGCCCGGCTCGGGGTCTGTCCCCCGCTTAGCCACGCTGAGGCGTCTTCTGCCCTTCCTGAAGGATCCTCCATGTGGGAAGCAAATCAGGCTGATGTATACGTGTCCCCAGGTACAGCCCCCGCTTCCCCCACAGCCCTCACTTCCGCGGAAGGGGTCTCGCACCCTTCCCTGACGCTTCGCGGGTGTGAGCGAGTATATGCTGGCACCGGCAGCCCAACCATATAGAGAGGAGCCTGGTGAGTTTCGAGTCCATCCTTTCCCCCCCGGAAATGCCTCCCGGAACAGGCAGAACTGGGTGGTCCCGGGTCCTCAGGCTGAGAGTCATCCGGGGCCGGGAGGGAGGGGATGGCGAGGAAGGAGTTTGGGGACCGAAGACCGGGATGGGAATCTGGGCTCCCCCTGAACTCGGACGTGCCTCCTCAGCTCTCCGTGCCTCAGTTGCCTCATCACAGTGCCTCCTGTCAAAGAATAAAGCGGGCGCAGGCAACACTCAGCAGGTTATCCTGCTTCTCCACGAGGGAAACCAGCAAAGAATGGACGTCCATGCAGCAAAGGCACAGATAGGAGCTGTCTTTGGGTGAGGCGCTCAGTGGGTGGCATTGCAGAGGGCCAGGCTGGGTGTTCTGCCCCGGCCCTGCGGGGGGGTCACCGAGGGAAGCAGTTGGAGTTGTCCGTGGAGCTCCAAAACACCTGGGGTTTTAACTCTGCCACATTCAGGACAGGCTGTCCCTGCATCTGTCCATCGGGGCCATTGGATAGCGCCCCAGTCTCCCGTGTTCCACGTTCCATTCCCTTATCAGGGGGCCGTGAGGCCGGAAGGATAGATGTGATGCTGTGCTGCAAAATGTGAGTGGCACACGCGTGTTGCACGCTATGATGTCGTCGGAATCCACGTGCCAGCCAGCTGCGTCAACCAGACACTCTTTGTCTCTGCCCCGTCCGGACAGGCATGTTGGTGTCTGTCCCAGATACCTCTTGAATCAGTGCTCGTCCTTCACCCCCGCCGCCCCCGACCGTGCCCCACTGGCTGACTCACCCTGCCTGTCCATTCTCCCTGCTGAGAACACCACGTGAAACTCACCCCGTGTCAGAGTGCTCAATGATTCCCACTGCCCAGAACATCCAGAAGGCCCCTCGCAAGGACTTCTGGGTCCTCCTGGCTCTGGTGCCCTCTGGCCATGCCTCCATTCACTCTCTTCCCACGGTCTGAGAGATGCTGCCCCCTCTGAAGTTGGAGAAAATGCTCGCCCCACTGACCTCAGCTGAAAATACCCCTTCTTCTTCCTCAAGGAAGTCGCAGCCCCCCAGTCCCAGCTGGTGTCTCCTGGGGCCCTCCGTGCCAGCCCTCACCTGCCTCTGCCACTCCATGTAAGCTCCCAGGGGGCGGGCCCATGTCTCCCTTCTTCCTGTATCCCATCTAGTACCCAGCACGGTGCCTAGAACGTAGTAGGTACTCAATAAACGCCAATTTTAGTGGGAGACTCCTCCTCTGCACTGCACTTCCTTAGATGAGGGCCACTCTTTCTCAGAACCGTGGACATTTGTGAATCGAGGAACAATCTGGCTAAGTTAGAAAGGTGCTGGGTGGGAGGCCAGTTGGAAATGGTGATACAGCTCCAAAGTCAAGCTCACTGACCTCAGATGGCATAAGTCCAAGTCTGAAGCGGACAGGTCGGCTGTGACAGGGGCACCTGCCAAGTGAGGAGACAGCTCTCAAGTTTGCTCTCACCACTCTGGACTCGCACGCATTGGATTTGCTCATGGGGGACCCGGCTGGATTAGCTTGTCGGTTCCCTGGCCCCCCACTGGTAGATCATTGCATTCTAGACCAGGAATCAGCAAACTTATTTCGCAAAGGCCGAGTCAGTAAATATTTTAGGCTTGGCAGGCCATACTGTCTCTGCCACAGCTCTTCACGTCTGCCTGGGTAGCTTGAAGAAGCCGTCCATAAGATGTAAACAAATACGCGTGACCGCGTTCCAGACTTTACTTACAAACACTAAAACTAGAATTTTATATAATGTTCGCGTGCCGTGACATACTGTTTTTATTTTGTTCTCTCTCTCTTCTTTCTTTTTTTTTTTTCCCAGCTCTTTAAACAATGTAAAACCCAGTGTCAGCTCACCAGGCATACGGAAAGAGGTGGTGGGCTGGCTTCGGTCCCTGGGCCACAGTGTCAGACCCCTGTTCTGGACTGTCCGAGCTGATAGGGCCTTCTGGACTGTGGTGCAGGGGCGGGCCAACAAGGCGGATAGGGGTGCAGGATGGGGTCTGGATCTCCGGGAGGGGTTTGGAGGATGAATTAGGGCCCTCGCTTTAAGGGGGGCAAAGAAAGCAAGAGCAGATGTGTCCTATGTCATCGGGGAGTGGTAAGTTCTAGAACACCGTAGGAGGGGGCTGTGGGCAGAGAGATGCCACAGACGTGTATAATTCCTCTTAGGCCTGACCAGGGCTGGCTGGCCCTGTGAAGGCCAACCAGCAATATCTTCTGCATTCAGGTTTCTTCTGGAATGTTCTTGGAGGCCCTGAGGGACACACCAGGTGGTTCATCCCCATGTGGCCTCAACGCAGGGCCCTGGTGCCTGATGAGAGGGGACATTTGTGCGAATATCCCATTGTTTGTACCAATCGCGTGGTTACTTACGTGCCATACGTTCCAGGAAGGGACAGTTGGGACCCAGACTGTGACCTTATTTGGAAGCGGGGTGTTTGCAGACATGGTTCGTTAAGAGGACGTCATCCTGGAGTAGGGGGGGCCCTAAGTCTCATATGCCTGGCGTCTTGCTAAGAAGAAGGAAGAGGCACAGACACAGAGATGCAGGCCTTGCGACGACACAGGCAGAGGCCGCGGTGAGGTGGCTGAAAGTCAAGGGTGGCCGGCCATCACCGGAAGCTCAGAGGGAGGCAGGGAAGGGCTCTTGTGTAGAGGCTTCCGAGGGGCACAGTGCTATCGACACGCTGATCTCGGGCCTCTAGCCTCAGAGCTACGAGACAGTAAGGTTGTGGTTCTGGGGGAGGGTGGCCCAGGGAACGAACGCAGCTCCCAAGTAGAGATGTCACGTTGGGGGAGCTGGGGAAACAGGTCCGCGGTCGAGAGGACCTCTGGGGGTGGCGATTCATGCCCCAGAACACCGGGGAGTGGGGAGAGCAGGGAGTGAGTCGGGGTCCGGATGGGGAAGATGCGTGCCTGAGCCCCGGGGCTCTCCGATGTTGGCAGGGAGAGGAGAGCAGGAGAAACCTGCAAAGGAGGGTAAAGGGACAGTGAGCAGGGATGAAGCAGTGCTTCCTGAGGGTCTGCAGCAGGAGGGAGAGGTGAACTGGGGCACATGAACGGAGGGCTCAGGTGAGGTTAGGGTGGAGAGCCGGCCATGGGACTTAGCCACATGGAGGTCACTGGGGACCTGGACCAGAGCAGCATGGATTGGGGCAGGGGGTGGGGGTGGAGGACCTCTCTTCTGCACTGCCGGCAAACTGAACTCCATGTCGCTTCCTCCAAGAAGTCTTCCCGGACTCATCCATGTAACAATGCTGCCTCCCCACTCTGGAAGCCTGGGCCTCTGTATAAGCAGCCCTGTGCTAGGCTTCACTGTGTGCGTGTGGTCGACACGACTCGCCGTAGGGCCTTCAGGAAGGGACCCAGTCCCCCGGGTCACCACCGCACGAGGAGAATGGACTCCAGGGCCACGTGCCCGGGTTCGAATCCTGACACCCCTACTCAGCAGCTGCGTGACCCCAAGGCAAGTTAATTCAGCCATCGGAGCTTCGTTATGGTATGAACGAGCTCATACTCTCTGTCGGGAACACCAAAGACACAGTAGATAAACACGTCCAGCACTTTGTGTTCCACACACGCCGTTTTCCCTTATTCGGACAGTAAACGGGTGTCAGGCCTGGCGTAGGCACTCAGAAAATCAATGAATGAAGAAAAGAACGAGAAGAAAATCACCGCAAATCGTGACTTTCGCTTGGTGACAACAGTTTCTTAATAATACGCCCATTTTAGGGGCGCCTGCGTGGCTCGGTCGGTTAAGCGTCTGACATCGGCTCGGGTCATGATCTCGCGGTTTGTGAGAGCAGAGCACGAGCAGGGGAGGGGCAGAGAGAGAGGAGACACAGAATCCGAAACAGGTTCCAGGCTCCGAGCTGTCAGCACAGAGCCCGACGCGGGGCTCGAACCCACGAACCGCCAGATCATGACCGGAGCCGAAGTCGGGGGCTCAACCGACTCAGCCAGCCAGGCGCCCCTTAAGATCTACTCTCTTGGCAAATTCCAAGTATACAACACAGTATTATTAACCACAGTCACCATGCTGCGCATCTGATCCCCAGGATTTATTCATCTAGTAACGGAAATTATTTAACGTCTCTGGGCTCAGTTTCCACATCTGTCACATGGGGGCAGGAATACCCACCTAAAGGGTCGTGGCAGGTATTGAAGAGGGCTGGCGAAGACCGCACTGGGCACGGTACTTTGCGCCTAGGGGGTTCCAAGGACACTGCCTGCCCAAGACGTCCCGTCTCCTGCTCTGTTGTGTCTTCAGGTTATGTGAGTGGATTTCGTCTCTAATGGGGACCGTGGTGATGGAGAGAAAGGGAAGATTTGAGAGAGATCAGAAGGGGGAATTGGAGATGTTGGCATAAAGGCGAAGCAGGAACTGAGTTTAAAGCCCAGACTTCTGCACCCTGGCCCAGGAACTGGCTAGGGTGGACTCCAGACTTTTCTGTTGTCCACGGCTTCCTTCACCGGATGGCAGACGCTACCAACAGCACACAGATGGACGAGCGTCCCAGGGCGGTGGGGGGCTGGGGCGACACAGGGAGACCCTGGCAGCTTTAAACTTGACCTGAGACCCGCTGGCTTGGGCTCTCGATTACCCAACCAGCTCTGGTCGTGAGAGGGGCTTGGAAGCCCACGTAGCCTGCCCGACTCTCAGGCTTCTAAGTGACGCTGGTGCGTGAAGTTGGTTTAATCAGTGTCCGTGTCGTTGACGTCCGTGATCCGTCTTGCCATTTGGACCAGATGGCTGACCCAACACTCTGAGAGTCTCCACGCCCGGGTGATAAACAGCCGGGGGAAGACGAGGCTTAGAAGTTACAAGTCACGGCTCAGGTATGGGATCATACCTTTCTTGCAGAATTTGTGCAGGTCTTCTAGGCTCTCGGTATTAAACAGCCTGGGCGTATGTGTGTGCGTAACTATTTTCGACCTGGGGGAGAGGGGTATTTTAAATGGCAGCATTTCCCAGACAACGCATGAAACATTTTTTTAAGTATATTTTTTTAATGTTCATTTATTTATTTATTTTTTGAAAGAGGGAGAGACAGAACGTGAGCAGGGGAGGGGCAGAGAGAGAGAGAGAGAGGGAGACGCAGAATCCGAAGCAGGCTCCAGGCTCTGGGCTGTCAGCACAGAGCCCGACGCGGGGCTCGAACTCACGAACCATGAGATCGTGAGCTGAGCCGAAGTCAGACGTTTGACTGACTGAGCCACCCGGGCACCCCAAACATTTTTGATAGAGATCACAGCAATGCCAGCAGTGAGAAAGGTGTTCTCAGCCGTCTGGGATACTCAGTAACCCCTCTTGTAGCAGTCCCCAGGGGACTGGGGTTTTTGTGACAGCTTTGGAGACATCAGGGGGTTGCAGGGGGTCTAGGATATTGTAGAAAGAACTTACATTTAAAGGCCTGCTCTGCCTATTTATAGGGGCACCGGCACGGGTAGAGCTATGGGTACAGATATAGTTGCACGTAAATCTCTCATCCTGGGAGGTCCTTTGTCACCTCTGAACTCAGCCTTCTCACCCCCCAAAAGGGGCTAAGCACAGTCTCCCCCTCAGGGAGCTGTGTGAGGATGAAGGGAGGTAGTTTTCCAAACTTTTCTTGGATATTTTTCTAGCTTCCCCTTCCTCGTGCACTTGAGAATCATTTTGTCAACAGATTCTCTTTTTAACTTCTGCTCACCTACGCACATTCGGGGCATTGAAAAATAGCCGTGATCTCAGCCCGTCCCCGGCCCGGCAGAGCACGGGCTCCGTGTGGCAGGAGACGTTTCCTCTCCCACCTTCTGAGAGCCCGTGGTCAGGACCTCACCTCTGCTGGCAGAGGCGCACTGCCTGCCCTCCATCTCCCTGCCAGACCCACACCCGCACCCGCCCTGGGATTTCTGCTTCTCCTTTGGAAGGCAGCCTGGTGAAATTCAGGTACTGACTCTGCCCTGATGCCGATGCAGATCCCGGTACCAATCCTGACATTCTCACTTGTAGCCACAAGGGCAACACAGTTACTGGTGTCTGGGTATTCTTGGTCGGCAACTATGCCTGTCATTTCTTCTACTTTATCTTGTTTAAGGTAATCGACACAGTACGGGGGTGGGACACTTTTTTTGTAAAAGGTAGATAATTTCGGCTTTGCCAGCCAGCTGGTCTCCCCGCTGGTCCTCAGGCCTTCTGACTCCAACTCACGTCACCTGCTTTTTGGGTCTCTAGCTTGCCGATGGCAGATCATGGGGCTTGTCAGCCGTAACCACATGAGCCAATTCCCGTAACAAATTTCTCCTTATCTATCTCCTATCCATCCATCCATCTATCTATTCTACTGGTGGTATTTCAGACAATCTTGATGAACACAGCCCCCCAATATCCACCCTCCCGCATTTTCACAGAGGTGAGTTTTCGGCTGGGAAGATGGCATTCCAGCATAAACAGACATTCCCCAGACCTCCTGCAGCTACACGCGGCCACGTGCCGGTATTCTGGCCAATGCGATCTAAGCCCAAATGTCATGTGTTAGTTCCGGGGAAGTCTTCCTAAAAAGACAGCCCCTCTCTCTCGTTTTTTGAAACTCCCTTCCATTGTCCTACCTGTGCCGTGGTGCCGCCAGTGTGGACCCCGAGGGTGAGGCCGCCGTCCGGGGACAACAGTGTGGTGAGCTGCGAGGGCTCCTGGAGCAGGGCCTCCATACATGAGCTGGTCTGCTGAGCTCTGCCCTGTGACAGGACAGAAACACCACTGTCACCCTTCACTTGGTGACGCTTTGTGTCACTCACAGCTGAACGTGCTTTAACTAATGCTCTTGAGCCCTGGTATCCTGTATGTAAATAATAATAATAATTAATAATAATAATAATAATAATCCCCTCCCCAGAGGGTTTGTTTTGAGGAATCAGTGTGCCAGCGCATGTAAAATGCATAGAAAGGTGTTTGGTAAGTCGTAAGTGCTTAATAAGTGTTAGTTGCTATTTAACCCACATGTGACTCTGTGATGTAGCTCTACAACCCACCTACTCCGGATAGGCAACTGAGGTTCAGGGAGGTTAAATATGACGGTCAGGATTATATTCAGCTGCTTTTAAGAGAAATACACAGTTAGTGGTGTAAGCAAGATGGAAGAATATTTTTTCCTTGTGCAAAAAAGCCTAGAGCTGGTGTGGCGGGTCCTCAAAGTTCTCTGTGTTGTCTGATCTCCAGTCTCTTGGGAATAACCCAGTTCCTCATGTTTCAAAGTGGCTGCCAGTGCTCCCATCATCACATCCACTTTCCAATGGAGGAAAGGTACCCAGAAGGGCGCACCTGCTTGTTGTAAAAGACTTGACGAGGGTCACACTGTACCCTCTGCCTACTTCTCATTAGCCACTTTGTAGTTCTATGGGCACATTTAGAGGCAAGGAGGCTGGCCGTGTATCACATCTTAGACACTCCACTGCAATGAATGCCACAGTCAGGATTCGACTCCAGGACCCACCAAGTCCAAAGCCCGTGCTCGAATCTCTGGTCTCCCAGTGCTTCTCCCCTTCCCTTGCCCTTGTTGTGGAAAGAGAGCCGTTGAGGGCAGGGGCCGGCCTGTTTTGCGCACTGTTCTACCCTGGAGCACGCAGTGGGAGTTCACCAGTGACTGGAAGAAAGGCTGCTTCCCTAGAATTCTGGCCTTAGCTCTCGCATGGTCCCACCCCTTGTCCCCAGGTCGCCTTGCCTGATCTCAGTATCGCCCACATGGAGGTTTTTACACTTTCCTGGGCATAAAGCCACCTGGAACTGGTCCTGGTACAGCTTCCTGAGACCCATTCTTGTGGATTCCGACTCGCTAGGGCTGGTGTGGACCCCTGCACCTGCCTGACTCATGAGCCACCTGATGCCCGCTCCCCCGCCATACATATTCAAAACCAAGAAATGCTAATATCCGGTGTCTGTGGAGCAAGCTTTAAGAAATGCTGACGGTCGTTAAGCACCATGAAGAATGAATGAGTCCTGCCACTCCATCCAAGGACAGGCACCTAAATGCTCCAGTGGATATATGGCCCCTAATTCTCCTGAAAACTCCCAAGGAATGGCTGGGCAGCTGGATGCCCTCTTCATTCATTTCCTCAACAAATGCTGCCCATTTTGAGCTCAGTAAGGACCAAGCGTTGGGCTACGTATGGCTATGCCATAGTGCATGAAAACAGACGTGATCCCTGCCTTCACACAGTCTATATTCTATTGAAGAAGACAGGATAATCAGAGTCAAACAAATATTGAATTAGAAATGGTACTAAGTGCTATGGAGACAGGGAACGGTGAGGGTAAGGGTGCCAGTTCCCTGTTCTTGGAACCATTGCCTGTCCCCCCATGTTGTGGTAACTTGCCTCCAAGGATGGCCTCTGTCAGTTCCTTTCTTCCCTGGACTTACATGACACTCCCCCACTGGGGGGCGGGGTACATTTCTCCAGGTGATTCTCTATCTGGTTGAATGCGATGATCTGGAAATCGAAGAATACAGTGGAAATGATGTTTAAGACTAGACCATAAGAAGTCTTAAACCTTCCTCCGAGTTTTTAAAACATCGTTTGCGTTTTGGACACTCCCTCTTAGAATCCAGCCATTACACCATGAAGAGCCCAAGGCATAGGGGGAGGCCACATGGCTGACCGCCCCAGCTGCCATTTGACTGTAACCATACAAGAGATCCCCGGTGAGCCCAGCCAAGCCACAGAAGGATGAAGGATAATGAGCTTACTGTAAGCCATTAAGTTCTGGGTTGGTTTCTTACACAGGAACAGGTAAGCAGAAAAGGAATTAGAACTGGGGAATGAGGTGCTGCTCTGCTTGGGACTGGCGTGGAAGGATTCCAGAGACTGTCCTAAAGGCTTGAAGGAAGTGAAGAAATTGTAACTGGAGACGGGAGGAAAAGAGATGAGGTTTACCTACTGGCAGAACGGTTGGTGAGGTGGTTGCCTGTGCCAACTTGGAACATAAAAACCATAATTAATGGGAGCACCTGGGTGGCTCAGTCGGTTGAGCATCCAGCTCTTGATTTCAGCTCAGGTCATGATCCCAGAGTTGTGGGATCGAGCCCCACATTGGGCTCTGCAATGAGTATGGAGCCTGCCTACGATTCTCTCTCTCTCTCTCTCTCTCTCTCTCTCTCTCTCTCTCTCTCTCCCCCCCCTTCCCCTACCCCGCGCTCACTCCCTCTATCTCTCTAAAAACAACAGCAGCAACAACAGAAAGTACTTAATGAACTTACAGATCTGGCTAAGGAGGTTTGCAGGTGGAATGCTAAAAGTGCCAACTGGCTTCTTTTCGCCACGTGTGAAAAGATACGGATACGGAAAAATGAGCTCAACGTGAAAAGGAACTGTTCAGTTTTCAGACAGAATTTAGAGGAAGTAGAGAGAGCTCAGGGCAATCTGTCCAAAGGACCAGATGTTGTCAAAGTAAGAAATGGCCCCACGGCCAAGATCAAATCAGGAAGATGTCAGTGACAGGTGGTGTGTCAAGGTGAAATGAAGTCCGGGGTGCAAGCAAAAGACCCTTTCTTAGGATATCAGAAAGATTTGGGGCGCCTGGGTGGCTCAGTCAGTTAAGCGTCTGACTTCAGCTCAGGTCATGATCTCACAGTCCGTGAGTTCGAGCCCCGTGTCGGGCTCTGTGCTGACAGCTCAGAGCCTGGAGCCTGCTTTGGATTCTGTGTCTCCCTCTCTCTCTGCCCCTCCCCTGCTCATGCCCTGTCTCAAAAATAAATAAAAACATTAAAAATTTTTAAAAAAGATATCAGAAAGATTTGAGGATATGTAGACCTCTGCTAGACAGGAAAACTTTAAGAATCTTAGGGGGTTCCATGATATCATCTCTGCTAGACAACAAGGTCTTTAAGAATACAGCATTCCCATGAACAGCCCATGATATAGAAGGGTATATCCTAGAAAGAAATGTGTAGTTTATAATATGATAATAGGAAACCCATATAAATTTTAGAGGAAGTGTATCAGCTTGGATGGAGGGATGGACAGTTCAAAATGACAAGACACCTTTTGGCCCTGAAAATAGTCTAGGCAGGAGGAAGCCTGAGAAAGCTGTACACATGGGGCTGTTTTCGATGGAAAAGGCAAGATGAACCAGAGAGCAGAGCCAAGAATCCAGAGTCATGGGGGAGCACTCTCAGGGAGCAGGACTAGGCTTTCATCAGGGAATTGGTGATGTGTACCCAGCTGCATTTCAGAATTGCTATGGACCAGGGACCCCTGTGTATTTCCCACTCCCCCAAAGCCTTATTTCCCCCACCCCTCTGGATTGGGAGTGTCACTGCACATATTTTCTGCCTGTCTAACCATTGTCTGCTGGGAATGGGAATATGAAGGGGCCACATAATTGTCTCTGTAATCTTCCGGTCTTTAGATTGCAAGGAACATTACTTGAGCAGCTGGACCAGAAGAGCCTTGTCAATCTGCTCAGGCTGCTTTAACAAAATACCACAGACTGTTGGTGGTGGTTGGTGGGGGGGTGTTTCTTAAAAACAACAGACATGTATTGCTTACAGTTCTGGAGTTTGGCAAGTCCAAGCAAGGCACCAGCAGGGTCACATTCTGGGGAAGGCTGATAACTGATAACTGAAAGCTGGTAACTTCTCTCTGTGTCATCACATGGTGGAGGGGTCTGTCTGGGACCTCTTATAAAGGCACTAATCCCATTCATGAGGGTTCTACCTTCATGACTTAGACACTTCCCGAAGGCCCCACCTCCACGTATTATCCCCTTTAGGGGGTAAGATTTCAACACATGAACTGGGGGGACACCAACATTCAGACCACAGCCTGATTTATATGGTGGTGTTCTAGACCTTGAGCCTCAATCTGATTCCATAACAGGATGAAAGTTTGCATGTCTTGGCAGGGGAGGAATAAGTTTTGCTTGTGAAGGGATGTGAACTGTCGTGACTACAAACTGGATGGTGATAGCTTGCCTCCAAAGATGGTCACCGTTAATTCTCTTTTTCCCTGTGCGTACGTGCTGTTTTCCCATCGGTAAGTAGAGCCTATTCTTCTCACACCTTGAATCCTATTCGCGCTTTGACTAATAGATACGGTAGAGATAAGGGTCCAGGGTTTAGTCATGAGAAGCCTACTGGGAAATCCTTTTGGGAACCCATCCCTTAGGCTGTGAGCCGGCCCCAAGGCCATGGAAAGGCCCTATGGAGGAGTTCTGGTTGATGGCTCCAGCTGAGTGCTTAGCTGACAGCCAGCATCAGCTGGGGGCCCCATGACTGCACCATCTGGGACACCTAGCCTGATCCAGCCTTTAGGTAACTGCAGCCCAGCTACCGTCTGACTGAAACTGCATGAGAGAGCCCAAGTGACCACTTCTCAGCTGAGCCCAATTCACCCCCCAAATCATGAGTGATAATAATAGTTGTAAATTATTGAGTTTTACGGTGGTTTGATATGGCAATAGGTAACTAGAATGTCTGCTTTGCTTGGTATCATGTAGAGTTAAATTTCCTAGGCTCACTTGCCATTTGGGTTCCTGGTAGTTTGGGCCAATGGGAGGCACTGGTGGGAGACTGGAAGGTGGGAGGAGGGGAGGAGCCAGGGTATTTTCTTTCCCTTTCTCTGGGATATGGGTGGCATCTCCTGCGATGGCAGCATTCTCTCCTTGCCTCTGTCTCTTGTCAGAGAGACCCTCCCTCCGTGGTCCTGGATGCCTTCTAGCTCCTGCCAGCCTGCCCTGGCTTCTGGCTTCTGGGGCGCATCTGTTAGCCCTCTGGCCCCAAGTACGGTAGTGGCTCCCCGCTGTTGCTACACCGTCCTCTGGCTTCTCAGTATTTCCATGACCTGTGTAGTCAATGCTCATATTTGAATCCCTTCTTTTTGAAACACCTAGAGTGGTCTCTGCTTCCCTAAGTGGACCTTGAGGAGTACAGCAGGAAGGAGGACGATGTGATCCAGCCTCACAGGTTGGGCAGGCTTCCCTGGGGAAGGACGGGTCCAGCCAAGGTCTGATGAGTGAGGGGGGTTTCTGGGCATCAGAGATGAACAAGCGCAAGCGGTCGGTCCAAGGGGAAGGCGAGCACTGATGAGTGGTGCTGGAAACGCGGCCAAACCAGGGGTTCTCCATCCTTGCCGAACATTCAAATCACCCCACCCCAGCTTAACGCAATCAGAGTCTCTTGGGATAGGGCCAGCAGGATTCTCACCTGCAGTGTCGACCTGAAAATAAAGAGCCACAGTGAGCGGCAAGCCAGCGTTTATTTGGGATCAAAGAATTGCAACCCAGGGAGCACAGATTCAGCTGGAAACTCAAATAGCGTCTGGCCTGCGGGGTGGAAGCAAGGGGTGTTTATGAGAAGGACAATGGGGGTACGACTACATGACTTGGGTAAAAGGGCAAACAAGGTCAATTAGTATTAAGGAGATGAGCCACGTTGGCTGCACATCAACCATCTGATCTATGGGTGTTGCAAATATTCCCGTCGCGCGTGAGTGAACTAGGCTGCCCTCAGAAAGTTCACAGCAACCATTTTATGGTCAGGGTGCCAGCTGTCCCACTGGCTTAGGAGCAGCTGACTTGTGAAACAGTTGCCGCTTCCGGCCCAGTCCGAAGGTCTTTGTGGCCAATCCAAGAGTTCCTGAACCATTGGTTTTAGAAAGGAAGGTGGAGCTTTTCTCAGAAATGGAGTCCCTCACGTCCAGAGACTTTATACAGTTTCACAGCAATCAGGGGTTAGAGCCAGTGCGCCAGACCAGGCAGGGCCCGGGTCTCCATCTTGGTGAGAGGGAATAGGGAGGGCGGTGGGCTCCCTGATGCTGAGTCGGGGAGGAGGGGTACCCAGAGTGGGCAGTGCGACAGATCGGGGAGGACCGCCCAGCTCCTGGCCGGCCAGCAGTAGGAACAGACAAGAGTCGGTGGTTCAGTACTTGGGCTACGTTTTCTGAACACCCTCGCTCGCTTCTTCATGTCCCCTCATCCTGGTCCATTTTCCCTTGCAGCTGGGCTCTCTGGACTCGTGTCCACCTGCCCTGACAGCCTCCAGCATCTAAGCCCACCCCTCCTCCTCCTGGTTTGCCCCAAGGCCCTGTAGGAGCTAACTTTGGCAGAACCTGGGAGCCCAACTCCTAACGGACCCCATGTGCAAAGTAAGCGAGATGATTCATTATTAGAAATACCAAATAGGGGCGCCTGGGTGGCTCAGTCGGTTAAGCGCCCGACTTCAGCTCAGGTGACGATATCCTGGTCCGTGAGTTCGAGCCCCGCGTCGGGCTCTGGGCTGATGGCTCAGAGCCTGGAACCTGCTTCCGATTCCGTGTCTCCCTCTCTCTCTGCCCCTCCCCCGTTCGTGCTCCGTCTCTCTCTGTCTCAAAAATAAAAAATAAAAAAAGCATTAAAAAGAAATACCAAATAAAAGCTGTGCTGCCTAGTTAACAGTAGGTTTACAAACTATTAGAGATATGTACAACTCCCCCGCCCCCCACGTGCACACACACTGGAGTCCCAAACCCTTAGATACGTCACTTCCTGGTTCCTCTTCCCCTCTCCATTTCATGGGCTTATTTTTCACGGGCTTTGCAATGAGCATGCGCCAGAGACCTGAAGTCCCTGAGTCACCTCAAGGAATGTGCATTGGTTCCAATCAGACTACTTTTTGCCTTACATGGGCATAGGAGACTTCCGGGTAAGGCTGTGACCTCTGTAGTACTCAGCCAATGAGGAACCAGGGGAGGGCTTACCTCTGTAGTGCTCAGCCAATGAGGAGTCAGGGGAGGGGCTTCACGCTAGGAGATAAATTGTCTGCTGTAACCTGCCCTGAGTGTGCCTGTCTTGCAAGAATGTTGATTAAATCCTCCCTTCACTGTGCTCCAAGTCTCCACATCCCTCCTCTGATTGGGTCGGTGGGCTTATTTCTCACACCCTGAAATTTTTCAATCGCTTGAATTTTTATTGTGTCTTGGCAGCTTCGATCAGAAATGTGAAACGCGTGGAATTAGAACCTTTGGTCAGAGAACCCCTGAGTTTAAAGCCCCTGGAAATGACCTCTTCCAAAGCCTGAATTTCAAAATCAGAGGAGGTGCGTGAGCTCTGGAGAGTTCAAGGCAGGCCCCCAGCTGCAGAATTCTGCCTGCTTTCCTTCACATCTTGCTGTCCTAGTGGTTTTTACCATGAATTTGCACATGCTCTGCCTGAAGTTCATTGTGGACCTCTGGAGACCTCACCTCGGCCTCCCAAGGGCCATAATTGCCATAAGAGTGTCCCAAGGATAATCTCTTTGTAAATTTAAACCAATGCATTTTCACTTCCCTCTTTCAGGCAAGTTGCCCTGTAGCTGCTTCCTCCAGGGGAGCCAGAAGGTTTATTGCTCCCAGGCAGGAGAGGCTTTGCAACCCGGTTTGGAAAGCTCCCAAGGAGGGAGGATGTGCTAGGATTCCTTTATCTCCCTCATTAGTATATCAAGGGCAAAGCCTGGAGACTGTCCAGGGCCCCAGCGGTCTGTGTGGGCGGGGTCAGGCCCTCACGGAGAATGCAGGTTGGAGGATGGGTGAAGTAGGACAAAGAAGGCAGCGGGCCCTGGAGGACTGTGGCAGTGAAGGAACGGGGTGTGAGCCAGTGGGTGGAGGGCCCGAGGCTGGCGGACCCTGGCAGGTGTTGGGTCAGTGAGGACGTCAGAAAGGCGAAGAGGAGGCTGACCGCTGAGCCCCTGGTGCCCACCCTCCGAAAGATGCCAAGAGGCTCCGTTGAGGGGCACCCCGAGTTTTAGCACCACCAGAGAGCTTGTCCTGGGCAGGGCGAGGTGACGCTCGAGTCAGTGGGCTGGCTGGAGGAGGGAAGCCACGGGTGATGCCGGAGCAACCCAGGACCTTGAACAAACCCTGCCCTCCAGCAGCTTTGATGCTAGAGCTCAGAGGAGGTCCACCAACGCCAGGGGCTCATCCTTGGGCTCAGGACAGGTCAGGGCCTCTACCCCCATCTCAGTCCACTCAGGCTGCTCAGAGTACTGGGGGGGCTTCTAAACAAGAGACTTTGTTTCTCAGAGATCAAGGGGGCGGCAGATTGGGAGTTCAGAGAGAGCTCACTTCCTGGTTCATAGTCTACTTTCCTCCTGCCTTGTCCTCACATGGCAGAGGTGGCCAGAGATCTCTCTGGGGTCCCTTTTATTTAAAAAAAATTTTTTTTTTTAATGTTCCTTTATCTTTGAGAAAGAGACAGGGTGAGCAGAGGAGGAGCAGAGAGGGAGACACGGAACCTGAAGCAGGTTCCAGGCTCTGAGCTGTCAGCACAGAGCTCAACGAGGGGCTCGAACCCGCGAACGGTGAGATCATCACCTGAGCCGAGTCAGATGCCCAAGCAACTGAGCCACCCAGGCGCCCTCTGGGGTCCTTTTATAAGGGCACTGATCCCCTTTTTTTTTTTTTCAACGTTTATTTATTTTTTTGGGACAGAGAGAGACAGAGCATGAACAGGGGAGGGGCAGAGAGAGAGGGAGACACAGAATCGGAAACAGGCTCCAGGCTCTGAGGCATCAGCCCAGAGCCCGACGCGGGGCTCGAACTCACGGACCACGAGATCGTGACCTGAGCTGAAGTCGGACGCTTAACCGACTGCGCCACCCAGGCGCCCCACTGATCCCATTTTTGAGAGATCCACTCTCATGACCTAATCACTCCCACGAAGACTCCACCTCCCAGACCCATCACATTGGGGATGACGTTTCGGCATGCAAATTTGAGGGGACGGGAGCATCCAGTCTACAGCTCCCCCGACACCTCAGGGATGGTACGCGTCTCTCCCCCACTCACCAGATGTCACCTTAGGGAGACTGCAGAGGCAGAAATAGGCCAGCTGAGAAAACAGGTATTTCGGAAAGACTGAGACGTTAGTTGCAAGCTCAGAACTCTGAAAACTCCAGATCAGATCCCGATAATATTGTTGCCTGCTCACCAGGGCGTGGGGAGAGCTCGGGAGAAAAACTCAATTCATTCCACATTAAGTGAGTAAAAGCAGTTTTGTTTTTTGTTTTTTCTGGACAGCCTGATCTTAGTACAAGTTAAATTTGTAATGCTGATTCGGTAGCAGGATCCCCACCCTCCAAATATGCTTCTTTGGCGTAAGGAATTTTTGGAGCTGATCAGTTTTGAGCGGATTTATTTTGATTATTTTAGAAGCAGCTCTGAAAACCAGATGGGCATTACCCTCTTGTAAGGGGCATTTGTACCTATAAAGAAAACCTGACATTTCCGACGGTCAGGGTGTCTCCCTCGCTGTACCGGGAAGAGGAGAAGGACTCTAAATCCTGAGAAACTTACCAGTGGAGAAGGTACCGACCTGAACGCCACCACAACCTCGCCCTTGTTTACCAGGCTTTTTCACCTCCTGCAACTGCCCCCCACCCCAGTCCAGCCCCCTCACCTCTACCTTTTGTCTTTAACTGCAGATGGTGTTTAAGGTGGCGGCTTGGGCCATCTTGGGGATTTAGTTTCCCTGGGCATCTCCCATAGATTCGCGAGGTAGACGTGCTAATTAACTTCTGTTTAGTCTCTCATTAATCTGGGTTTTTGTTTTGTTCTGTTTTTTATTACAAGAGGTTTCAGCCAAGAAATTAAAAATGTATAGGGGAAATGATCTTTCCTACCCAACCCTACCGTTTACTGAGCGTCTGTTTTTTGCCGGTCTCTGTACCAGTATTCATTGGTTGGTGTAGTGACTGGCAGGTGGACATTTTGGCTTAAATGTCACTGTTACTGACATCATCAGTATCCGTATAATGATGCTTTCATCCTCCCGACGGCTCTGCACGTAAATGTTGTCACTTGGTTTTATTGAGGAGGAAAATATAGTCCAAGTGACTTTACCCAAGGTCACCTGTTCTCATCAAAGTCTGGGTTAAAAACATTCATTTACCTTAGTTTTTTCCAATTCAAAGACATACCCTCATTTCACGTACCGCTAAGAAAGAGAAACAGCTAGCAATTGAACCGTGACACAGGATTCCTGTAGCATTTAGAATTTTTTGGTAAACTTACCATAAGAACTCTTTTAAACTTGTTTAGACACAGACTGACCATTTGTTACCGTTTTGCAGACCCAGGAAAGAAAACGTACGTGAAATAAATTGGTGAAGCGTTCCTGAAATGTCTTCACACTCAGGCTCCAATTCTTTAAGTCGCTTTTCAACTCAGAGTGTTGCATCTCCTTTGTGCAAAGTGTGTTGTGACGGGACATTTTCTTTTTCTACGGAACTTTATATTTCGGAATAATGTCAAACTTAGAGAAAAGGTTCCAGAATAATACAAAGAGTTCCTTTATGTGTTTCGCTCAGATCCCCGAAGGTTTATTTACTTTATTCACATGCTATGTATCATTTTTTTTCTTTTTTTTTTTAACGTTTATTTATTTTTGAGACAGAGAGAGACAGAGCATGAACGGGGGAGGGGCAGAGAGAGAGGGAGACACAGAATCGGAAACAGGCTCCAGGCTCCGAGCCATCAGCCCAGAGCCCGACACGGGGCTCGAACTCACGGACCGCGAGATCGTGACCTGGCTGAAGCCGGACGCTTAACCGACTGCGCCACCCAGGCGCCCATCTATTTATCATTAAGTACATGTGCTCGTGCACCTGGAGCCTGCTTCGGATTCTGTGTCTCCCTCTCTCTCTCTGCCCCTCCCCTGCTCATTCTGTTTCTGTCTCTCAAAAATAAATACCAAGTATACAATACTCTATACCAGGTATACAATTCTATTACCTAGCCTACAGACCTTATTCAAATGCCCCCATTTTATCAATAAAGTCTTTTACCACAAAAGGAAAAAATGCTATATAAAATATTTCTTTTAAAAAATAGGCATTTTTCCCCTCTGTGATTAATAAACATCTTGTGGGCAGGTACTTGGAGACTGTGTAAATATCCTGTTTTTCATTAACTGTTCGCCCCTTAGTTTTATCCTTCATTGACGAGTCTCCCCTGAATCCGCTGTAACTGTAACGGATGGTAAATGGGGAGACGCGCCATATTGGTTTCCTAAGATGCTATGGCAAACGACCACAAACTCAGTGGCCAAACAAAATGAATGTATTATCTTACAGTTCTGGAAGTCGGAAGTCTAAAAACAGTCTCACTGGGCCAGCAGGAAGGTGTCAGCAGGGCTGGGTTCCTTCTGGCAGCTCCAGAGGGGAGTCTATTTCCTTGCTTCTTCCAGTTCTAGAGACTGGCCATATTCCTTGACTCATGGCCACATCCCCCCCCCCCCCATCTCTGTTTCTGTGGTTACAGCTACTTCTCTCATTCTGGCCCTCCTGCCCCCCTTTCACAAGGACCCTTGTGATTACGTCGCGCTCGCCCAGACAAGCCAGACGACCTTCCCGTCTTGAGATCTTCAGCTTAATCCCATCTGCAAAGTGCCTTTTGCCATGGAAGGTAGCATATTCTCAGGTTCCAGAGACTCACATGTGGACATCTTTGCGGGGGGAGTGCATCACTCTGCCTCCCGTATGTCACAGTTTCTTAAGAGGGCTTCGCTGTTGTCTAAGGGATTTGCTTCTGAGCAGCTCACCCACATTCTTCAAGCTCTGACTTTCACAAGCAGGGATGGCAAATGCCACTGGCCACGGTGATTATAAGATGCATCTTGATCTCAGAGATATTAAAATGTAAACATGGCGCCCGGGCCATGCACTGAGGGTGCTGTGAGTCTGTCTGCCATGGATATCTCGAAGGCCGGGGTTTGTTAAACTTTCACCAGTGTGTCTGAGCACCTCCCAGTTGCCAACAATTGTCCTGTCTGTTGAGTGTGCAGAGATGAGACACACAGCCTCTGCCCTTGCGGGAGGTAGGGGGTCTGTCTGTCCCCCACTGAGAGAGACAAAGACAAAAGTCCAATTAAAAGTGAGTCAGCAAAGAGCGGTGGCCTGGGAAGAATGGACATCAAATTTCCTTATTGGGCTGGGGTGGGGGGTGCTCACCTGGGAGGGGCTCTGTGCATCTCTGGACAGGTGGGAAGAGTCAGGGTAGCCCCAGAGAGGCCAGTGTTCAAATCCAGTTTAAATTTTTTTTTTAAACATTTATTTATTTTTGAGAGACAGAAACAGAGAATGAGCAGGGGAGGGGCAGAGAGAGAGAGGGAGACACAGAATCCGAAGCAGGCTCCAGGCTCGGAGCTGTCAGCACAGAGCCCGACGCGGGGCTCGAACTCAAGAACCGTGAGAGATCATGATCTGAGCTGAAGTCGCTCAGCCGACTGAGCCACCCAGGCGCCCCCAAATCCCAGTTTAAACAGCTGGGCATTAAGGAGAGCGCTTGTGGGGACGAGCACTGGGCGTTATATGTAACCGATGAATCACTGGGTTCTTCTCCTAAAGCCCGTACTATGCTGTATGTTAAATAGGGATCCAAGGGGCGCCTGGATGGCGCAGTCGGTTGAGCGCCCGACTTCAACCAGGTCACGATCTCGCGGTCCGTGAGTTCGAGCCCCGCGTCAGGCTCTGGGCTGATGGCTCAGAGCCTGGAGCCTGTTTCCGATTCTGTGTCTCCCTCTCTCTCTGCCCCTCCCCCGTTCATGCTCTCTCTCTGTCCCCCAAAAAATAAATAAACGTTGAAAAAAAAATTGAAAAAAAAAAAAAGGGATCCAAACGGGACCCACTGGAAGACACGGAATTATCAGAGATTCAACACAGGGTATTATAGTTGCTGCCAGAGAGTCTATTCCTGGAAGTCACAGCTCAGATCTGACCTCAGAGACTGTTAAAGGGCTAACCCCCTTATCCCGGCCCTCGATGTCTCCTCACAGCCGGGTCAGCCCCTCTCCCCAACACCGGGCCCCTGGCATCTCTAACAGCCCAGTTCCATCCTACATCCTAGGGCTGCTCCCCTCCCAGTCCGGAGCCCCCTCAGCCCCTCCCTGGGAATACTGCCTCCTTCAAGGAAGGTCCTCTGCCCACCTCTAGGATGAGATCTGCCTCCATAGCCCCAGGAGTGCCCTCTCACGTCTCACATATGGGTAGTTCGGCAACCCCAAGTTCATGCACAGGTACGTTTGAAAGCATTTCTGCTAGAAACGAACCAGAACCGTCCTCTCTGTTAGAAGCAGCTGCCGCTGGGCTCTGTCCCTTCAGGTGCGTCCTAGACCAGTGGGGCCAGCTCATCTTAGATGTAAGTGAGGAGGCTCGGTGCCTCGTTTCCCTCCCGGAGCCAGGACCCAGGCCCAGTCTCCACTCCAAACACTGTTTCCAAGTTCTAGAAGGACGGTATATCCTGCCGTAAAAATTCTTCTAGAGTTTCCTTTGGACACTCCATTGCATTTTGGGGGTGTCTATGTATCTGGAACTTGCAGAAGGATGCAGAAATGAGAATACCAACAGTTTTGGTTATCCTGGGATAGCACGTGACGTGGTGATGACAGTGTCTTTCTCACTTAAGCCCACAGCAGCCCATTCATTTTGTCACTTGCCACAAAGTGGGGAAGTCTAAGGTGCGGATATATACAGTCACTCCCCCAGATCTCCAGAGCCTACCGGGTGACAAACTCCACGATGCATTTAAAATATCAGAGTAAGGGGCGCCTGGGTGGCTCAGTCGGTTAAGCGTCCGACTTCGGCTCAGGTCACGATCTCGCGGTATGTGGGTTCGAGCCCCGCGTCGGGCTCTGTGCTGACAGCTCGGAGCCTGGAGCCTGTTTCCGATTCTGTGTCTCCCTCTCTCTCTGCCCCTCCCCCATTCATGCTGTGTCTCTCTCTGTCTCAAAAATAAATAAACGTTAAAAAAAAATTTTTAAATATCAGTAAATAAAATGAAATACGTCCTGCCCTTGCTCAGGGTGGGAAGTCAGAGGGTGAGGCAGGAAAGACAACAAGATGAGTAGGGCTTGACATGGCGTGGGGGGGTGGGGGGGGCAGTGAGCTGGCAGGTCTTAGAGAAGACACGGGGCCCAGTGCCTTAAAAAAGGCACAAAGCAAAGGCAGAGGGGACCAGGAGCCTTTGGCTCAGACCTGACGGTCATCGGCTGGGACTGCACCAGTGTGGTTTTCGAGGGAAGCCTGCTTTCGAGAATGACGTCTCCGACCAGAGCAAGGAGGTGGTGGTGATGTCCAGCCACTCACAGAGGCCAGGGGCACCTTGCCCAAATGATGGTTTCAAAAGTCGAGCGAACGAGCTCCGGATTGAGAGCGATGGAATCGGCCTCTCGGAATGAAGCGGGCGTCGGGCTTTCTCTGGAAGGGCGCCGAGTCCGGGGCTCTCACCCCAGGGCTAATGTCGTCGGGGATGGGAGGCCCGTGCGGCTAGCCTTCCGCCTGGAACCACACGGCCGCAGGCATTTAAAATCTGGGGCTACAAAAAAGAGCTGGCTCGTCTCCCAAGGCAATCTCAATGTGGGTCAACTGAAACCCTCAACTACCCTAGCCTGCTAACTAGAGGAATAAACCGCCTCTGAGAAACCAATTACGGTTCTGTAATTGCATCCTGGACACGGAACCCCAAGCCGCATAAACCCGCAGGCAGCCTAAGGGAGTTTCATAGCCGATCCATCCGTTCCCAGAACCACCTGAGCAAACGTGGGTGGAGCGCCCCCTAGAGGCTGAGTGCGGTCTGGGGGGCCACCGAGGGATGCTGAACGAGCCCAAGGGGGGCTGACTTCTCTCTGGCCCTTTGGAGCCGGACCAAGGCCTTTCTTTCCCTCCAGCGCTTCCCTCAGCCACCCTCGCTCCAATCTCCTCGTCTCTCTCCCGACGACCTCTCAGCAAACCCCATGACTTTGTTATTAAGCCCAGACGGGTCCAGTTAATTTTTTCATTTTGTTTTATTTTTCAGCTCGGTCCAATTTAAAGTGTCATCCTCGCAATCTAGTTTCCTGCTTGCTTACGCCCAGAAGGCTGCGGGTGGGGCCGGGCCTGCACTGCCCCCCACCCCAAACTTAGGGTAGATCTGGAGGTTTCCTGATACTCTGGAATGAGTACTAGCCTTGGAATTGGAAGCTCAGCCCTGGAACTTAGCAGCTGTGTTACTTTGTGGAGGTAACTCAGCCTCTCTGTTCCTCAAACCCCTCTGGGGAAAGAAAGGGAAAATAGGAGTGCTCCGTCCACGCCCTGGAGCTGTGGGGAGACTGAGGTTGCTATCAGGAATTTGCAAGTCTGTAAATTCCACCTGTCAGTGGTTTTCATCCCTGCTCCTCCTTCTTTTTTTTTTTTTTTAAACTTTTTTTTTTTTTTAACGTTTATTTATTTTTGGGACAGAGAGAGACAGAGCATGAACGGGGGAGGGTCAGAGAGAGAGGGAGACACAGAATCGGAAACAGGCTCCAGGCTCTGAGCGGTCAGCACAGAGCCCGACGCAGGGCTCGAACTCACGGACCACGAGATCGTGACCTGAGCCGAAGTCAGCCGCTTAACCGACTGAGCCACCCAGGCGCCCCCCTGCTCCTCCTTCTGATTGTGGGTTCCGGTGCCTCCTTATCAGAGCTCTGTCTCCTTAGCCGACAAGTGCCCCAACCTTCCTGATTTCCCACCCCACAGACCAGGCAGCACAGCGGTTACCGGCATGGAGGCTGGGATCCGGATGCTTTGATTCGCAGCCCGGGGGTGCGTCGCTTAACTGCTCTGTGCCTCAGTCTCCTGTGACGAGCGGCAAGAGCAGGGGCTCTCCTGCGGGCTGCAGTGAGCGTGGGTGGCTTGTTCTATACAGGTGCCTAGAGCAGTACCCGGGACGTAGTCACAACTTCAAGAGTTCTACCTTTGACTGTTACCAAAACTTGGGTTTCTATCAACAAGGCTTCATTCTTTTTTTTTTTTTTCTTTTTCTTGTTACTAAGTTTAAAATTTTAATTCCAGTATAGTTCACATACAGTGTTATATTAGTTTCAGGTGGACAATAAGACAGTGATTCAACAATTCCGTACGTGACTCAGCGCTCATCATGGTGGGAAGTGGGCTCTTTATCCCCTTCCCTGTGTCCCCCATCCCCCCACCCACCTCCGTTCTAACCATCAGTTTGTTCTCTATAGTTAAGAGTCTGTTTCTGGGTGTGTGTGTGTGTGTGTGTGTGTGTCTCTCTTTGCTCCTTTGCTCGTTTGTTTTGGTTCTTAAATTCCGCATGAGTGAAATCACACGGTATTTGTCTTTCTCTGACTGATTTATTTTGCTTAGCGTAATACTGTCTAGCTCCACCCATGTCATTGCAAACGGCAAGGTTTCATTCTTTGTCATGGCTGAGTAATATTCCATTGCGTATATACACCGCATCTTCTGTATCCATTCATCTCTCCGTGGACACTTGGGCCACTTCCATAATTCGGCTATTATAAATAATGCTGCAATAAACATAGAGATGCATGTATGCCTTTGAATTAATGTTTTTGTATTTTGGGCGGGGGGGGGGGGGGATACCCAGTAGTGCAATTGCTGGGTCGTAGGGTAGTTCTATTTTTAACTTTTTGACGAACCTCCATATAGTTTTCCAGAGTGGCTGCTGCACCAGTTTGCGTTCCCACCAGCAGTGCACGACGGTTCCTTTTTCTCCACATCCTCACCAACATTTGTTGTTTCTTGTGTTCCTGATTTTAGCCGTTCTGACAGGTGCAAGGTGATATCTCATTGTAGTTTTTATTTGCCTTTCCCTGAGGGTGAGTGATGTTGAGCATCTTTTCGTGTGTCTGTTGGCCCTCTGGACGTCTTCTTTGGAGAAATGTATGTTCATGACCTCAGCCCATTGTTAACTGGATTATTTGTTTTTTGGGTATTGAGTTGTATCAGTTCTTTCAGTATTTTGGATACTAACCCTTTATCAGATATGTCACTTGCAAATCTCTTCACCCGTTAAGTAGGTTGCCTTTTAGTTTTGCTGATTGTTTCCTTTGCTGTGCAGAAGCTTTTTATTTTGATGCGGTCCCAATAGCTTATGTTTGCTTTTATTTATTTATTTTTTTCAGGAGACATGTCTAGAAAAATGTTGCTATGGCCCACGTCAGAGAAATTACTGCCTGTGCTCTCTCCTAGGATTTTTATGGTTTCGGGTCTCACATTTAGCTCTTTAACCCATTTTGAGTTTATTTTTGTGTCTGGTGTAAAAAAGGGGTCCAGTGTCACTCCTTTGTATGCTGCTCTCCGGTTTTCCCAACACCATTTGCTGAAGAGCCTTTTTCCCACTGCGTATTCTTTCCTCCTTTGCTGAAGACTCGCCGATCACATCATTGTGGTTTTCTGTTCCGTTCTATTGATCTGTTATGTGTCTATTTTTGTGCCAGTATCATGCTGTTTTGACCACTACAACTTTGTAATGTAACCTGAAGTCTGGAATTGTGATGCCTCCGGTTTTGTTTTTTTCTTTTTCAAGATTGCTTTAGCGATTCGGAGCTGTTTGTGGTGCCATACAAGTTTTAGGATTGCCTGTTCTAGTTCTGTGAAACGTGCTGTGTGTGGAGGCGGGTGGGTGAGGGTAGGGAGGGGGAGGGGACGGAGCTGGAGGCGTGAGAAGGGGGAGCAAAGGAGGGAAGAGCACAGACGGTGCAGGGTGGGGGCCGGGCGAGGTAGGAAGGCACCCGGAGGGTCCAGCCCAGAGCTGGGGTGCTGGCGCCTGGGGACCGGTGGGTGGATCTGAGCGGTCTGTGAGGGAGAAGTGTCAGCCAAGGTCAGGGAGAGGAAGGAAAGGACACTGTGGGCAGGGAGGGGACAGAACGAGGGGGCAGGACAAGTGGGGGTTTCTGGATCAGTTTCGGCAGCGGGTCTTCTGTCATTCACTAAGGTTGGGGGCTCCAGGGGCTGAGCAGACAGGCGGGGAGGAGGACGTGGAGAGAGGTGGTGAGCTTGGTTTGGGACACGTTTGAGGTGTGGCACTGTCCAGCGGGCAGGTGGGCCTCCTGGGGTCCAGGAGATGTGGGTAATGGGCCACTGGATGGGGCCACCAAGGAGAGTGCGTGAGAAGCAAGGGGGAAGCATCCCAGGACAGAGCCAAGAGGATCCCAAGACATGGACCAAGGGCATACAGTGGACCCTCCTTCTTGGGCATTTGTAGTTTAACAGAGGGCCAAGCGTTCAATAAAAGGAGTAAGTCCTGCGTGAGGGCCAATGACCAGGTAAACAGGTGAGGGGTGAACTCAGTAGGGAGACAGGAGCAGGGGGCCAGCCCTTCGAGCTCCCTTGACATCCCACCCAAGGGGCTGTCTGTTCAGAAGACCCAGCCCCAGGGTGACCCCTGTCAGTAGGACTTTGATTTAGGCAAAGTCAGACCCTAGTGGCCTGGAGGGACTGTGGAAGGATCCCAGCAACAGGACCCCCAGAAGACAGCTGAGGCTAATGCTCCGTTCCCCTCCGATTAGCGGAGCACACGTGTCCTCTCGGACCTGTCTCAGCTGAGTCCACCTTCCAAGTCCAAACTGCTCTAAGGAAGATTCAGGAACAGACAGAGGTGTGCTAAGCCCTCCCGACCAACCTACGGGAGCTCGTGGCCGGATTCGGGGGGATTTTGCAAACCGGTTGTTCAAATGATTACTTGAATTTCTGTGCACTCAATTATTGAATTATTAAAACATGAATTCCATATTTTATTCTTACATAATTAAATCACATAAGCTTACAATTGATTTAAAAAAATTTTTTTTTAATGTTTATTTATTTCTGAGACAGAGAGAGACAGAGCATGAGTAGGGGAGGGGCAGAGACAGAGGGAGACGCAGAATTGGAAGCAGGCTCCAGGCTCTGAGCTGTCAGCACACAGCCTGACGCGGGGCTCAAACTCACAAACCGTGAGATCGTGACCTGAGCTGAAGTCAGTCGCTCAACCGACTGAGCCACCCAGGCTCCTCACAATTGATTATTTTAAAAAGCAAACTAATATACATTCAAAACTCATTGCTTTTCTCATCATTTCACTTCACTTTACTCTTTCCTGGGTTCTCGAGGTGACGTACGACAAATGTATCCGTAGGGTAGAAATACGATATGAGAGGGTGTACCTGTGTCTCTCTTCCCAACTCAGTGTTCAGGATGTCACGTTGCCTGCCTGAAATCGGTTGTGCTGGGCATGTGTACCCCACAAATATTGACAAAGAAACCAATGTTTTTTCTTCCTCCGCATGCCATTTATCAACACCACTGTTTATAAAGGTATGCCGAGACGAAGGAGGGTAGCATATATTCCTAGACATTGATGTGCTTTCTATTCAAATGTTAGAAAGGAAACATTTAAGATGACTGCTAGGGGCACCTGGATGGCTCCGTCGATTAAGCATCCGACTCTTGATTTTGGCTTGGGTCACGATCCCATGGTTGTGGGTTCGAGCCCCACATCAGGCTCTGGGCTGAGTGTGGAGCCTCCTTGAGATTCTTTCTCTCCCTCTCTCTCTGCCCCTCCTACGATTCCACTCCCTCCCTCCCCACCCCCCCCATCAAAGAAGATGACTTCTAATCGCTGCTTACAAATAAAACAATGAAAGATTTAAAGAAATATTAGCATCCCAGCAGCATCCAATGCCTTTTTGCATCCTTGCACATTACTGATCTTTTAGAGCTTTTCTGGGTTATCTCTGTCTCTCAGATTGAGTAAACCCGGAGTTCTAGCCTGATCTATGCTGTGGACCCCAGGGCTGAAACTTCAGCCTCTCCTCAGAATCAAAGTTTTACGTGCATAATATAAACAGCGTTGAATTCTAACAGAAAGCCATTATACCGAGATAAAGTTATCAAAGTATAAAAGTATGTGACACAGTCACTAATATGTGCTTCTTAGCTCTAGCGACGAATCTCGTAACGATTGTAATTTCCAACTCGAGCTTTGCAGGCATGATATTTAGAGAGACCAGCAACCACTGTAACCCGACACGAACACATCTGTGACTTCCACTCATGACAAATTCGGTCCTGGATCATACTGTTGCAGTTTGCTGCCTGTATTAATAATAAAAAAAAATTGCTAAATTTCCATGAGGGATTAGAGAAAATAAACGTGTAATGTTTCTCCATCAAGTTCACAGGCAACCCTGAATTCTGTCCACTCAGCCTTTTAAAAAGCAAACTAATATATAATAATATATTAGTTAATATATATAATATTAATATATAATAATATAATATAATATAATAATATATTATAATATTATATAATATAATATTATATAATAATATTATATAATATTATAATAACATATTATAATATTATATAATAATATAATATAATATAATGTTATTATATATAATAATATATGATATATAATATATAATATGTAATATTATATTATATTATAATAACATAATATAATATTATATAATATTAATAACATAATAATATAATTATTAATATATTATAATAGTAATATAATATAAATTATATAGTATATAATATAATAATATAATATATAATAATAATATTATATAATAATAATAATGATAATAAGCAAACTTAGACCCATGCAGGGTCTAAGGACTCCAGGTTCAAACCCTGGCATCCGAGCCTGTGTAGCCCCTCACACGTTTTCCCAAGTGTAGGCGGGATTCTGAGCAGTTTGGCGTCGAAGCTCATTCAGTGTCCCTCTGGTAGGCAGAAGCATTAATCGGGCTTGTTTCGGGGAGCCCTGCTCCCAGTTGCCAGCGCTCGTGATCTCTGCAGAGCCACAGAACAGTCTTTCTCTGCAAGGTGACCGCAGCCGTCCGTGGCGCTGGCTGTGTGGACCCCGGCCGGTGCTCACGCTCGCTCTCGCCTGCTCACCGTCAGGGGGCCGGGGACCGGCTCTGGCTGATGGCCTGTGATTGACGGGACACGTGCCACTTCCAGCAGGTGCAGTGAGAAGCCCCTCCCGACCCCTGCTCTCACCTCCCCAGCCCTGGGAGCCCTGCAGTGACACGTTGAAAGGTGCTTCACGAGAAAGGGCATCTCCCTCGACCGGGGATGACGAGTGACCCACTGGAGCAGAGTTGGTGCAGTCCGTGACGCGTGGGAGCACCAGAGGGACGGCACGTTTGCTCGGTGAGCTGCCCAGGTGCCAGGGTCACCCACGGGTTGCCCGACCCTCCCCACAGTCCTCCTGGATGGGCACAACCCGTGGTCACCTCCTCCCCGAGCGGCCCTAAGTGATCTGCATGCAGGACACGCTCTGCCCTGGCTTGTTGCTTGTGTTTGTCGCAGGAGCCTTGATCCCTCCCTCCTCGTGCTTCCTCGAGGGGAGCGAGCGTGGACCCCACTCCCAGGAGAGAAAGCTGGGGGGGGGGTGGGGACACTGCCCGGCTCTCCGGCTTCTCGGTCACTCCTGCAGGAGGGGAAGGGAGGCCGCTCAGGTCAGTGAGCTGGGAGGAGGGACAGAGTGAGTGTCGCTGCTCCGCAGAGGAACCCCACTCGGATCTCCGCTGTGTGCTGGGCACGAGGGGCCCTGAGTCTCGGGAGGAGGAGAGGCCCGCAGATGGCGAGCCGGTGGTCAGTTGGGTCTGGACAGCAGATTACATCTGGCACTAGGTCACCTGGGTCAATCAAGCTGATAGTTCAATCTTCTCTGTCTGTCTCCTGTTTCCCTTTTCATAGTTGGTTTTGAAGGCAAGAGGAGAAAGCAGAACATTCTTACTTAGTGCCCCCCGGCCTTCAAAATGCCCTTTCCCCACCCCCCTCTTCACCCATGCTAGTCAGTGAGCTCCCTAGAGGCCAGGGGCCCTGCCTCTTTTTCTCTGCTCTCCCGTTGTCGTGACCTGTGGCCTGGCATTTCAAGGGTGAGGCTGTCAGAGTTCCCTGAGGTGCGATGACATCACAGAGCGTGGGAAGCAATTCTGTACGAGCTCCCTCGGTACAAGAGTGCTGACGAGGGTACCCGGGGGTAGGGGAGGCCTCAGATCCCCTCAGCGTGAGGCCTGCCGGCCACCCCAGAGCACCTGCCGACTTTGCAGGTGCCCTCTCTTCCTCTCCAAAGGCAAAACGATTCATGGAACCACCTTAAAACAATGTATTTATTTATTTGGGGGAAGGCACAAGCGGGGGAGGGGCAGAAAGAGGAGGACAGAGGGTCTGAAGTGGACGCTGCACTGACTGACAGCAGTGAGCCCCACGTGGGGCTCGAACTCACGAACCGCGAGATCGTGACCTGAGCCGAAGTCAGATGCTCGACCGACCGAGCCACCCAGGTGCCCCCATGGAACCACTTGTTGCGGGCTCTGCTGGAGGGCCGGGAGGGAGGAGGGTACTTGGTGAGGCGGTCGGCTCCCATCCCGAACAGCGTCGATCCTAACAGTTCGTCCCAGGTCAGAGCCAAACTCTGCCTTGGAGTGCGTTCTCTCTCTGCCCTTTGGTCTCGACTCTGCCTTCTGGAACCACATGGAACAGATCCAAGCTGTGTCCCCATGGGTCTCCCTCAAATCAGCCGCGTTAGCCGGTTCAATTCAGAATAGAATTGAGCTCATGTCAGACCTTTAAAATGGCCTTAAAATGTTTTTTAATGTTTATATTTATTTTTGAGACACAGAGAGACAGGGTACAAGCAGGGGAGGGGCAGAGAGAGGGAGGGGGGCGGGGGGAGACACACAAACCCAAGCAGGCTCCAGGCTCTGAGCTGTCAGCACAGAGCTGGACGTGGGGCTTGAACTTGTCAACCGCGAGATCATGACCTGAGCTGAAGTCAGACGCCCAACCGACTGAGCCACCCAGGCGCCCCCTAAATGGCCGTTTAAAGTATATCTTTCAGAAACTACTTATCAATTACTGAAAGTCTAAGTAATTCAGTGGTGGAAAGACAGGGGGCCCTCCAGGCTCCGAAATTCAATTCCTCAGCCATCTGTGGAGGACCCAGCCTGGGCCAGGCTCTATGCCAGGTACCAGGGATGCAAGGACAGCAGGCTTTTGGGTTGGCCCTGGTCCCCAAGCACCTCGAGGCTCGCCGAGAAAGAACACCTACCTCCGTTGGCCGGGTTTAGAGCACGGCCCAGTTTAGCCCCACCTCCCCGTTAGAGCCGCACTGAAAACAGAGCAGCTGTCCCCTTGCTGTTTGCACAAAGCCGATCATTAAGTCACCTTCCCTTTCTGCAGAGCAAGCGTGAAACTTCAAGCGCTGTACGAGGCAGAAGGAGGACTCGGGGCTGAATCGAAGGCATCCAGCTCGATTCGGTGAATACGTGTTGGGGTCTGCAAACGAAGCCCCAGGACACGACCCCACCCCCAGGGACCCCACCGTCCGCTCATTCACTAACATCAGGTTAGGACGCAGTCAAGAGAAAAGTACAGTGGGTGTAATTCCAGGTCAAGCGGGAGAATTGCCAGAGGAGACAAAGAAATGCTCTGGCGCAGGCTGGAGGAAGGGAGCGGGCTCCTGAAGCTGGAAGAGTCAAAAGCCTCCTGGAGGAGGGTGGCCTTGGCCGTGGGCCTGGAGGGACTTTGAAGGCAGAGACGGGAGGCGGTGAAGGCCAAGGTCCTGGAGGAACAGAATCACCTGTGCACCCAGTGCTGCTGGCTTTACAGGTACAGCAGAGTTTCCCTGCCTTTTTAACATCAACTTTGGAGACTGATGTGAGAATCACTCCTTCCTCAAACACCCTGTGGACAGGCGCCCTGCGCTGGGATAGCCTCTGGGGGTGCAGTGAAACACCCTCACCGTGCTGTGCATTCACGGTCTAGCGGGAGGGCCACATGAAACGGAATCGTCGGGTGTGCTGACAAATGCAGCCGCGGCCGTCGCGCGTGGCCCCCACCCCCGTGGACGGCGCTTCCCGCTCTATCAGAGTCCACACCCTCGGCGCCTGCTGGGGATCCTGCCCCCCCGGCCTCTTCAGGGACCGGCTTCTTACAGGCACCCGTATCTCCCCGGACACTGAACTTCGCCTCCTCACTTGATGGATCCCTGGAGGTTGGAGACCAGCTCGACATCATTTAAATGAAACGAACCCTCCTTTGACACAACGTCGTCCGCCAGCGACTCTCTCCCTTCTCTGCTCCCGCTCACCGTAGGGCTTCTCGAACGAATGGCCTGGGGTTGCTGTGTCTACCTGCCCTTCTCTATACCTTCAGCTGACGCTCACGTGTCTCCAGTTGCCAGCATCCCCTGATGTGCTCTTGACCAGGGCAGCAATGACTCCTGGGGTGCCAAATCCGACAAGAACTTCTGTCTTTAGGATGTGCTGTGTCTTAGCAGCATCTGGCACGGTGAACGGCCCCTTCTCCCTCCTTGAATTTCTGCCTTCTCTCGGCTTCCCCATTTTCCTGGTCTCCTGTCCTCACTGTCGGCTCCTCGGGTCGCCCCTGCCCTGCCTGACTTCCTGTGGCGGGGTCCCCGGGACTCAACCCTCGGTCCGCTCTCTCTTCCGCACTCTCCCCGGCCAGCCCAGCCACGCCCATGGTGTTACACCCCCTCCGGTAGGCCAGGAGCCTCCAAGCTCTGTCTCCTGCCCTTGACCTCGCTATCGAACCTCACACCTGCACCAGCAATCGTGCACGTGACGGCTGCACACGGAAGTCCCACAACACCTCAAATGCCACGAGCCTCAAACAAAACTTCGGGTTCCCGTGGCCAGGCCAGCTCCTCGTCCGTCCTTCCCGAGCCAGCCACCATCCGCCACCCGGTGGATGAAGGCGACACTGGGAGTTACTTTTACTCTTCTCTTTCCCTCAAATCCAAGGCTGAGAAAGTCTTAGAGACTCTGTCTTCAAAATGTATCCCTAACAAAACCAGTCTGCCTCCATTTCCTCCCCTGGGTGCGTACTCCGAGCCCGTGCGCCCTCTCGCTGGGTTACCACCGCAGCCTGCGACCCGTTGTTTCCACTCTTGTCCCCAGTACAACCCCACCCACCCAGTGGCCAGAGAGACTTCCCAGAAATGTAAACCAGACCACGTCACAACGCCATCGCCTCCCCCACCCCCATTTAAAACATTCTGGAAATTTCCAACTGCATTCCTTCGTGGTCTGAGACTGGCTTACCTCTGTGCCCTCATCTCACACACACACACACACACACACACACACGTGCCTCGTCACCCGCCTCCCTGGAGCTCTCTGCTTTTCTTTCTTTTTTTAATTTTTAATGTTTATTTGTTTTGGCGATTGAGAGAGAGAGAGAGAGAGACAGAGTGCAAGTGTGGGACAGACAGAGAGGGAGACACAGAATCGGAAGCAGGCTCCAGGCTCCGAGCTGTCAGCACAGAGCCCGACGCGGGGCTCGAACTCACGGACCGTGAGATCATGACCTGAGCCGAAGTCAGACGCTCAGCCCACTGAGCCACCCAGGCGCCCCTTTCTGCTTTTCTTTCTCCGCCTCTCTCCTGTGGCGGTCTTTCCCGCCTCCAGGCCTCTGCCTCGTCTGTTCCTTTTGTCTGGAATGCTCACGCTCCTTCCCCTCGGCTCACTATCACATGACCACATTTTGATCCTCTGCGTCCTCCGTATGATGATTATTACTCGGATCTTTTCTCTTGCTTGCTTATATGTTTCTTTGCCCCTCTGCACCAGAATACAGTTTCCGTGAAAACACAGAGCCTGCCAATTTGTGTACGACTGAATTCCCAGTGCCTTGAACCGTGCCTGGCCTATGGTGGGCATCCAGGAGATGCGTGTTGAATGAATCAATGACTAACATGATGAGCGCCCTTGCAAATGCACCTCGGAAAGCCTCCGTGGCATATTGTCTGTGTTACAATCGTTCTCCGGCCCGTCTCCGTGCCCCGGAGTGGGCTTCTTCCACCCTGATTCTGGATGTGGGAGATGAGACCGTGGAAAATATGCAAGTGTTAGCCCCGGGGATCACAGAGACTGTCGTGAGATTGTGCCAAGCCAGGCATGGATGTCAGAACAGCCCCGTGGTTCCCGGTGATGGTGGCCTGGCTTCGTGTCCACGCCGTGGGGATGCGTTGAAGAATGCAGCACACGGGCAAGGTGGCCTCAGTGCGACTGTGCACTCAGGGCACGGCTGCCGGGCTCCTGGTGAGTTCCGCTTCCTGTAGCTGGAGATCCATGAAGTGTCTCTCCTGTATCAGCCCACCCTCCAGCTGCCCGTAGATACACGGGAAAGATCAGCTAAGCCGCCAGGATCGGAAAAACTGCCTGGCCAACTCACAGACTCATGTGCTACCTGTAACTCTTAAGCCACCAAGTTTTGGGATGGCGTATTTCACCGCACAAGACAACTGATAAAGTCTCTGATCGTTCCCTAATGGTTGATATCTGGGGAGATTGAAGGTACTTAGTACATACGGCCAAATCACTTTTTAGAAAGCCCGTATCCATTTATATATCCCCTGGCAATATACGAGACTGTTCATTTCACTCCATCTTCCCCAGCACTGGGTATGATTCTAAAAGGCATTTGCAAACTTGATATGTGAAAAGGGGCAGGCGTGGGGTTCAATTTGCATTTCTTTGACTGTTCCAGAGATTGACTCTTTTTGGGGGGTGGTATTTACTGGCCATTGGTGAGCTGTCTCCTCTTCTGCTTTTTCAAATCAGACTTGTAGGTACAATTCCTGTGTCGTGCGTTCCTCTTTCGGGCGGTGGCAGCCCAGAATGACTGCCCTGTGCTTTTGTCCGCTTTCAAGACCGTCCCTTCGTTTCTCCGGCAATTAGGAGCCGATTATCTCCCTAATGCTCTCTTTCAATACTTCCATGGTTAACCCCGTGGCTGGAGGGCTGCCTAACGACATTTTTATAGCCTGGTGCGCTCTGCTTCATTAAGTCCCAGCAACGGCCACAGCGGGGACTCCCTGCTAATCAGTCAGGAGCGGGCAGCGTGGTGAGGTGGCCGTGACCCGGGGTCGGCCGGTCGGGTCAGGAGGAGGCCGTGTGGGTCCCCCGGCACGGGACGCACGTGCTGCAGGGCGGCCAGGGGCCCACGCGGCTGGTGAGCAGTGGAAACGCGGGGAGTCCGGACCCAGGCAAGCCGTGATGACGTGATTGATGGCCTGTTGGAATGCTCTTTTGAATATATTAAAATATAAATATCTTAAATAAATATTTTAAAAATATTGTTTCTGTTTCCTTTTCCTAATGTGGGGCGTGTGGCTCGCATTCCGTGTCCATTGGCAGGTGCCGGTCTGGGTTTCACAGGGAGTTAGTGGCCGTGGCATGAGAGTGTGTGCGTATGTGCGTGAGTGTGTGTATGTGTGAGTGTGCGTGTGCGAGTGTGTATGTCTATATGTATGAGCGTGTGTATGTGTGAGCATGTGTCTTATGTGTGTTTGTGCATACATGTATGAGTGTGCACGCGTGTGTACGTGCGTGAGTGTGTGCGTGTTTGAGGGGATGCAGGGGTGGGGCGGGAGGACTGACTTGTGCACCTGCAGTCTGTCGCCCAGATCAGAGCCTGGGATGCTGTATTCTCACCACTCTGGCACCTGCTGTGTCAGGTACCCCCCACGCACAATCTCATTACATCTGCGGGAAAGCACAACGGGGCGGGCCATCCTGGCCTCAGTGACTGGTCGGGTCACACGCTAGGAAGTGCCGGGGGCAAGATGGGAAGCGGTGGGGCCCCAGGCCCCTGTTCTGCGTCAAGAGACCTTCTCCTGCAGAGGCCGGCAGAGGGTGAGGGGGGGACCAGAAGGGAGGGCTTCAAAGTGAATTTCCAAGTTGCCGCGACCTTGGCACAGGGCCAGCGCACCATCAGCCACCTCCCCCTCGTGTCTGTCCTCACCACCTCACAGCTTCTGTAACCATACCCCGCACTTGGCCCAAATTCGTAAACATCAGGGACACGGCAAGGTTTCAACACACCGTAGCAACGGATGCTTGCGTTATAAAGAAAAAAGAGCCCCTGGGCGTAGGAGGCAGACCTGATCTCAGACGCTGGTTCTGCCTCTGAGCAGCAGTGCGGCCCATGCCTCGGTTTCCCCGTATGTGTGGTGGGGGTCCGCTTGTGTTAGGAGTCAGTGAAGCGATGCTTGTAAAATGCTGGGCACAGACTAGATGCTCAGGATGTGTCACGTTCCGCTCCTTCCTCTCTAGCTGTCTCTGTTGAAAGTTTTCTTTAAAACTGCTCGGCTTTAATCATAGATGATTTCCTAGACAAGTCTAGGTATATGACACGCAAGCAAATGCAATCTCTTAGAAGAAGAATAACTTATCTACAGTAGCTGCTTTATACCCATCTTGCATAAAGCTCTTTACGTTGTTATCTCGTTTGACGTTACAATAACCTAGAATGTGTGCATGCATGCATTTGTGGGCATGTGCGTGCACGTGCCTGTGTGAGTGTGAGTGTGTGTGTGTGTGTGTGTGTGTGTGAGGGGCGGGGAGACTGATTTGTACCTGGTCCAGTGAGGAACCCAGATTGAGGCCCAGCATGTTCTAATTCTCCCACATCATACACCAAGTAACTTGAATCAAGACCAGTAGAATTCTAGAAAGAACTGCCAAAGGACTGGGGCACCTGGGTGATTGAGTCTGTTGGGCGTCAGACTTTGGCTCAGGTCATGATCTCGCAGTTTGTGGGTTCGAGCCCCACGTCGGGCTCTGTGCTGCCAGCTCGGAGCCTGGAGCCTGTTTCGGATTCTGTCTCTCCCTTTCTCTCTGCCCCTTCCCTGCTCATGTGCTCTCTCTCGCTCTCTCTCTCAAAAATAAATAAACATTTAAAAAAAAAGTCAAAGGACCTTGGGAATCATCTAGAAAGAAGCTGGGGATGGAGATTATAAAGAGCATGTGGCAGGTGTTCAAGAATATGAGTTTCTCGTCCTGACTGAATATTCTCCTGGGACCTGAAGAAAATGCAGATAATGTTGCCTCTGTTGACACATGTTTGACAAAAGAGGAATCTCTGAAGATGGGGGTGGGGGGGGTGGGGCACTGCTTCTCAGAAAAGAAAAGAAAAATGTATGTTTTTCCAATTATAACCCAATCAGCTTGATTTTGATAGAAGGACAGTTCTAGAATATATCACAAAACACTGTGAAGCGAAAAGTAGTGGTGTCAGGACTCAAAAGGAGTTGATCAAGAATGGAAACCCGGTGGCACCTGGGTGGCTCAGTTGGTTAAGTGTCTGACTCTTGGTTTCAGCTCAGGTCATGATCTCAAGGTTTGTAAGGCCGGGCCCCATGTGCACGTGTGCATCTGTGTGTGTTCGTGGAAAGGCAAACTTAGATGGAGTGGTCAAGAAATGCTCTCTGAGGAGATAGCATTTTAGGTAAGAGTGGAAGGAAGAGAAGGAGTCAGTCAAGGGCAGAGAATTCTGGGCAGGGAAACAGTGCAAAGGCACTGAGGCAGAAATAAGTGTTGGTGTTTGTAGGCAGCAGAAAGATCGGCGCACCTGGTACAGGATAAGGGAACAAGAAAACAGGTGGGTTGGGGGAGATGAAGTCAGACGGGTGAGATCAGATCACATTGCCTCCCAGGGTGGGGTAAGGGGCTTGGCTTTCTTTTCAAGCATGATGGGAGGGAGTTGAACAACAGACAGTGGTAAGGATTGATCTATGTGTTAATAGGACTGCTCTGGGCACGATGACTCAGGCAGGGACAGAGGCTGTGGCGATGGAGGAAAAGAGGAAGTTCTGGAATGCATTTGCTAAGGAGTCAACCTTGCAGGTACAGTGGAGAGAAGAAAGCGATTTAAGACAGGTCCTAAATCTTCGACCTACCCAAGCAGGTAGTTGGTGATGCCACTTAGTAACCTGGAGGAGGAGCAGTGTGTGTGTGTGTGTGTTTGTGTGTGTGTGTGTGTGTGTGGAGGGGCGCGAGGAACTGAATGCTCCCTGAGAACCCTGTTAGGCATATCCCGGTGGAGATGCCAAGTTGGGCAATTTTGGGGGCTCACTGGAGGCATCGGGGCTGGAGGCGTACATCTGGCATACGATGGCCTCCTGTGTTGCCTGCTCAAAAATGCACCAATTTTTGTATTTCAGTACCACACTGTACACAATCACTTTGAGGCAAGTGGCATTTGGGACACAGCTGCCCTTGCCTACGTGTGGGTGTCCGGGCCTAGAGAGAAAGTCCCAGTGAGCACAGCGGACACTCTTCACACATTCTATCTCCCCAGAGCACCAGAGAATGATTCTACGCACACAAAGGGGACACAGACGATTCTGAGCCGAAAGGTTTTCCCAAAACGTTGGGCTTTGGATGCAAAAAGATTTTAGGAATATCTTAACCAGTCTGACTTATATACTCACGAAATGTGTGCATGAGAGTGAGATGTGGGTAAATATCCACGCCAAAATAAGTCTAAAAAGCTCTCTCGTGCATCAGCCATAAAAACTCCAAATGCAAGAAAAAAACTCACTACCGCATAGTTTAACTGGCAGAAGCCTCACATGTGTTCTTTCTAAATGGCACGTAGTGTAATAGGGTGTCTTACACGTGATTCAGTAAATCGATAGAATGAATAGACTCAACGGAGTTTTGGATTTAAAGCCACAAGCCTGGATAATAATCATAGCAGCTAATGTGAACCGAGTGCTAACTGCGTGCCAGGAACCGCTCTGAGCCCTCTATCCACCAGCTTATTTAATCCTTGGGGGGTGTTGGTGGAGTCCCGCCTGTAACCCTCTCAGCTACACTACGTCAGGGTTCACCTCAGGCCTCTGTGACTCCGCCTGAGGCCCAGACCCGGACCTGTTTCTGCGCGCTCGATCCTGCTGTAGAGTTCACAAGCCACATCGGCTTAAGAGCCGGGAAAGGTGTCCCCCCGCCAGCCCTGTAGGAAACTGGGAAATGCTGTTCATCCTAAGGACTTCCGAAGCGTCCTGTATGGTCTTAAGGAAGCATTCGAGAATTCGGCGGATTCTATTCTGTTAGAACAGGAGTCAGCAGACTATGGCCCCAAGACCAAGTCCAGCCTGTGGCCTGTTTTCATACAGCCCTCGAGCCAAGAATGGTTTATACAGTTTTTTTTTTTAATTGTGGTAAAATGCATGAAATGTATCATCTTAACCATTTTAAGGGCAGCGTTCTCTGGTGTTAAGCGTGTTCACATTGTTGGGTCGCCTATCTCCAGAACCTTCGTACCTTGCAATGTTGAAACTCTATACCCATGAAAGAAGTGCCCGTTCCCCTCCCCTCACCCTCGGGAGACCCCAGTTGTACCTTTTGTTTCTCTGAGTTTGACTACTCTAGACGCTTTATATATAAATGGAATCACATGGTGTTTGTCTTCTTGTGACTGGCTTATTTCACTTAGCGTAACGTCCTCAGGTCAGTCCATAGCGTTGCGTTTGTCAGAATTTCCTTTCTCTTTAAGGCCAGAGTGCGATTCCGTTGTGTGGCTGGACCACATTTTGCTTAGCTCTTCGTCTACCGGTGACCCTTGAACTGCTCCCACTTCTTGGCTATTGCGAATAGTGCTGCTTTGAAGTATGAGTGTGAAGAGAACTCTCTGAGACCCTGCTTGCCAATCTTTGGGGTACATACCCAGAAACGGAATTGCTGGACCCTATCAAAATCCCAGTTCCAATCTTTTGAGGAACCTCCACACTGCTTTCCGCCATTTTGGAAATGGTGGCTGGACCATTGTGTATTCCCACCAGCAGGGAAGGGGGATTTCAATCTCTGCACGTCCCCATCAACACTTGTTATTTGTTGCCTTTTTTGGGTTTTTTTTTTTTTTTGGATGGTACCTATTCTAACGGATGTGAGCTGCCATCTCATCGTGTTTCGATTTGCACTTCCTTCATGGTTAGAGTTGTCGAGCATCTTTTCATGTGCGCACTGGCCATCTGCGTCTCGTTTCTAAAAAGAATGTCTTGGGTCCTTTGCCCATTTTGAAACTGGATTCTGTTGTTGTTGTTGTTGTTGTTGAGAACTTTACGTTTTTCCTTAATTTATGTTTCGAGAATGTTACAGTTTTAAGTGGCTAAAGGAAACAAAAGAAGGGGCACCTGGGTGGCTGAGTCAGTTGAACTTCCGACTCTTGATTTCGGCTCGGGTCATGATGCCAGGGTCGTTGGATCGAGCCCTATATCTAGCTCTATGCTGAACATGGAACCTGCTTGAGATTCTCTCTCTCTCTCTCTCTCTCTATCTCTCTCTCTCTCCCTCCCTCCCTCCCCCTCTGCCCCTCTCCTCCTGCCCACAATCTCTCGCTAAGATAAAAAAAAGAAAAAGAAAACAAAAGGATGTTTCATGACTTCAGATGTTAATGTCCGTAAGTATGTTTTATTGGAACACAGCTACACTCATTTGTCCACATTTTGCCTAGAGTTGCCTTCGAGCTACCGAGGCAGAGGTGAGTATTTGCGACAGAGATCATACGTTCTGCAAATCTTAAATATTTTGCTCTGCCATACAGAAAAAGTCTGCTACTCCTGTGCCAGGATGTGAGGGGTTAAGCGAAACCCAGTAAGGTCCAAAGGGAGGGTGTGTTTGCCTCTTAGAGACAGTTGGGGGCAGCAGAGAGCTGAGGTGCTGGAGATCTCCATAGCGGTCCTCCAGAATCCAAGGATGCACTCTGTACTCCGCACCAGGGCTCGTCAATTTGGAGGGGGCGGTGGAAGCCATGAGAATGTGTGTGAGACTGACCTGGGAGAGCAAAGAACTTTCCTGGATCTCCTTGTCTCCCCTCTGCCTTCCTCTCTCTGCTCTGTGTGGATGCCAGCCTGCTCTTCTGAATGCGCAAACCAAGCCCTGCCCCTTCCTGCTTAACCCCCTTCATTGGCTCTCTCTCTGTCCTCCTCGAGGCTGAGGAGCCTCTTCTTTCTGGTTCCCAAGGTCTTCTCTCTCTGCCTTTCTTCCTTGGGCTTCATTGCTTGGATCCAGCAGCCCGAGATGACCCCACACGTCATGCTCCGATAATCCGAATCCCATCCTGCCGGCACTCATGGGCTTTTCTTCAGGCCTCTGCTCACACCTTCTGATGGCATGCTCTCACACTTACCCCTCTCCTCTCCACCTCTTTCTCCCTGATAACTGCTCCTATCCTTGGGCTCACTCCGTCTCCTCCAGGAAGCCTTCCATGACCACTTACAGACACAGCTAGGTCTCCATCTTCCGGCTCCTTTCTCTGTGTCTACTCTGCCCCTGGTCCCTCAACCATGGCCACAGGTAAGAGCAGGACCAGGGCCTTGTTATTTTGGGGTCCCCAATGCCTATGGGAAGTCCCGGTTCACAGCAAGTACTCAGCAAATGTTTGGAATGAATGAATGAATGAATGAGCATAAAGTCCCATCAAGAAAGGAGTGAGATCTTTTCCGGTCTACAGCTGCTTAGTACTGTCCTTCATTTTCCTGGAGAGGTTGGACCTCGGGAAGAAGGGACACTACAGTTTCATCGGCGTGGATGTCTGGCCCCTGCAGATTTGTGAGCTGAACCAAATAAGAAATGTTCCTGCTGCTGCTGCTGCTGGAAAATTTCACGCAATGAGGTTGACAGCTCGAGGACCTCCCTGTCCCTCCATGTCTTAAAGGTCTCGTGTATGGGGCATTCGGCACCCGGGACGGACTGGTTCCCATGGGGAGCCCAGTGGACATGCTTCACACAGCCCTCGAGAGCTGAGCAAGGTGGTAAGGTTCTGTGACAGCCCGTGAGCTCCCATTCCGGCTCAGGAGGAAGCCAGAATAAGCTTATTCAGAGGCAGAAGAAGCCAGTGGGTTCTTTTCCCACCTCGCCCCCTCCTTGTCCCACGGTCTACGAGCTTGGGGTGGAGAGGACCCAACAGGGCCCTGGAGTGGGCATCAGAAGACCTGCGAGCAGTGGCCGTGTGACTCTGGGAAATCCCTTGCCCTCTCTGAGCCCCGGCTGCGACCCTCTGGACTCACCAGAAGACCACAAGAAGACGGGTCTACGAGGCCTTTCCGCAGTGGCCATGGCCCTGCAGATACGCAGATGCCTCCTGGGCAGGCCACACGGGATGCAGCCATCACATGCGTCTTTATCGGCCCTCCAGAACCAGCTGAAGGAAGAGAACCTTTACAATTCCAGCCGGTTCTCGGCTGTCCCTCCAGCTTCCTGAATGCTGCTGGCGCAGCTCAGCCCAGAGGCCTCAAACTCATTTTAGAATTAGCTGGAGGAATTACTCGCTACACAAACAGACTCCTCTTGTCAGATGCAATTTGTAAATATCATTTACAAAAGGAAGTCAATTAAAACTCTCCCTGCTGACTCAGGGCCTCCCGTCCCCACCCTCCGTGGCGCCCAGCAAAATGTTGTTGTTTGTAAAGCGGCATGTGCCTTTTAGGGCTAATACTTGGAGAATTCTCCTTTCCTCTATTAATTAGATAGGCTCTGGGTCGGGTAGAAATCTTTTAAGAGGCTGCGCTCTCGCCGATGAGTCATTTTCCCTTAGAAATAAATGAAATGTGGGTTTTTATGGTTCCGTTCACTCGCTCAACAAATGGATACAATCTACTCCCTTCTTTGGAGTCCGTGCTCAAACTCCACCTTCTCCCTGAGGCTTTCCCAACCACCTGTCCAATGCTGCAACCTGGTCCCCGCCCCCCCCCCCCCCAGCACTTGTGACCCCCTTTCCCTGCTCCGCCTTTTCCCCCTCAGACCTCAAGAACTTCGAACATACAAAATAATGTACTGATTTATTATTACATGCTTTTGGTTTACTTCCTGTCTCCTAGACTAGAAATCAAGCCCCACGATGGCAGAGATCTCTTATTCACGCATCTACCCAGATGCTGGGGCAGTGCCTGCCTGGCAAGTAGCAGATGATCAACGAGTAATTTTTTAGTGGGTGAGTGACAAGCCACAGACTCGTAGAAGACCTGAGCATTCTGTCTAAGACAGAGAAGATAGTGACACAGGCCAGTGTAAGGAAGAAGAAAGGAAGCAATATGTATTGAGTGCTCTCTATGAACTGAGACTTTGTTTTTTTAACTGAGACTTTCATGTAAAAGGTCTTTGGCGCTTCATCTGTACAGCCACGCTACAAATTTAAGCGGCTGTTCTATTTTTGCCCAAGGAAACGGCTGCCTAGACAGGTTAGGCTGTTTGCCTTAAGGGCACATAGCTGGAGAGAGGGCCATCCAGGGTTGTCTTGTTTTAAAGCTCTGTGCACTGCAGCACCCACGAAGAAACGGTAAATGCACCGGGGCTTCCCGGAAGACTTCCTGGAGGAGGTGGCGTCCACACCACCTTGAAGACAGCACGTGGTACGGACATGCGGGGATGATGTATAGGAATTGTTATTTGCGATGGTGAAAAGGGTGACCGGCCAGCCGGAGAGGGGGTTGTTCAGGGAAGGAGAGCCCAGCAAACCACTGCATAAGAAAGAACGTGGTGGTCAAGAAGGTCGGAAAGGCAGAGTGGGGTCAGGCACCAGTTGAGACGCAGGTTCGAAGCTATTCCTTTAATTTCTAATTTGCAAGGCTTTCATATTTGCTATTGAAAGATGTGTCATGCTCTCCAAGGCCCTTAAAATAGAAATCAGCATTTCTCTGCTTCACATCCCCTCAAACGACGCAGATCCAAGATGTACTGAAAGAAAATAGAATTACCTTTTGAGTCATATGGGCCAAACAGGTTATAAAAAGCCCATTCAGCTAAAAGTCCAGCTGTTGCCAAAACATTAAGGGAAACATTTAAAAGACCCTCAGTTCTAATGAATGCCTACTCCAAGCAAGACGTTTCGGATCTACCGTGTATGATTTAAGTGCTCTGCGGCAGGCAGCACAATGGCCGTTTTTATAAGAGGCTCAAAGGGATTAAGTTCCTTTCCCAAAGTCACAGGCCTAGTGAGGACAGGGGCAAAATTCCTGAGTCTATGCCCACTTCCTTGATGGCCTCTCCCCGAAAAAGCATGCCATATTCTTGGAAACGCTGCTTTAGTGGCTACCGACAGGGTGTCTACCGTGAAGAATAATTCATTTTAGATCGCTGTGCCTCGTTCTTTTAGGGAATGGTAGAAATGGTCCCCAGGAGCTCAACTTCATCCATTTAGCTGGGAACCTCCTGCAGAGTTGAGCAGATGAAGGGAGCTGGGGATCCACACTTCTGTCAGCTTTCTCGTTGGACGGTGACAGTCTGGGAAAGCTAACACCGAAGGAAGCATCCCTTACGATTCCAGCAATGTGTGCCCAGCTTGCCCTGCCAGGGTCAGAGAGACGCCCCATCACCCATTCATCCAACTCAGAGCAAGGCACTGAGCTAGGTTCCGGGAACATGAAGGTAAGATGACAGTCTGCACCATACCTTCAAATAGCTCCCAGCGTAGACGGGAAAACGGACAGAGAAAAAGAGTATTGTGACACAGCTTTTTTTTTCTAATTTTTTTTTAATGTTTTATTTAGCTTTGACACAGAGAGAGAGACAGAGCACGAGCAGGGGAGGGGCAGAGAGAGGGAGACACAGAATCCAAAGCAGGCTCCCGGCTGTCAGCACAGAGCCCGACGCAGGGCTCGAACTCACAAACCACGAGATCGTCACCTGAGCCGAAGTCGGCCGCTTAACCGACTGAGCCACCCAGGCGCCCCAGACACAGCTTTGCCCAGGCCGGGGAGCAGTGTTGAAAGATACTCCAAGGGGAGGGGTAAAAATTTTAGAAAACGGGAAGCTTTGAGAGCGCCCTCCACTCGTTCTGGCTCTGACCCTACTCCGAATGGCCCGACAAGGTAGCAAGATGGGTTGAATTCCTTCCCAAACTACCGTTTTGAGAACAACCTGATGTTCCCCGATCAGTTTGTTCCTGTCCACCCCATGGGCTCTTCATCACAAACCTTACAGTCTCCTAAAGGTGTGTGCAAGTGGCTTGGGGTTGATCTAAATCCAAAGTAGCTCCTGAGCACCGATCATTCCGCACGGCGCTGCCTATTGCTCTGATTTGAGAGGTCATTCAATAATACCTCTCTTTCCCAGCGTGAGTTCAGCAGGTGAAGAACAAAATACCACCTCTGAACATTAGTTGTATCCTGCATATCAAGACACCCCCGAGTCTCAGTGGCTTATGACAAAAAAGAAAAACAACCAACCAAGCAACCAAAACCTAGTTTTCTTACTGATGGGACCGTGTCCACCAAGGCAGCCCTGCTTTGGGCTGCAGGCAAGGCTCATCTCTGCTCTGTGTGTCTCTGATTCTGGGACTGGGGGGAGATGTTGCATGCTTTTCTCGTGGCAGGTAACAGAAGTGCATGAAGGGGTAGGGGGTCACACGTGATGCCTCTTAACATCTCAGCCCAGGGCTGGCACTTTCCCGTGCTTTCCACTGGCCAAAGCAAATCACATGGCCAAGGTCAGCCTCAGTTCCATCCACAGTGAACCATTCTGAGGACAAGGAGGGAAGAACGGGAAGGAAATCATACACTCTACGTGTGGACGTGGCTTTGGTGCTTGGAAACAAAGGAGACATTGAACCCTTTATCAGAAAGTCTCACCCACTGCTCACGGGCACAGTAGACCCCCTGCAGCATTCCCCACATGGGGACCTGCTCCTGTAAACTTAACACCGGGAAAGGCAGCCCCAAATATACATTTCCCGTGGGAACCTTGGTCCCGGAGGACAAGGAGGGAAGAAGAATGAGCTGGGAATGCCCACCTCCTCTTCCTCTGATCAGAATTCAGGAGTGAGTGAAGGGTTGGCAAGAGGCCAAGAGTGTTACGCTAATTGCTGCCCTTTGAAATGGAAACATGGCGAGCAGAAAGGAGGTTCCCTTCTGGTATCCACATGTGATACATACTGGGACTTGGCCCTCCCTGGCCCCCTGGTGTAGGTAAATGCTGTCAGTGCAAGCCTGGTGCCCTACAGGCTATTTGTTTTCAAGGAAAGACAGGATTATACTTCAGTGCTACATAAAATGCTCCTTATGTGCAAACGAAAATTTTGTAATTATTTTGAAGATGTTAGTCCCTTACAGTCCAAGGCAGTGGTTCTTGAACTTGGCTGCAGTTGGAATCACTCGGGCCCTGGGGGGCTCTCTAGAATTTGGATGTCTAGACTGCACCCCATACAGATTCAACCAGAATCTCTGGGGATGGGGCTCAGATGTGGGTATTTTGTAACCCCCCCCACCCCCACCGCCCTGCAGGTGATTTCAATGCGCAGTCAAGCCTGAGAACCAATGATCTAAGTCAGGGGTTTTCTCAAAAAGGGCCAGATAATAAATATTTCAGGCTCTGCAAGCCATCCAGTCTTGGTCACAAGTACTCAACCCTTTTGTGGAGGCATGAAAGCAGCCGCAGATGATATGTCAATGAATGAGTGTGGCTAAATAAAACTTTATTTACAAAACACTCCCGCAGGCTGGTTTTGGCTCCCATGTGTAGTCCGCGGATTCCTGGTCTAAAACGTGCTACAAAAGAAGACCTTTAAGAATAAAAGCAGAGACCTTCCCAGGAAGCACAGGCCATGATGTCTAAGAACTGGGTGCTGAGGATCTGACTCGGAGGCCCAGCTCGGCCACAATGGCCTGCGTGCCTTGGATAACTTCTCTGTGCCTCTTTTCCTTAGCCATGAAACAGAGATAATAAAAAGTCCCTACCCCCAGAGTTGTTTGAGGATGAAATAGGAGGTAATGAATATAAGAGCTAGGCACAGGGTCGGCTGGATGCGTAGTAAAATTCTTAGTAGTATTAGTATTTTTGTGTGTGATTATTGTCATTTTTCATAAAGGAAGAGGACCCTGTAGCTTTTCCCAGGCCCCTCAGATATATGCCCTTTGAGGAGATGCTGATTTGATTTTTAGTGCTAGCAGCCAAAGCAACAAGGAAATGCGTTGTGGGGAGATTACTTCTGTTTTCTGACAAGTGAAAGCCTGTGGAGTCAAAGTAAATTTAATTACCAGGGGTGTGATTAGCATGTTAATCGAGGTTTCTCGCTCTCTTTTCCCTTATTTTGAGAACCTCCACAAAGGGTGAACTCTGGCAAGAAAAACTCAGGAGCAAAACGAAACCTCTAGGGCCAAGAGGCCTCTGCCCAGCTCCTCCAGGGAGGCGGGACCATGGGCTGTGCTCATGTGCCATGGGCTTTCCATCCTGTATCTCATCATCTGTCAGAGGCTTCCCAGAGAGGGCCCTCCTGCTTGGTTTGAATGATCTTTTTTTAACTGTCATTATAATGTAAACAGTGACCATTGATTTCCTTAAATGACTCTCACTGCAGAGGACTTTCACCCCCCCCCCCCACGCTGCAAAGCCCCCAGTTATTTAAAAATATCAAGGTGAGGTTTAGGCATTGCCATGCTCCGCGACTTGAGAAAATGTGTTGGTATTAAAGACCTTTTCTCCCTCTATCTGAAGCGAAGCCTTCCCCCTTCTCCCCCGCAAGAGTGTAGATCAATCTGAATGACTTCACCAGTGGAGTTCCAGCCATATCTCACTTTCCACGTGGTTCCAAGAAAGTCAGCGTCGTTGCTGTGGCTATTTTTATCATTGCCCGATATTTCTGTTTCCTCTGGGGTCTATGGGGATGGGCATCACTTCCCAGTGACGCACAGGCCTCGCCGAGTTCTGGGGAGTCAGCATGTTTGCATAGCTCACCCCATCCTTCTTGCCTGTCCTACCCTTGAACTTTCTTCCCTGAAGCCCAAGCCCTATCTATTCTTGAAGACACAAGTCCACCAGTGTCCCAACTGGAAGCAAATGCCCCCTTCTGCCGGCCTTCTGCCATGTTTTGTCTGAATCTTGGAGGACAGGGAGCTCTCCCCCAATGGCGGTGCTGAAAGTCTTTCAAGGTCAGAAGGATCAGGCCGTCCTCCTCTTGCAGAAGGATGAGGCAGGGGAGAAGAAGCAGATGCTACAGGGAAAAGGGGATGTCCTTTGGAATCGGGTTCTAAGTCTGGCCAGGTGACTTTTGAGTGAGGTTAGACAAAGGGTTGCACCTGTCGGTTGCACCTCCTCTGTAAGCCAAGCACCAGAATCCCAACATCGGAGCTTGTGGGCAGGAGGCAGGAGGTACTCCGTACTCCGTACAGCCCTTGTGTGGCTGGCACAAGGGCTGGAGTGGGTACACCAAGATGTACTGATTCATTGATGTTTCCTCCTGCCAGAGAGGCTGAAGGCAGTCATGGAAATGTCTGTGGACAGACGAGAGGAAGGAAAGGAGAGAAAGAAGGCAGCTGGAGTGTTGGGGAAGACAGGGGAGCAGGTGAGGGTCAGACGTCCAGGCAATTTTTGTGGTTGAATCATGGAGGTCTGGGTCCTAACTGCCCACCTGGGTGGAGCAGAGCTCTCACTCAGTACACGGCAGGCTGGTTCCGAGCTGTGCTGGGCTGAGCTCAGTCAGACAGGACGTTGGCCTGGCCAGGTTGGCCTCCTGTTGGCTTTGAGGGAAGAGCCCTTGTGGTCTGGAGGCAGCAGAGTGAGGTGACGTCATCCCAGATCAAAACCCCTGGGACTGGTTCCCCAGACATCGTGGCTGTGTTTTTTAAGGTCCCGAAGTCCATTTGCCTCATTCTTTCATGGGGCATTTATTGAGTGCCCACTGTTTGCTGCGCTAGGTGCTGAGGATGTCAAGGTGCACAAGACATTGTTCCAGACTTAAAGGGTCTTCTGAGTCAGCCAGGGTCATGGGCAGCGTGAAGCAAACAGCATGCTCCAGTCCAGTGATAGGTGCCCTGCTGTAGCTGAGTCAGGGCATGCATGGGCAGGGGCGGGGGGTCAGGGGACGCAGAGGGCCCCAGCTTAGCCCTGAAGTGCAAGGAAAGCTTCAGTGAAGAGGTCACATCAGAGTGGTGTCTTTTGCTTGGCTGAAAATGATCAAAGGGTGTTGCACTTAGAAGATGTAGCACAGCTGCCCTGGGGGCGTGAGAGAGGCCATGGGGCCAGCAGCTGGGATGTGCTCTTGTTAGGACAGCAGGGGACGCTGTGGGTGAAGGTGCATGGATGCCGGGCTAAGGCCTTGGTGTTCTAGCGTGAAGGCAGGGAGGCGCCAGTGGTAGGTGGGTTTTGACCATAGGAGTGACTTGGTCTGGTTTCTTCCCTTCCCCTCCCTTCCCCTCCCTTCCTTTCTCTTCCCCTCCCCTCCCCTGCCCCTCCCCTTCCTTCCCCTCCCCTCTGTTCCCTTCCCTTCATTTCAAGCTTTTAAATTCTAATTAGTTAACATTTATGGGAAACTTGGTTTCAGGAGTAGAATTCAGTGATTCATCACTTCCGTACAACACCCAGTGCTCATCACGAAGTACCCATCCCCCATCTAGCTCCTCCCCCACCCACCTCCCTCCATCAACCCTCAGTTGTTCTCTGTCATTAAGAGTCTCTTGTGGTTTGCTTCCCTCTCCCTCTCTCTCTCTCTCTTTTTTCCCCTCCCCTACGTTCATCTGTTTTGTTTCCTAAATTCCACATGTGGGTGAGATCATACGGTATCTGTCTTTCTCCGACTGATTTATCTCACTTGGAGGCATCACAGTGGGAAGCTGAGAGTGGTCAGGACCACTTCTGGGCCTGGGGACCAATGAGGAAGTGATGAGAGCCTGCTGGAAGGTTCTACATTAGAAGTGGAAAGGAGGTCATGGAGAAGAGATATGGGGGCGGGGAGCAGAACTGGCCGTCTTTGGTGACCCAGTGGCTGTGTGCAAGAAAGAGAGAGGGAGATGGGGGGGGACACAGAGGCTGCAGGGGAGATCCGATGGGAAGGGGGCGCCTGTGGGGACGGAGACCAGCCGGAGCACATTAGTTCGTTGGGTCAACACATGCTGCTGGTCTGAACTGGAAGGGTGTGGACGGAAGGAAGGGCCATATTTCCAAACTATTTAGGACAACTTTCTTGCCCTGTGAGCTAGAAACCGCCTTGCACTATAGAAAATGATGCAAATCACACAGCCTTCATTTCCCAGGACCCTTTGCGCCCAGCCCACGGGCACATGACCAGCCTTCTGCCCTTTGAATCAGAAGTTTGTGAAGAAGCCGGGACGTGCTGGCGAAGGGGGTGGTGGCAGCAGCGACCCCTCAGGATCTCCGGGTCAGCAGCCGCTGCGGCCAGGGGTCAGCACTGGGATGACTGTGCCAGGCAGTGTTGGCCATGAGTCTGCACCCAACCTGGTCTGTGGGGTGGTTTGGGGTTCGGGCCCGGCTGTGTAGCCTCCAAGTCCCCCCTAGGAAGGCGACCTCCCCAGTGTCTTTCTTAATTTTTTTAAAAAATCGTGGTAAACCACGCATAACAAAATTTACCATTTTAACCATTTTTTTTTTATAAAATTTTTTTTTCAACGTTTATTTATTTTTGGGACAGAGAGAGACAGAGCATGAACGGGGGAGGGGCAGAGAGAGAGGGAGACACAGAATCGGAAACAGGCTCCAGGCTCTGAGCCATCAGCCCAGAGCCCGACGCGGGGCTCGAACCCCCGGACCGCGAGATCGTGACCTGGCTGAAGTCGGACGCTTCACCGACTGCGCCACCCAGGCGCCCCCCATTTTAACCATTTTGAAGGGTACGGTTCAGCGGGACGAAGTGCAGGCACACTGGTTTTCAGCCGTCACCACCATCCCCCTCCAGCACTTTTTCATCTTCCCCGACTAAAACTCTGTGCCTGCTGAACACGAACTCCCGTTCCCCACTGCTCTTCCCTGCCCCGGCAACTTCTTTCTACTTTCTGTCTTTTGTCACTGGCTGATTTCACTGAGCATCGTGTCTTTGAGGTTCAACCATATTGTGGCATGTGCCAGAATTTCCTTTTTCTTAAAGGCTGAGTAATATTTCATTGTGCATATATACCGCATTTTGTTTACCCATTCATTCATTCATTCATTCTTAAAATTAAAAAAAGAATTGTTTTGTTTATTCGTCCATTTTGAGAGAGGCAGAGAGCACGAGAGAGCAGGGGAGCGGCAGAGAGAGGGAGAGGGAGAGAATCCCAAGCAGTCTCCAAGCTGCCAGCTCAGAGCCTGACTTGGGGCTTGAACTCACGAACTACGAGATCGTGACCTGAGCCGAAAACAGAGAGTTGGATACTTAACCAACTGAGCCACCCCGGTGCCCCTCATTCTTAAAATGTTTAAGGAAACTATTTATTTTGGAATAATTTTAATTTCTAGGAAAGTTGCAAAGAGAGTACAGAGTCCTTCCATGCATCCCTCTCCCAGGTTCCCCTGCTCTGACATCTTACATGAACACAGGGCATTTGTCAGAACTAAGAACCAAGATGGGGGTGTTACCATCAACCAAAGCGCAGAAGACTTTACTTGGATTTCACCGGTTTATACACTAAGGTCCTAATTGTGTTCTAGGATCAATTCCAAGATCCCATATTGCATTTAGCTCAATGCCCTTTTAATAAGATAGATCAGGTTTCCGTTGCTTGCAGCAAAATGCCCTTCCTGACGGCGATGCCACTCAGGGTTCAGCTGGCTGCGTGGGCTGGGGGAGAAGTAAGGGTCGAAGGCGATGCTCGGGCTCCGGGCTTGGGCAGCTGGGTGGCCAGTGGGCCACATGGAGAGAGAGGGAAGGCAATGGGGGGAGGTTTGAGCAGGGAGAGGGACGGATATCCTTTGCAGGGATGTGATTCTTCCCTGATCTCTTCGCATGTCTGAGCCTGGCTGGAGGCAGGTGCAGGGGCAGGTCCTGGGAATTATTCTAGATGCTCAAAGCATCCATTCATCTGAATCCCTCTCTGTCAGGGACTGGCCAGGCTAGAGAGGAAACTCACACCCCGGAGTCTGGTCTTGCCCGTTAGACGATTGATTCTCCCAGGAGCAGACCTCACCTTCTTCCCTCCCCAAAGCCCTCTTCCAGGAATAAGCATCACCTCCCTTTGGTCAGTTCCCATGGAAACGCATTCATGGCCCCTCCTCATCAGCATTCTGCCTTAAGAACTGCCTTAGCCTGCCCGGGCGGGGGGGGGGGGGGGGGACAGTTAGAAAATTCTTCAGTGATGTCCCTGCCTGTCCTTCTCTCTTTAAGGAAAACCTTTTCTTTGGACGCTGCGAGCACTGACTTGGGAATGAAGATGGCCCTGGTCCAATCCCGGCTTTATTTAGCTCTCAGGGTGATCTGGGTGCAGCCTTCCCCTCTCTGGGCCTCAGTTTCCCCATTGGTAAAATTAGAACGCTGACGCCCCAGCCTCTCCCCCACCAAGATGTTCTCTGTTTGCTACCCAGAGAGGCCACACTCTTGAAAGATGTTGTCTGTCAGGTACAGCTTCTTTAATAGCATTAGGTTTTGCATGTATTATTAAAGACATCCATAACTTCCAGCCCCAGCTTCCGGTCACAGTATCAGCAAATTGAGTTGATGTGATTTCATGCTAATGCCGGTGAGGCCTCATCTTGGCTGGGAGGGCAATGTTCCCTTTGGCATTTAAAAATACTGAAAAGTATCCTGTCCGTTCCTGCACCTGGGGACAAAGAATCCGTCCCCCCACCCCTCCCGCCCCCATGATGCGGCAAGACCAGGGTAGGGTGTCTGCCTTTCAGAACCATCTCTGCAGTTCTGTGAGAGGGAGAGCCTGCACACCCCGTGGAGTCAGAGACCTGAGGGCGTGGGGCTTTGTTTATGTTTGTGTTTTAAAGTTTCAAGCCTACTGCTTAACCGAGTGTGATCTGTGATCATGGACAGCGTGGCCAAGCCCACAAGTGCCTCTACACGCCACCCTTCCAAAGGTGCGGCTCTATCCCCCGCCCCTTAAGTGTGAGCCAGACTTAGGGATCGAACCGGAGGTGGGGGAGACGCTGGTGTGTTTGGCCTGTGATGCTAGATCCTAGAAAGCATCGTGACCTCCTCCTTGCTCTCTTTCTTGGGTCACCTGTTCTGGAGGAAGCCAGTTGCCAGGTCGGAAGAACACTCAAGCAGCCTACAGAGGAAAGCCTAAAGCAGCCTAAAGAGGAACCGAGGACCGGCTCGGAAGCTGTACGTGTTTTCCGTGGCTGCTGTATGTAACAAGTCACTTCAAACCCAGCAGCTGCCAACACCACAAACTTATTTTTTTTAAGTTTATTTATTTATTTTGAGAGAGAGAAAGAGAGAGCACATGCAGGGGAGGGGCACCAAGAGAAGGAGAGAGAGAAGCCCATCAATGCAGAGCCCGATGCGGGGCTCGAACTCACAAACTGCGAGATCGTGACCCGAGCCGAAACCAAATCGGATGCCTGACCAACTGAGCCACCCAGGTGCCCTCCAACATCACAAACTTATCTTACATTTCTGGGCTAAAGCGAAGGTGTGGGCAAGGCTGTGTTCCTATGCGGAGTTCCTGTGGGAGAATCAATTTCCTGGCCTCTTCCAGGTTCTAGAGCAGCCCATGTTCCTCAGCTTGTGGTCTCCTTTCTTCCGTCTTCAAAACCAGCCACGTTGCATCCTTTTGCTGTCATCTCCCTTATTCTGACTTGCCTCTCCTGTCTCCTTTCTCTTGTGATAACACTAGGCCACGTGGATAATCCAGAAAAATCCCCATAAACTGGTCAGCAACCTTAGTTCTTGCGGCAACCTTCAGTACCCTTTGCCACGTACCCCGACGCATTCACACCTTGCAGGGATTCGGCCCCACATCTTTGTGGGGCCACTGTTCTGCCTTCCTCAGAAGTGTATCCTCCGACCCCGGTCAAGCCTTCTGATGGCCGTGGGTCCCATCAACACCTGGACCGCAAACGGATGAGAACTCTGGGCCAGAAGCATCCAGCTAAGCTTCTGCCTAACCCCTGGTGCACAGAAATGGTGAGAGGGCACACGTCTGTTGGTTTAAGTTACGAGGTGTCGGAGTAATTTGTCAGGCAGTAGGTGGCTACCACAGGCAGCGCACTTAACGTTTCTCAGCCTCTCTCATTTCTAAAGTGGGGGGTCTTTGCCCTGTGGAACTGTTGCTAGGACTGAAGAAGTTAACGTTGGGAAAATATCTGGCATGTGGCAGAGATGTTCATTAACGTTAGCTATTCTTCTCTTAGTTTTTCTCTTCCTTTCCATAGGGCAGCCCCCCATAGTGAGCCCGGGGCACAGAGATGGAAAAACCACAGATAAACTCTCCTTAGCATATTTGGCGTTCAGGGGTGCCTGGGTGGCTCAGTCAGTTCAGTGCCCCTCTCTTGATTTTGGCTCAGGTCATGATCTCATGTTTTGGTGAGTTCGAGTCCTGCCTCAGGCTCTGTGCTGAGAGAGTGGAGCCTGCTTGAGATTCTCTCTCTTTCTCTCTCTCTCTCTTTCTCTCTGCCCCTCCCCACTTGCACTCAGTCTTTCAAAATAAATAAAACATTGAAAACAAACGAACTTGAAAAAGAATATTTGTCTTGTAAACAATGAGGCAGCTGTGTCACACACACAACTTGGGAGTCACATTCTCAGTGGTGTGGCAGGGGACGAGGGTATATGTTAACAGGCGGAGAAGAAACACCTGCTCTGCAACTTTGAGGGGTTCTCAGCATTCGCTACACCAGACACAGCTTCCCGAGGTGAGTAAATGAGTTTTCGTCTTCCTTGGAGGCTCAACAACTTATGATATCAGTACATTCCCTGGGGTGAAGATGTTTAGAATATCGAATGTCATTATGGAAATTTTTTAAAAAGTGGTTCCTGAGCCTTCCCACTGATGGCAAATTTCACAGAGCCATGACAGAAGCGGAGCTAGGGCATGGGTGTGAATTTGTCCCCTTGAGAAAATAAATGGGCTATCTTAAGTCCTTTTTATTAAAAGGACTTAATTTTATTAAAATTTTTATTAAAAAAATTTTTTTTAACGTTTATTTATTTTTGAGACAGAGAGAGACAGAGCACGAACAGGGGAGGGTCAGAGAGAGAGGGAGACACAGAATCTGAAACAGGCTCCAGGCTCCGAGCTGTCAGCCCAGAGCCCGACGCGGGGCTCGAACTCACGGACCGTGAGATCATGACCTGAGCCGAAGTCGGACGCTCAACCGACTGAGCCACCCAGGCGCCCCCTTAAGTCCTTTTTAAAGATGCAGCACTGCTGAGAGGAGCGGCTTGCTCCCTGCAACTGTAGCAAGATGTGCAGGCAGGCACTGGGGCCCTGGGGGGCCCTTGAGGAAGGGCCGAGATGACCGGACAGACTCAGGAACTCTGGTCTGGGCTTGCAGTGGAGAGCTGAGGGCCGGGCGCAGGAGAAAATGCCAGAAAGATCCAGGGTGGCAGACCCCCGGCCCTGGGGGAAGTGTTGTAAGAGCGGCTGGTGGGGGGAAATCACAGGGGAGGAGATAGCCCCCCTAGGATTCCCTGCCAGGAAGAAGAGGGGCAGAGAAAGGAGGACGGCAGGGGGAGACCCGTGAGAAAGGCCGAGGTGTGAGATGCGCCAAGCAGCCAGGCCAAGGAGAGAGGAGGCCAGTGGTTCTTGGGACAGACTGCTTAGGGCTTGGCGGTCACCCTCACGCTGGGGCTCACAGAGCACTGGCTGTCTGCAGGCCAGGGAAGGAGGGTGGGGTCAGCACCCCCCGCCCCCAAAGATGCCCACAGTCTAATCCCCAGGCTGTGGATACCTTAGATTGGTGGCAAAGGGGAATTAAATGTGCTAATCAGTTTTCCTTTAAGTAAACAACATATCCTGGCTTATCCAGTGACCCAATGTAATTAATTAAAAGGGTCCTTAGAAGTGTTCGAGGAAGGCCGAGTTAGGCTCGGTGGGAGAGATGTGGGAACGGAGGCAGCATCGGACTCATGCGGCGTGAGGGCTTCCCGCATCTGTAGACTCTGTAGATGCAGCAAAGGGGCCACAGCCGAGGGGCGGGAAGGCTCCAGAAGCTGGGAGGGCAAGGAGGGGGTTCCCTCTGAGGGCCTCCAGAAGGAGCACAGACGCCATGACCCTGATGTTAGCCCAGAGAGATCCGTGCCCGACTTCCAACCTACAGCAGTGTCACATAATAGACGTGTGTGCTTTAGAGCCACTGAGTTTGTGGTAATTGTTACAGCAGCCATAAGAAATGTGCCACGGGGTGCCGGGTGGCCCAGTCAGTTAAGCATCTGACTTCGGCTCAGGTCATGATGTTGCGGGTCACAGGTTCAAGCCCCGCATCAGGCTCTGTGCTGACAGCTCAGAGCCTGGAGTCTGCTTTGGATTCTGTGTGTGTGTGTGTGTGTGTGTGTGTGTGTCTTTCTCTCTCTGCCCTCCCCCATGCTCTCTCTCTCTCTCAAAATAAATAAATAAACAGAAAAATAAATAAACTTTAAATTAAATAAATAAACTGATAAATAAAGTTAAAATTAAATAAATAAACTTATAAATAAATTGAAAGAAAGAAAGAAAGAAAGAAAGAAGAAAGTGTGGGCAGTGGAGCGGGAAACAGAGTCAGGGAGCAGTTGCAAAGGCCCAGCCCCTTGCTAAGAAAGAAAGAAAGAAAGAAAGAAGAAAGAAAGAGAGAGAAAAGGAAAGAAAGTGATTTGTGGAACAAATGAATGAGTGGACAAGGGAGATAGGAAGACGCTGGCTGCATCAGGGGTCCTTAATAAGTACTGTGCAATCAATGAGTAAATACTCTAAGAAGATGGGGGTCTGCCAGGGGAGACCAGGTCCCTGGAGAGTCCTTCCGGGGCGAGGTGGGTACCAGGCACGCGTGGCCCTACGGCTCACCTCTGCCTTGGGGAAGGGGTGTTGCAGGTCTGTTCCCGACAAGCAGGCTCACAAGGGGCGGTCGTGGGCGGGAGGTGTGTTGGGGGAAGGAGAGGAGCAGGGCGGGGCGGGGCGGAAGGGCTGCCCTGTGGTCCGGCTGCACCAGAGGGAGCTCTGGATGGTTCTCCGGAGTCCTCCTGAGTCAAAGCAAGGGGCTGGGCCTTTGCAACTGCTCCCTGACTCTGTCCCCGGTTCCGCTGCCCACACTGACTGTGATCAGGCTGCCGCCAGGCGGAGGACGTGACCTTGTGAAAGGGAGGTCCCTGGGGCTATTCCTGGGGAGCGACTCAGCCGGGAGCCGTCAGCACCCAACACCTTGGCCGCTGGAGTTTGAGGGCCTCATCCCGGAGGAGGATCTGGGAGGTCACCCCAGCATCCACCGTGGGGACTGAGGGAGGAAAGGGCCCCGGATGACCTCATGGACGGCAGGGGTGCCCTTGTGCCAGCTTTGGAGGAGCAAAGGGGAGAAGGGATTCCTAGGTGAGCAACTGTGTCGAGGCTCCGGAAGGTCTGGAACAGAGCGTGTGCCAGAGGGGCAGGCGTCCGTGGACAAGGATGCTGGGAAGGTCAGAGGAGACCAGATGGTGAAGGAGCTTGCATGCAGAACACGGGGGTGGCCTTCATCCCCTGGGGTCAGCAGGTGGCAGACTACGGCTTAGGTTCACACGGATCCTCCCTGGCAGCCTCCAGGGGCCCAGACTGGGGTGGGAGGCGGGGAAGCTGGGAGGGTCTGCCGTACGGCCTAGGTGAGGGTGGAGGGCTGCCGTGCCTGGCTCATTGCTGCAGCCTGGAGCCAGGGGGGTGTTGGCAGGGTCCCCCTGGGCAAAACTTGTCCACAGAGCTCCTCTTGCAGTTGGAGGGGGGGGTCAGGGCCTGGGATATCTACATTGTGTGTGTTCGATGGGGCCCCTTGAGTGGTGGAAAAGGGAGAAAGGGGAAGGCCAGGACCGGCTGGGCTATTGCTGGGACAAGTCCCCACCCTCCCCGACAGCCTTGGCGGATGGCAGTGATGAGGAGCCCACCGTCATGTTGGTGACAGTGCCCGGATTGTCAGGCTCGGGGGGTGGGAACCAGGGGAAGTGGCCAGAGGTCCGAGATGGGCGTTAGACGTTCCCCACCAAGCCAGGGTCACAGGAAAGCCCAAGACATTGGAGCCACACAGCTCAGGGGAGTTGGAGGTGCAAGAAGCAGAACCAAGGTCAAGGGTAAAAACCCTCCTATTTCGACCCCCCCCCCATTTTTTGACCCTAAGGATGCTGCTGCTTTTTTTTTTTTAACGTTTATTTATTTTTGAGACAGAGAGAGACAGAGCATGAACGGGGGAGGGGCAGAGAGAGAGGGAGACGCAGAATCTGAAACAGGCTCCAGGCTCTGAGCCATCAGCCCAGAGCCCGACGCGGGGCTCGAACTCATGAACCGCGAGATCATGACCTGAGCCGAAGTCGGACGCTTAACCGACTGCACCACCCAAGCACCCCAGGATGCTGCTGCTTTGACCTCACCATGCAGCAAGATCCCCATGGAGTTTGAAAGAGAGAACAACCTCCTAAGAAAACCCACCCAGCAGGAGCCACGATAGGGGTGGACAGGTGACCGAGGAATCCAAGCTTTGTCGCGCCCTCCAGCTGTCCCGGGCAACAGCTCTGTGCACAGGCCCCGTGAAATTATTTCAGAAAACTTCTGATGGGAATAGGAAAAACCGGACCCCGTTCGGACTCCGTGGAAAATTGATTCAGGGCTTCAATTAGCTCCGCGGAGTTCATGGCAAAAATAGCTCTTGACCCCAAAAGTCATGTTCTCTATAATTTTGGTCTCAAAGTTCTTATGTGTGAACAGGAGCTGTGCTGCCTCTGAGGTCCCAGTGGGAAGGCCACGGGGTCAAAACGACCGGGTCAGAGTGTCCTGAACTTCAAAACAGAAGCTGGGGTTTCGTTTGGAGCAGACAGCATCGCTCCGAGACGGGGCATTTCGGGGTACCCCACTGGAAACGATGTGTCTGTGGTCTGTGTGATCTCTGACCCCACACATCTCGGTAGCACAACATAGAAAAGTGGAGCAGTCGTCAGAGTAGCCATTAGTGAGCACTTACTGTGTGCCTGAGGCTGTGCTCAGGGGTTCACAGCACGTTGTTTCTCCAATAAGGAAACAAGGGCACTTCGGCAGCTCGAAAGAGAGACCGGGACTCAAACTCAGGCCTGCTGGGCCCCAGAGGCCCCAATCAGCCCCCCACTGGGCTGTGGGAGAAGACACATATGTGCTATCAAGACACCAGTGTGAGAGTCTGACCCTTGTCCCCCCTGCCCCCCCTCCCACCTCCTGTCGCCGCAGCATGGCTCGGCTGGAGTATTGCCAGCGCCCCCAGTGGATCGTCTGCATCCATCTTGCCGTCTGTTCTCAGAGCAGTCAGCAGTCTTTTCCAGGTCCCTGTTCTGCTCTAAAGCCTCCAAGGCACTTCGTATGAAGGTCAGAGAGAAAGCCAGAGTGCCCTGTGACCTACACGGCCTTGACGCCATCCCCACCCCGCATCCTTTTCTACTTTCCCACCTGCTCATACTGTCCTCCGGCTTTTCCTCGAACAACTCAAGCAGCTCTTGCCTCGGGGCCTTTGCACGTGCGATTCTCGGCCTGGAATGCTTTCCGCTGCCGTATCCGCCCTGCTGTCTCCCTCTGCTCCGTTAGGTCTTTGCTCCAACAAACCCTTCTTAGTGAGGCCCCTCCTGACCACTGATCTAGAATTGCAGCCACTGCCTTCGTGTCCTTCCCTCATCTCCAAGCACCTGTCGCTTCCTGACACACCAGGTACTTTATCTCTGTACAGGTGGTTTGTCTGTCTACCCTACCGGAACGTCAGCTCCTCCGGGCCAGGGCTTTGTCTGTTTTGTTCACTGCTGTATCTCCAGCACCTGGAACAGAGTTTAATCCATAGTAAGTGCTTAGTAAAAAAGAAAAAGGAAAAGGAAAAGGAAAAGAAAAAAAAAGGGAAAGAAAAAAGAAAAGGAAAAGAAAAAGAAAAAGAAAAAAGAAAAAGGAAAAGAAAAAGAAAAAGAAAAAGAAAAAAGAAAAAGGGAAAGAAAAAAGAAAAGGAAAAGAAAAAGAAAAAGAAAAAAGAAAAGGAAAAGGAAAAAGGAAAAGAAAAAGAAAGAAAAAGGAAAAGGAAAAGGGAAAGAAAAAAGAAAAGGAAAAGAAAAAGAAAAAGAAAAAAGAAAAAGGAAAAGGAAAAGAGAAAGAAAAAAGAAAAAGGAAAAGAAAAAGGGAAAGAAAAAAGAAAAGGAAAAGAAAAAGAAAAAGAAAAAGTCACTGAATGAATGAATGTTGACATTTGGGCAGAGAGATGGTGACATCGTTAAGAGCCTGTTCCTTTCACTGTGCTGGCCAGTGGGCACACAAGTTGTTCCGAAGCAAGCCAAGTCTAAAGGGCCCCCAGCCTCCGGGGGAGAGGGTCGCTCTGGGCACAAGGATGTCTCTTCTCACCGTCTTTGGGGACCTCGTTCTCTCCAGGTATCAGCCACACTGCTCGCTGTCGGAGGCCAAGTTCCTGGTTGGGGGGGGGGGGGGGGCGGGGAGGAGGGTGTTATCTCTTCCCTCCTTGTTTGTGCTTATTTTCAGAAACTTGTGAGCTTGGGAAAGGAGCTTGGGAGTTATTTAGATCCCGACTCCGTGTGGCTCTGGGGGATGCCCACCACACTCTGACCCTCAGTTCCTTCATCTGCAAAATGAGGATCGTATTCCTATCTTGTGGAACTAACGCGAAGTTCAAGCAAAAGCACTGGGCCTTGAGATAGTTATGTTCTCATTAGGCAGTTTATTTTACTGCCCGGCCCGGGGGCCACCTCAGTGGGCTTCTGTCCCGTTACGTTGCCGGTGCAGGGCTTCCCCGGCCACTGTCGCTGGAGAGTCTGTCTCCCAGCAGGACAGGACCAGACCTTTCCTTCCGGGGGTCTTTCCAGAACTGTCTTTCCGGCTTTCAAGGCTCAGATCCCCGGGCTCACGCCTGCCAGCCCCCGGGAGAGGCATCATTATCATATAGATGAAAGAAGTATCCTGTAATTACAGGGCCCAGTCACCTCACTGCCCGCCCAGTCCCATCCCTGCAGGTTGCTGAGCCCGGCTCGGCTCACCCCCACCCTTCCACCGTCAGGACATGCTCCTGGGGGGCAGGGGTGGGGGCTGCATCCAATACCCGCATGCACTCATTTATTTTTCCAGTTCAAAGACACTCTAGGAGCACCTGCTGTGTACTCACATAGGCATCACGCACCAGACCATTGACATCGCTTCCCGGGCACTGCTGTGTCCCAGGCACCGTTCGAAGAGCGGCCTGATGTAATCGGTCCCTGCGCGACAAGCCCACAGCCACCTCCGGGAGCAGGCTCTCTCGTAACCCCCACTGATTTTGCAGCTTGTACCTAAGAACGGGAACAAGAACTCCACAGTGTCATCCAACATCCAGTCCGTTCCCAGCGTTCCCCAAACGAGGGACTGAGAAGAGTTGACTCACAGTTCTTCCCCATCTTATGCAAAGTTACCCCCCTCCCCCGCATATCGTGTCCTGTGTTGTCCCTGGATGTTGTCTTTCATGAAATCAACACCCCCATGCCCTTTTTAATTTTAGACCCTTCGCAGTCTAGTGGGGGAGACAAAAACAGAAAACAGAAAATTAAATGACTGGGGTAGGGGGCTGTGATGGAGGTCAACCTCGGGTGCTCCGGGAGCACGTTGAAGAGGAATCCAGGCCGGCTAGGGTAGGCAAGAGGGGTTCTTAGGGGAAGGGAGAGCTGAGCTGGACCCTAAGCGATGAGAAGCAATGATGGGGAGAAAGACGATAAGGGGGGCATTCCAGGCAAGAGGGGACAGTAAGAGGAAAGGCAAGGACACATCATGGTGACATGCGGAGAAACTCAAGCAGTCTGGTGTTACCGGAGTGTGATATGAAAAGCAGGGAGTAGTGAGAAATGAGGCTGCAGAGATAGGGAGGGGTCAGATCATAAAGGGCCTTAAAAGTAGGGTGAGGGAGGTTGAGTTTTATCCCCAAGACGATGGGGAGCTGTGAAAGGCTGTAGATAGGCAAGACTGATGATTTGTGCTTGGCATATCACTCTGATGGCTGCAATTTGTAAGCACTATTGTGAAATTCATTCATTCATTCATTCAAATGTTTATTGAGTGCCTTCTGTGTGCCAGGAATTCTTCTAGATGCTGGGAAAAGAGCTGTGAAAAAGGTAGCCTAGAATTCCTGTCATCCTGGGACTTAGAATTGGGTGAGGGAAGGCAGACGGCCAACAAATAAATGTAAAGCATGCCCGAGGGTAATAAGTGTTAAACAGAAAAATAAATAAACAGGGGTAAGGGAGGGTCCAGCCAGTGATGTGTAGGGTGTGTGTCTGTGTCTATCTTAAATCAGGTAGTCAGGGAAAGTCTTACAGAAGAGGTGAGTGAGTGAAAGAGGTGAGGGCAAGAACAATGCAGTCGTCTTGGGGAAGAGAGGTCCAGGCCAAAGGAGCAGCGAGTGCAAAGGCCCTGTGGTAGAAACGTGCTTGCCATGTTTAAGGGTTTGTCGGGAGCCACCGTGGATAAAGCAGAGGGGGCAAAAAAGTAGGGGGATCAAACTGAGAAAGGACGAGGGGAGGGGTGGATCACAAAGGACCCCGTAGGTCATTGTAATGACTTTGTAATGACTCCGAGTGAGACCCGGAGGAAGCCGTTAGGAGTTTTGATCCAAGAAATGGTAGGGCATGACTTTGGTTTTGAAAGGATCACTCTGGTTTCTGTGCAGAGATTCAAAGGCAGGGGGGGCAAAGTCAGATGCTGGGAGGCCAGGTAGGGGGAGAGAGCGCGTCCAGGTGGCAGAGGGTGGCAGTGTGGACTCGGGCTGGCAGGGAGGGAAGTGTGCAGAAGGGGCTAGGCTCTGGTGCCCGTTTGGAAGCTGAGCCCGCAGACTTGACGACGGATTTGGACGGGGCGTGCAGTGGAAAGAAAGGAGTCAAGGCGGACTCCAGGATTTTTATCTGGAGCCACCGGGATTGCGGGGATCTAAGGGGAGCAGGTTTGCCGGAGGGTCGCACAGGAGCTCAGCCTGAATACCTTCGCTGTGAGACCCCCACTGGACGTCCCGGTGGAGAGGCGGGGTCGGCGGTGGGTGGGAGCGCCTGCACTTAGGAGGAGGGTGCCGGCTGGGGTCCTTGGCCCGTGAAGCCCGGAGCTTGGTGAGCTCACCGAGGAAGCCAGTGTCGATGGAGCGAAGACCCGAGCCTGAGCTGCTCGCCCTGATGTGCGTGGCCAGGAGACGAGGAAGAAACTAGAAGCAGGAACCAAGAAGGAGCAGCCAGAGAGATCAAAGGACAGCCAGGTGGGTCCCTGGAGCTGAAAACGATCCAAGGACGGGGCGGCCAAGGGTGTCAAATGCTGCTGGCAGGTCAGAACTGCGCTTGACTTTGGGCCGCGTCACCAGCGGGCCCAGAGCCTGGCGGGCTGGGGGCCGGAGGGCACGTGTGGAAAGCTGGGGCCGGTGCTGGATGCTGCCTTCCCGCTCAAAGCCGGGGGCACGGAAGTGTAGCAATCATTTCATTATCTGTCTGGGTTCCTGAGGGTCAGGGGCTTGGCCGGGCATCATCTATCTGTCACGAGGCAGAAAGTCCCTCCGAGGCTGGAGCCGGGACAGCTACGGGCTGGCCAGGGGGTCTCCCTCCATCTTTCGGGCCAGGGGTTCGGGGCCTCTCCATGAGGTCTCTGTGTGCACGGACTTGGGCTTCCTCACAGCATGGCGGCCTCGGTGCAGCCAGACCGCACACAAGAAGGAATGTTCCGGTGGGTAAGGCGGAAGCTGTGTGGCCTTTCATGACTCCACTTGGAGTCGTATGTCACTTTCGTCCTAAGCGGTGAGTCAGAGTGCTCCCAGAAGCCCGCCCGGTCAAGGGAGGGGCATAGATCCTGCCTCTCTTCGGGAGGAGTCTCAGAGAATCGACAGATACGTTTAAAAACCACTCCGAGAGCTGAAGTTCTGTAATAAGAGGGGACAAAAAAATGGTGCCACCACTGGAGAGAAGAGTTGGGTTGAGTTTGTCGTTTTTCAAGGCGGAGGGGGTCACTCGGTTGATCACAGACGTGTGTGACGTGTGGGCCGTGGATGTATATGTGATGACCTTACGTGTCACAGACGGAGGACCTGGCCGATGGTCAGGAACCCCGAGTTCCTCGCTTCTAAATAGGGACCACAGAAGACACGGGGGATGGAAGGGGTCCCAGAGAACGTTTGGTCCCATGTTTTCTTAGAGATGGGGAAACTGAGGCCCAAGCCGGTCACGACGTGCCCAGGATCACGGAGGAGCAGAGCCAGAATCGCTTCCCGGGCCCCCAGCTCCCGGGCCAGTGGGCCTCGCGCAGAGACTCCCCCCTCCCCACCTGGCTGGGGTTCCGTGAGCCCCCCTGCCCTCCCTCAGGCGCATTGTAGCCATAAGGCCTTATTATGAGAGAGTCCTTCCCCACGCGTGGCTCCCTCGCTTGGAAGGAGGATGTGGCCAATGTGTGTGCGGCAGGTGGTGTGGCCTGCTTCGCTTGACGTGAAAAGTGGGACCCTGGGAGCAGCAGAGGCAGGTGCTGCAAAATTTTAATCTCCTAATGGTACCAGGGTGGTAGGAGCCTGGGGCGAGCCTTGTGAGGCTTGAATTTAAATAGAAGAGACAGAGAAGCCAAAGGAAGGATTCTAGGGCATTTGAAAGGTGAGCCCCGTGCCAAGCAAGCTTCCAGAGCAACACCGATTAAAAAAGAGTGGGGAGCGGAAATGAGCTGGTCGGGATGCTGAGCGAGAACAGAGCTGCAGTATCCCGAGACTCGGCGGTAATGTGAGGCAGGGAGCAGGGGCGAGGAGGGCTGGGCACACTTCGCCCTGCGGGGGCCACGGGGGCCTCATCCCTGCCCCTCACCGCCCCGTGAGCCGGGTTTGATTGACGCCATTTTACAAGTGGGGAAACTGAGGCTCGGAGACTCAAAGCCTCGCTACTCAAAGTGTGGGCCGCGGCCCAGAAAAAGGGTGGGCGTCATTTGTTCGTGGCCTGCGGGCACCCAGGGAAATGGGTCTTGTTGTAGAGGAAATGGAAAATTGGTGAGAAATGTAAAATCTTTGGCCTTGCCCGGACCTTCTGACTCAGCTGCAGTTTGAGATCGTCCCCCACCATTGGAAGGACCTGCCCGAGGTCACCCAGCTGGATGCGGGAGGGGGCGGAGGGGAGGGTGGACAGCATCATGAGAGCCCAAGGTCTCCCTGACTCCAAAACAAGACTTCTTTCCATTTATGTGGTTTTGCACCACAAAAGACGCCCCCAGAGGAGACGGAATAATGCAGACCTGAATATCACCTCCCTGCTGAAAATCTTTCCATGGCTCCCTAGTTCCTTCAGACCAGGCCCCAGCACCTCAGCATGGCACTCAAGGTCACAACAGGTTAGATGACTGAGCCAAGGTCACACCGCCAGACTGTCCTCCCACGGGCAAGAGGTTCACTGGGAATGCGGAGGCGGGCGAGGAGCTGCCGAGCAGTCCACGCGGTTATCGTGACTCCCTGACAGCAGCCTTGCAGGGTGGGACTCAGTATCCCCATCCGACGGCCCAGGCAGGGCCAGCACCTGCCTCAAGCCACCCAGGCAGCAATGATGGTCGCGGTTTCTGCAGCTGTAGCTTCAACCCTTCCTTGGGATTTTGTCATGTTTTCAGAAGCCGCATTCTCCGGAAAGCCTTGAATTTCTCCGTGCAGTTGGGAGGCTTCTTAGAGAAGAAACACCATGCTGATTTAAGAGAGATATTATATTATTTGCCAAAAACAAAATCATCCTGTGGGTGTAAGAGACGCCTTTTTGGTTCTGGTACTAATTAGCAGGCAGAGGGACCCTGTAAGCACAGAACAGTGGGCAGAGCCCTCTCGCTGGGCCTGGGCTCCCACCCACCCAGCACCCCTCCCTCTATCTCCCTCCACCCCCCACCCCCACCCCGGGACAGGCAACCCTTTCCAGCTTCATTCCCTTTCGTCTTCTGCTTTGGGAGTGTGGAGAAGCTGCCGTTTTATTATTTTTATTTTTTTCTTTTGAACATGGACATGCTTTCTTTCTCCTTCCTTCCTTCTTTCCTTCCTTCCCTCTTTCCTTCCTTCCTTCCTTCCTTCCCTCCCTTTTTCTTTCTTTCTTTCTTTCTTTCTTTCTTTCTTTCTTTTCTGTTTAATATAATTTATTGTCCAATTGGTTTCCATACAACACCCAGTGCTCATCCCAACAGGTGCCCTTCTCACTGCCCATCCCCCATTTTCCCCTCTCCCTCGTCCCCCCATCAACCCTCAGTTTGTTCTCTGTACTTAAGAACCTCTTATGGTTTGCCTCCCTCCCTCTCTGTTTGTAACTTTTTTTCCCCCTTCCCCTCCCCCATGGTCTTCTGTTAAGTTTCTCAAGTTCCACATACGAGTGAAAACAGACGGTATCCGTCTTTCTCCGCCTGACTTATTTCACTCAGCATAATACCCTCCAGTTCCATCCACATTGCTGCAAATGGCAGGATTTCATGCTTGCTCGTTGCCAAGTAGTGTTCCATTGTGTATATAAACCACATCTTCTTTCTCCATTTGTCCGTTGATGGCCACTTAGGCTCTTTCCGTCACTTGGCTATTGTTGAAAGTGCCGCTATAAACATTGGGGAACACGTGCCCTGTGCATCAGCACTCCTGGATCCCGTGGGTCAATTCCTAGCAGTGAAGCTGCCATTGTAGCATCACACTCTCGGGCTCTTGGTTCAGGCCGACTCGGGCTCGGACCACACGCCCTGAGGGAAAAGAAAAAGGGCCGATACCTCCTGGCCCTGGCAGAAATCCATTTGGGGGGCCCGGCCCCCTGAGGATCTTCCATTCTCCGGTAAGACTTTCCCATCGGAGTCAGACTTTCCTTTAGTCTCAGGGAAGCCACTAGGCACACAGCGTCGAACAGGCAGATACGGCTGTATTCTAAGGCAGTGTTTGGATTTAGGCACAATGAGGTATTTGAGAGGCGGGAATATGATCGGTACCGGGGAAGCGTGTTTGTGTCCCCCCCCAAAATTCACATGTTGAAATCTTAAACCCCTGGGTGATGATATTAGGACACTGGGGGGGGGGGGGCTCTGGGACGGGATTAGGTCACCAGGGTGCAGCCTCATGATACGATTAGAACCCTCATAGAAAGACCCAAGAGCTTGCCTTCTCTCTCTTCTCTACCACGTGAGGTCACGGCCAGAAAACGATCATCTGCGTCCCAGAAGAGGGCCCTCACCACGACCCAGCCATGTAGGTACTCGGAGCTCAGACTTTTGGCCTTCAGAGCTGTGACCAACAAATTCCTGCTGTGGGTAAGCCACCCCGTCCCCAGTGTTCTCTGGTAGCAGCCGGAGCCAGCTCAGACACCTGCTGAGGCACTGTCCGTGCTCAATGTTGAGGGGCTCTCAGGTGGGACGCCGGCCCTGTGGTAGAGCTGATATGCCGCAGTGCAGGTATGTTAAAGAATGGGGGGGGGGGTGTCTGTCTGTCTGAATTAGCCAGCAAGGCTGTCTTCTGTGGCCCAGTGCCCTAAGCCTCATTTGGAAATGGCCTGTCATTTACTTTTAAGATTAACAGCCCTGAAACGTATCCAGAGGGCAGTGGGACGAGGAAATATGGCAGCGGCCTTCGAGCCAGACTTCTGACTCCGCTGGCAAAACTGAGCCCTGGGACCACGGCTCCCAAATCGTTCTGTGCTCGGGCAGGAGTGGCGCCTCCTGCCAGGGATACCTGTGCAAGAGGGAAGGCAGCGGAGGATGGCATCGGGGCCGGTGACCAGCCGACGGTCGATGGGTCAGGCTCTGCCCTGTGTCGTCGAGGCCGTTGGCACCTGATGGATGAAAACCAGGCTCCTGTCTCAACGGTCCTTGCACTCGGCTTCTGGAAACGGCTGAGCTCGGTAGATGAGCCAAGGGGCTGGAAAAGCGTTGTCAGTGTAAAAACGTAACTTAGAGACAATTGCATAAAACGTAAAGACTGCTTAGTGAATTATGTTAAGATGAATACCCTTCTTTCCACCCTGGTCCCTCCAGAGGCCCCGAAGGTCCGTCTCAGGCACGGCTCCTGCTCACTGTTCAGTAAGAACATGGCTCCCTTGGTGTTCGTGGACCGCACCTGATGAATGGAGAGGCTCAGTGTGGTACATGTGTACAAAGGAATAGCCTTCAGCTGTAGAAAGAGAAAGAAGCATTGGCCGAGCTACAACACAGATGAGCCGTGCGAAGTGATGGTCAGTGCAACAGGTAGACCCAAAGGCCACGTGATGTGTGATTTTACCTATAAGGAAGGTCCACAGCAGGTTGGCGGGTGCTGGCGGCTGGGGGGAGGGTGGAGTGGGGGGTAACTGCTAACGGGCATGGGGCTTCTTTTTGGCGCGATGAGATGTGCTGGGACTAGATAGTGGTGATGGCCACGCAGCCTTGTGACTGTTCTCAAAATCACTCAGTTGTACACTTTAAAATGGCAAATTGCATTTTCGCTAACAAATAAAAAGGTGGGAAGCTCAGCAAATACACAGCGGAGTTTGGAGGGCTTCGGTGAGCTTCGTGCGGGCTTGGGCTTTGCAGGCTGGCTGACCCGGGTCTCAGGGCACTGCTGTCCTCTCCCCTGAGCCCCATCATTGTTGTTCCAGCCAGTTCCACAGCCTCCAGCCTGCCTCCTGTGTCTGCTCTTGGCCCTCTAGTTCCTCCTCCACTCAGCAGACAGAGGGACCCGTTCAAAATGTGCAGCTCATCTTGACATCCCTTGAGACCCTTGGTTTACAAGAGCCCGAAAATCCAAATGCCTTAGAAGACCCTCCATGAGCTGCCTACCCCAGCTTACCTCCACCAACCACCCCACACACCACCTTTGGGCCTCATGCACAGCTGCACCTGTTCTGGACTCACCTTGCTTATTTCTGCTTCAGGGACTTTGCAGGTGCTGATCCCTCTGCCACAGATGCTCTTCCCCAGATCCTCATAAGACTGGCTCTCTCTACTTTTACAGCCATTCCCTCTTGAGAGGAGAGTTTCCTCACCACCCTGCATCCAGAGGCCCCTTCCTTCACCCCTGCCATTCTCCATCTCACCATTCTAGAGTCTTCTTATTAGTTTCACTACCCTACATTCTCTTGTTTATTCATTCACTGTCTGAGTCCCACTAGAATGACAGAAAACTCTCCAGAAAGCTGGGTTCGGGTCTGTCTGCTCACCACCATGTTCATAGCCCCCGCGATAGTGCATGAAACACATTAGGCATCAAAGTGTACAGTTGGATGGATGGATGGATGAGTGCATAGATGGATGGATGGATAGATGGATGGATGGATGAGTGTATATTTGGGTGGAGGAATGGATGGATGGATGGATGGATGAGTGCATAGGTGGATGGATGGATGGATGCATGGATGCATGGATGCATGGATGGATGGATGGATGAGTACATAGGTGGATGGATGGATGGATGAATGGATGGATGGATGCATGGATGGATGGATGAGTGCATGGATGGATGAGTGCATGGATGGATGAGTGCATGGATGAATGGATGGATGAGTTTATGTTTGGGTGGAGGAATGGATGGATGGATGGATTGTGAATTAGTCACAGGTATGTGGACAGGCAGGAAAAGCCAGTGAGCATCTGTGGAATCACTAGGACACTCATGAGCCTGTGGCAGCAGGGTTCAGGTGAGGTTTGACCAGAACTGCTCAGGGACAAAGGGTTAGTGGGTTGTAGTAATCTTTCATTTTTTCCAGTTAAGTTCCTGTTTACCCATGACTTCATTGGAGATTTGATTAGCTTGTGAAAACCAGAGTTACCTCATTGGTAAGGACAGCACCCCCCTCCCACATTAGGAAAAGAGTGACCACTCTGTGCCTTTACCTGAAAGTTGCCTGTCCATTTCCTAGTGGACCATAAAATAATAAAACCAATTCCTGTCAAGGCAGGCATGATTACTCTTCTTTTCAGGTGAGGAGGGACCATCTCAAGTGAGAGGAACCATCTCAGAAGATCGGGTCAGGTCTTCAAAGCCACACGGCTTAGTTTGAACCCAAGTATTTCTCCCACACACTGGCCAGCCACTCAGATCTGTGGAGAACAGCACCAAGCAAATTGTTACATTGGCACATATATTGTCCTCACTGTCTAGGATTTTTCATCCTAAGAAATGGAAATACTCAAGTGCTGCCTACATGTGCGGGTCTTTGTTTTGATGAACCCAGCTCAGTGCAAGAGGCAAATGCTTGCCCCTTTATTCTAGCCAGGCTCTTAATGCCCCTGACGTTGGGACAAAAGCTGGGAGTTTAAACATCCCCCCTTCATGTCGCCTTAATAATGAGTAAGGGACAGTGATTACCTTATCAATCGGTCACTCAAATTTATCTCTTTTATCTCTTTTCAGAACTGCTGATGGGCTGTACTGAACGTGGAGCAGGTTATAATTTGTAGGAGAAAAATAGAGAGAGAATTAGCAGAGAGAAAAAGAATAGTAAGGAAAACAGAGGAGAGAAAACAGGAAAAAAATCTTTAGAACCTACAGCTAGGTGAAAATTTCCTAGACTTGACACCAAAGGCATGATCACTAAAGGAGAAAAGTTGAGAAACTCGGACCTCCTCGGAACTGAAAGGTTATCTGTGAAAGATCCCATGAAGAGGATGGAAAGGAGAATCAATACAGGAAGAAGACATTGCGTGCCTCACGCCCGAGAAAGGACAAGTATCTAGAATATACAAAGAATGCTCAAAACTCAGCAGTAAAAAAATTTAAACAATGCAGTTAGGAAGCGGGCAAGAGACACAAATAGATATTTCACCGAAGAGATACAGGGATGGAAAGAAAATAAACACATGAGAAGATGTTCAGCACCGCGAGCCTTGAAAGAAATGCACATTCAATCCACAAGGAGAGGGGCGTCTGGGTGGCTCAGTCAGTTGAGCGTCTGACTTTGGCCCAGGTCATGGTCTCACAGCTCGTGAGTTCGAGCCCCGCGTCAGGCTCCGTGCTGACAGCTCAGAGCCTGGAGCCTGCTTCTGGTTCTGTGTCTCCCTCTGTCTCTGCCCCTAACCCACTCGCATTCTGTCTCTGTCTCTCTCAAAAAGAAATAAACATTAAAAAAAAAAAAAAGACCCCACAAGGAGATATCGCTGCACACCCATGAGAATGGCTATGATTAAAACAAAATAGCGACACCACCCAAATCTGGTGGGAATGTGGAGACACTGACCACTCCGACGTTGTGGGTGGGGATATAAAGCCGTACAGCCTCTACGGAAAACACTTTGGCCGTCTCTTAAAAAACAAAACACGCCATCACCATACAGCCCAGAAATGAAAACATGTTCACACAAAGCCTGTGCACAGACATTCAGAGCTTGAGTCATAATGGTCAGAAATGGGAAACAATAGAAATTCCTTGGCCAGGTGAAGAGTTAAACAAACTAGGGAATCCGTGCCATGGAATACGATTCATCAGTAGAAGGCAATGAATTTTTTTTCTTTTTTTTTTTTTTTCAACGTGTATTTATTTTTGGGACAGAGAGAGACAGAGCATGAACGGGGGAGGGGCAGAGAGAGAGGGAGACACAGAATCGGAAACAGGCTCCAGGTTCTGAGCCATTAGCCCAGAGCCCGACGCGGGGCTCGAACTCCCGGACCGCGAGATCGTGACCTGGCCGAAGTCGGACGCTTCACCGACTGCGCCACCCAGGCGCCCCAGAAGGCAATGAATTTTTAATACACGCCCCAAAGTGGGGGAAGCTCCAGGGAATTATGCTGAGTGAAAAAAAAAATCAATCCCCAAAGATTACATGCTATACAATTCTATTTTTATAGCCTTCTTAAAATAACAAAATGGTAGAAACAGCAACTCAGTGGTGCCTATTGGGAGACGGTGAGGGAGGCGGGGGGGTGTATCTGGCTGTAAAAGGGCAGCGCGAAGGATCCTTCTGCAGGAGGGAACGTTCTGCGCCTTCGCGGTGGCGGTCGCGCCAACGGACACGTGTGAAAGACTGCACAGAATGAAGCGCACACACGAACAGATGAATCGTGTGAAACTCGGGAAAGGTGGGCGAGGTAGACTGCGGTGGCCTTTCCTGGTTGCGACATCACCCTTTCGCTCCGCAGGATGTGACCCGGGAGGAGCTGAGTGGAGGGCGCGTGTAGTATTTCTTTCAACTACACGCACGACTACAAATGTCTCCGAATAAAAGTAAAAAAGAAAAAAAAAAAAAACAGGGACAGAATGTTAGCCTTGGCGTTGATATCAATACTGTGTTATTTTGACCCATTTCAAAATGGGGAAGATCCACACTGGCAGAACTGGTCCGAGGATGGTTTGCATTTCTTGAAGAAAATGCTGCTTTCCACCGTTGAGGGACCGATCACACCGCCAGTGATCTTCGGACTATGAAGGGGACCAGCGTGTTCAGAGAACAGAGAGCTAGCGAGTGTGAGTGGGGACGCCTCTTCATTCTCCCGGTGGGACCCTCCTGCCCTCTCTCCATCTCCCTTTCCCCTTGGGAGGAGTCTCTGCCTGAGTCACGAATTTAGAAAGAGGCCGGACAGGCAGAGCACAGCCCCTTCTTCTGCCCTGGGCTGATGTCACACGGTGCAGGGCTGACAGCCTGCAGGAGCCACCCTCCCTGGCGATTCCTCCCACGGGGCTGCCTCAAGGCAGCTGCCGTCACTTTCCAGCCCGGGAGAGCCACATTTAGTGCTGTCACTCCGAGGACCGAGTTCCAGAAGACTGAAATAGATCTCTGGGACGTCTTCTGCAAGCACAAAGGCAGAACCCCAAGACACCAGGAGGCGGTGGAGAGAATTGCGAATTCTCAGGCGGGGAGAAGGAGGGTGGACGAGATGGCTGGTCTGCGGTTGCAAAACCAAGGTGATAGAACCACGCGGGCTGGGGCTGGGCCTTCGCTTCACTGTCTTCAAGTGGGGAAACTTTGGGTTCTAACTCAATCTCCCTGCACCTTTGGTTGCTTAAGACAGTTTCCTCTTCTGCAAAATGGATGGTTAGTAACAAAGGCATCTTCCTAGAATGTAAAGGTGATCACGTCACTTGCCACCTGCTCCATAAAGAGTGTTCGTGGGTCTCTCCTCCACGAGGCCACGAGCTCCTTGGGTGTATGAAAAAACTAATGAATGAATGACATTTATCAAGGAATCTAAACTTGACTCTTGTACTTCATAATCCACCTGGGAATGCCTGATCTGATTCCACAACTGGATCTGATTCCACAACTGGGGTCCATGCTGAGTGAGGAGAGGCCATAAATCTGCCTGTACCTTCTTGAATCCTCGGGCGTGATTCCCCTCCGGGTCGGCTGGGGTAGCTTCTCAGCCCATGTGACTCTGACAACGATGACGGCTTGTAGGTTCTAGCTTCGACTTGTCCAGGATATACTTACTTCCGCTAGGTGGGTTCCGATCTTTACTGCCCTCCGCGTAAACATTCCTTCAGTTCCTTTAACTTCCACTTCTCCGCATGTCTCTCTGAAGTTGTCATTTTTCTCGTCACCTCTACCTGTTCTCATCTCCGCCCGTTCTCTGCCTGTGTTTCTTTCGAGAAGGCCAGTTTCGTGAGATCCTCCGCTGGCTCCTTCAGAGAAGGCGTACAGATCCTTCCTTCTCTGAGCTTTTAGGATGACGCCTCCCGTCCACCTTGCCATCAGTGATTTCACGAGGACCGTTACAATAAGAGGAAACAAACTCTTCTTTATTCCTTCTCAGGTAGAGCACGTTCTGCCCAGACCACTGGTGGATTGCCTCTGGAATGGTCCAGATGGGTGTCAGCCCTGTTTTAGAAGTGATTCTGAGTGATTCTGGCCCAGGCTCAGATGACCAAAGACATCTTCCCTTTCCTCTGCGTCTCTGATGCCCTGTGCAGACGGAACACGTGGGCCACATGTGTCCACCGGCATCGTTCTTGTTTCTGACTTCCTTTGGGACTTTACCTGGGGACAACCCATCCAGGATGTGGATTGCCGTGCCCTCCACGTCCCGCCCCTTCCTCCCAGCTGTTTTCTGGAGTTGCTGAGTCTGAATGGTCGTAGAAATGTGTCAGGGAGGGAAGAGGAGAGGAGAGCATTCCTTATCTCCGGGAAAGTCAGTGTCCAGGCAGGAGAGAAACCGTGGTAGATATTCTAGGGGTAGCTTTTCCACCCCCCACCCCAGAGCCCTGGGACTTTGGAGGGGGGTGGAGGGTGCCATCACCTGTTCTTTTTTCAGGCAATTCCTGGGTCACGAAGCAAAGCCTGGTCAGAACATTCTGGACTCAGCTCCTTTAGTCTCCAAATTCCTGGAGACACCCTGCTTCTGGCATTAGATTTTCGGTCAGCTTTAGTTTGGGATGGATGGTATTTTGAGTTTTCAATGTGTGCCGTGTCTCTAGAGGCACTTTAGGAGGCAATTAGGAAAGAATCCTCCAGAACTGTCAACCAGCTGCATTTTAAAGCTGGACATTCTGGTTCTTTAAAAATAATTTTAAATATTAAATGTCTGTAAATAAAAATGGGAAACGATTTAAAAATTAGAAAGAAGAACAATTAGTAGTTTTACCGCTCGGTGAAAATTGCTGTTGACTTTTGGCCGTATTTCTTTCATCGTGTTTTTCTTATTCACGTTTATATATAATTAAGATCCCGTGGCTTTAAATCCTGCTTTTTTAAAGCCCTAATGTGTCACAGGCTTTTTGCATATTACTAAGATCTTTTTGGAAAAGGCACAGAACATCTCACGGAGTGGCTTTACCATAATTTCCTTAAGCATCCCATAAAGTTTTTGATTTAGGCTTTTTCTAATTTTTCACTATTATAAATAATGTTGCCATAAGGCCTTTTTACTGAAGTCTTTGCACTTAGGTCATTTCTCTGGGATGGATTCCCAGAAGTGGAATTACAGGATCAAAATGCAGAAACATTTTAAGGCTCAGAATATATGTGAGTCCAAGTGAAGAAGGGAAGGATCCACCATGGAGCATGTCAACCGCAGTTAAGCCTGGTGGAAAAGCATCACCTTGACCTTTTTGGAGAGGCCCCAGTAAGGAAATTCTCAACTGCAGCGAACAGAAAAATCTATTTCAGTTGGGCCTGTGCAACTTACTCACCATCCAGGTCAGAATCCTCCTTGAATATCAATCTGGAGTCCACCCCAGTTCTACAAAGTTCTACAGAAACACCAAGTAACAGCCTGAGGCATCGATGCCGTGTGGACCTGGCTACGGACAACGCTTCTGAACCACAGGTCCTGGGTCATGGCAGATCAGCCCACGGGAGGCTCCAGGGCTGAAAGCTCAGGCAGAGGAGAGAGATGATGCCAACAGGCATTCCGGTCGGGCGTCCGAAGGATTAGACAGGTACGTCAGAGCAGGTGTTCCACAGATGAAGCCTGGAGACATCATCCCATGATTTCATTCATTCATTTGGTAGGTATTCGCTCGGAGCTGGTTTCTGATGGTGCGTAAATGAAAGGCATTGTCTCTGTTCCTAGGACCCTCGCAGTCCATTGGGGAAGACAGACAGGAAATCTCTCCCATTTGGTGTAATAATCCGAGCGGCAGTGACGAGGGCACTTGCTCTCACCCATAAACCTCCACCTTCACCACTGGCCTTTCCCAGCCGACTCTTACCAGCCTCCCAGTCCACAGACGTGAAAGAACACATCCTGTCCCAGTAGTTAGGCTTCACTTTCCTGTGACCTCATGGTTTGTTGTTTGCGTTGTGACGTTTCTGTAGCCTGGTGGTTTAGGAAGCACGGCAGATGCAGCAACCAGACTACAAAAATGGTTTAGGAATGGATTTTTCCTACCTCCTCTTGCCCCAAGGAATAGGGGTGAGCTTCCTCGGGGCTCGGGAGAAAGCCCGAGAGACCAGAGCAAAGGCAAGGGGCCCCAGGGGCTCAGGGACCTGGACGTCATTCAAGATGCAGGTCTGAGCAGGGAGTTGAAGGGAGTCGTCCTAGGCTTTCAAAGGCCGGGGCAGCAGCCATGTTTAAAATGGACCAGAGAGAGGACATACGTGAGGGAGAAGATTCTGGAAGCTCTTGAGAAAATCCAGATGAAAGTCAGGGAGGGGCTGTGCTGCTGAGCAGCAGAGAAATGGAAAAGAGTACCACAGACATCCCCCCTCCCCCAGAGATGGGCAGGGTCTCCTGCCCTGGGGGACATACATCCCCCCCTGGATGGGCTCCTCGCCCCTCCCCCCCCCCCAGCCTCCCACACCTTCGGCTTTTCAGGTTCAGCAAAGCTTTCAGGCCAAAAGCAGCTGCTGGTCTCCGTTCCCAACCCCAGTGATGGTTAATCTTATGTGTCCCCCTGAACGACAAGGTGCCCAGAGAGCTGGTTAAACAGGCATTTGCGCCCACCCTCTCTTCCCTGGATGGAACACCTTCAAGTCAGATGCTGAGATTGGCTTGATCCTCTAATTACCTCTTTCCTCTGATTTTCCTTCTTTTTTGGCTTTTCTGGCTTCCGTTCCATTTTCCTCATCTCCCAGTTGAGGAGTTTTTCCTTCTGGTTGTCCAATTTTTTCCCCTTTAACCTAAGACTTCTTCCTTTTCCCCTTGTGTACAGCCTCCTGTCCTTGCTGTGTGTGTGGGCCTCTCCCTTCTTGTCCTTCTGGGGATATTCACCCTGAGTTTCAGAAGTTGTTTTTTCTTCCTTGTTTTAATTTTTTCAGGTCCTTCCTTCCTTCCTTCCTTCCTCCTTCCTTCCTTTTTAAAAAAGTGTTTTATTTATTTATTTTGAGAGAGATAGAGAGCAAACGCATGCACACACACACACACACACCCACACCCCCCACACACACACACGTGAATGGGGGAGGGGCAGAGACAGAGAGGGAGACAGAGAATCCCAAGCAGGTTCCACATGGTCAGTGCAGAGCCTGACTCAGGGCTTGAAACCACAAACCATGAGATCGTGACCTGAGCTGAAATCAACAGTCTGACGCTCAACTGAACCACCCAAATGTTCCTCTCTCCCTCTCTTTCTTTCTTCTTTTCTTCCTTCCTCCTTCCTTTCCTTCCCTTCCTTTTCCTTCCCTCCCCTCCCCTCCCCTCTGCTCCCTTCTCCTCCCCTCTGCTACCCTCCTCTCCCCTCCTCTCCTCTCCTCCCTTCTCCTGCCTTTTCCTTCAATTAATTTAACCACTCTCTGTCCTCTGGGTGGTCTTCCTCCGTCTCTCTGCTCCCGGGTGGGCTGTTAATTTTAGGAGCAGACGCTCCTCATGTGGGTGAGGGTGTCACCTGGGAGCTTCGTAGGCAGGAGATCGGATGATGAGTACAACTTCTTGCTGGGGGATCCCCGGACGTCAACAGGCCCCCACTGTCAGGTGCTCTGGAGACACATCTTTCCCTGCCTCTCCTGGGTGGGGGCTTAGGGACCTGCCTGTGGCGGGGGAGGGAGCAGAGGTTTCCAAGTTCAGGGTATAGGTTTCACTAAACGCCCCACCCCCATTTTCAGCTGGGGGCCCGCCCCTTCCCTCCTCTGCACCCTGGTGTCCTCACACCTGGACAGGTACGGTTTCTCCACACCATCACCCGGTGTCCTAGGAGGTGCGGGCAGAGGAACGTGGCAGGTGGGGGAAGGGGTGTGGGTGGTCTAACCAGTCACCTTCCACCGTGCGTTCAGCATCAGGCCTTCTTGGTCCCAGCACTTCCAAACCCGACCCTCCCTGGGAATCTCTGTTCTTGGCTCCCCTCCCATCCGCCCCCCTTCCCCCATACCTCCCTCCTCTTTCCTAAGACTGCTCCCCAACGTCTTGGACCTCATCTGACACGGCCTGAGCTCCCGTCTCCTGCTCCCTGTGAACCGACAGCTTTTACTTCCCCCCCTGGTGTCATTTCCACGGGGTTCAGGGAGCAGAGAGCGGATCCAGGTGAGTGTCATGCTACCATGTTTGGCCAGAGTCTGCCCCAATTGCGGGGCATCGGGGGCGGAGCTGAAACTCAGCGCTGGCTGCTGGGACTAGAGAATTCCAGGGGAGGAGGAGGGGAGAGGATCTTCAGGGGGGAAGCCCGAGCAGAGGAGGAGAGGGCGGCAGAGGGGAGTGGATCGTATTTACTCGGATGGTGGCTGGAAAGAGGGAGCTGAGGACTGGGTCGGGAGGGCCTGGCCCCGGTCTGGATGCAGAGCAGGAGGAAGCCGGCATTCAGGACGTGCCCTGGCAGGGGCAGGAATGAGCGGGCACGGAGCAGGAGGGGAAGGCCGGGGCCGGGATGAGAGGTGCCCAGCTGGGTGCTTCGGGAGTTTGGAGCAAACGTGCAGGTGCCTGGGAGTGACACTTGGGTTGGTTATCTGGTCTGGGAGAAACCACCGGCGGGGGTGGGCCTCCCATCCAGCCGGGCTGCAGGTGCTAGAAATCTCTGCAGAAGTATTTTCTGGCTTCTCTGAGCAGCCCCTGTGGGTGCTCACGCACGTGCATGCACACATACACACAGACATTGGCGTGCACCTGTACACGCACGCACACACACATGCATCCTGCAGCTTGGACCTTTCCTTCAGAGCCGCCCCTGACCCAGACCTCCTCGCCATGTTCAAATGAGCATCTCCTTTAGGGTAGCGTAATAGAACGTGGCATTTCTAGATAAAAATAGAACAGGTCTACTGCTGCCCAGGACCTGGTGGGCAGGCTCACAGCCTCCTTCTTTCTCAGCTTTCCATGCTACTAAATTTTACCGCCAAGAGACAGCTCCACGGCTCCGGGCCCCCAGCCACAGCTCTGCTAGACTGGAAGGCCTTTCTCAGCGTGATCCCCGGGCCCCAGAGCTGGGGGAAGGCCCGTCCTCCTGCGCGACACCGCCCCCCCCCCCAGCTGGGAAGGAGCCGGAACCCCGACCGGCGGAGCCAGTTTCCTACAGCGGCCCTAACAAGTCACACAGACTGATGCCTGCAAACACTTGCTTATTTTCTTACCGGCTCGTGTCAGAAGTGTGAAATGGGTCTCAATGCGTTTAAACCAAGGCAACTCTGGGGGAGAATCCACGTCCCTGCCTTTTCCAGCTTCTAGAGCTGCAGCCATGGTCAAGATGAGCGGCAGACGGTCTTCACCTCTCTCCCTGCTTCCAGACTCATGTTTCCAGGCCAGGACACCAGTGTGGCGTGTGCCCCACCCCCTACCCCCAATAATCCAGAATCGTGTTCCTGTAGCAGCATCCCCGACTTAATCACACCCGCGGCCTCCATTTGGCCATAGAAGGTGAGGCTCACAGGTCCGAGGGACTAGATCCTGGGCGTCCTTTGGGGCATCATTCAGCTGCCCGGCTCCTGGCGAGCGTGACCCCTGCCGGCTCTCGGCCCCTCTCCGCTCTGTGTCCCGTGTTTGCTTACTGTGCCCGTGCTGCAGGCCCTCCAGACTGCAGGCTGCTTGAAGGCAAGACAGAGGAACTGACCTGGTCCCCCCCTTCACCTCCAGATCCGGGACAGGGTTTGCTCCTTGTGAGTAGACCCTGTGATGTTTGTTAAAAGAGCGAACTGATGATCGGTAAGAGTGACCAATGCAGGGAATAAATAAGACAGCGGCTACGGTTTCAGAATTTCAAGTCCAAATGCCAGCTGGACACCAGCCAGTGGCTGAGGGCTGTGTGAGGAAGGATGGACGGATCAGGTCAGGGTCGCCCGGGACAAGCCACCCCAGGCCCACGCCAGGAGCCAGCGCAGTGGCAGCTTGTAAGAACCCCCATGGCTCCTGCAACCCGCTCCGACCTCCTGACTGGAAAATGAGGCCAGCCGGTCCAGCTCGCAAACCTCGCGCTCCGTGTCTCTCAGAGCCGTGCTAACCCGCAACTATTCGGGCAAAGGAAATTCTGGAGAATGTGTCTCCAGCCTGGCTAAGCGGACACAGCACAAACCCACACAAAGTCAGACGTCCCTGGTTTCAGGCTGGGGAAAGAAACAGCTTCGGGGCTCGGAAATGACAAGTCCCAGTGGCCACAGCACCTGAACTTGAAAGGTATCTGTTTGCTTCTTCTCCGGGGCTTTCTTGAGGTTGAAGCAAATCATTATTCTACAGTTGCTTAAAGTCACTTTGTTTTATCTGTTTTTATTTTTTTTTCTAATGTTTATTTTTGAGAGAGACAGAGCATGAGTCGGGGAGGGGCAGAGAGAGAGGAAGACACAGAATCGGAAACAGGCTCCAGGCTCTGAGCCGTCAGCCCAGAGCCCGACGCGGGGCTCGAACTCACGGACCGCGAGATCGTGACCTGGCTGAAGTCGGACGCTCAACCGACTGCGCCACCCAGGCACCCCCCCGACATGGTTTTTGACCACAAACTTTCTAACAAATGCAGTTTCTACAACAAACGCCCTGATCTCAGGTTATAAGGCAATAGTCCTTGGGGCTATTACAGCAGACCTGTTACTGGAAAGCTCCCTGCCCCTCCTCGCAAGCGGTCTGGGGGACTCACTCTCTGATGGCAGGACACAGAAGAAGTGCGGATGATTTGTGTCTTAGGCCCCTGGTGCTCCAGCTCTCCTTGCTGTCTGACAGGATGTCAGGGCCAGCGTGGGGAGTCAGCCCGGACACCTGCACCTGTCATTTCCCGTCCCGGTTTCCAAGTTTTTAATGATGCTTCCGACCGAGGTCTGTCCAACTTTCAGCCAAGAGTGACTTATAGCATATGGGGCACCTAATCGCCCATTTCCATCCTATTCGCTTTACTCTCACGAGCTTGTGGGCTCCACCTGCCCAGCACCCAGGCCAATGCCCATCTGACTTCCATCGTGGCCATAGAACGAGAGACAACAATGACACTAATAATACAGAAGAATGTTCGCCATCCATGGAGCATCTGCGAGGTGCGTCTGTCTCCTGTGCGTGATCTCTCGTTACTAAAGTAGTTTCATTATCCCCCTTTTATAAATGACACATTGAAGATCAGGCTGATTAAGGATTTGTCCGAAATTAACTTACCACTTGGGCACCGGAGTGGGAATGACAACTCAGGTCTGCCCGTCTCTCCAGACGTCCCCGGCCGTACCACGCTCCCCTGGCACGCCTGAGGCTGCGGATGGAGGCTGAACTTGAGACAGACCCTCACTAGACTCAGAAGAGCACAGCGAACAGGGGCTCGTGAGAAGCCCCATCCCAGAGGAGAAAACGGAAGCCCAGATGGAAGGTTGCCTTGTCCAAGGTCACATGGCACGTGGCATTGAGCTGCCCTGGCTCCCGCCTCCATACTCTCTCTGCACCCCGTGCTGCCTGTTTGCTTGCTATGCACCTGAAATCAGCAACGGGAAGTTCTGGGAGGTCACGATCTCACCGCTCGTGAGTTCGAGCCCCGCGTCGGGCTCGGTGCTGACAGCTCAGAGCCTGGAGCCTGCTTCAGATTCTGTGTCTCCCTTTCTCTGCTCCTCCCCCGGTCACACTTCCTCTCAGAAACAAATAAACATTAAAAAAATTTTTTTTTTTTAATAAATGGGAAGTTTTGAGTGTATATGTAGAGTCAAGGAAGGACAGGAGCGGCAGTAGGTTTTGTATCTCGTGGTTTATCTCTCCCCCACATTCTTTTTGGACTTAAAAAATTTTTTTTAACATTTATTTATTTTTGAGAGAAATAGACAGACACAACATGAGCAAGGGAGGGGCAGGGAGAGGGAGACACAGAATCCGAAGCAGGCTCCAGGCTCCAAGCCATCCGCACAGAGCCCAACACGGGGCTTGAACCCACGAACCGTGAGATCATGACCTGAGCCAAAGTCAGACACTTAACCGACCGGGCCACCCAGGCGCCCCTCTTTTTGGACTTTTTATGAGTCTTAAGTGGAGAGCAACCTGGAGCTGTACCAGTCCTTAGTAGGTTGTGCTATTCCGGGGAGGTGACAGAGCCTAATTGAAAAGATACAGCAGGCCAAGAACTTTTTCTAAAAAAAAATCAGTTGAGAAAAAATAAAATGGAATCATGATGTCTGTCCCACATCTGGGCTGAGCACCAAATACGCATTGTACCAAATTCACAGCGCACCAACTAGGCACAGGCCCCTGGCATGGAGACTGGATGGGAGCCTCTTTGGGTCTGGCCTGGCCTTGCGGAACTTGGAGAGTTCCAGAGACCACACAGCCGCCACGCATCAGGCAGGAGTACTTTCAGCCACAGATAACAGAAAACCTGGCCAATGTGTCTGAGTTAAGGACTTAATAGAAGCTTCTGGCATCGGTTTGTTGAGTCAGGGCACTGAGAGGACACATGTGATATATCACAAGATGTGATACGTCTTCCCTTTCCTTCGTTTCTGTAAGATGGCTGCCACGGTTCTGGAAGTCCTATATCTGTGCCACGTGCAAGCACAGGAGGGAGGCAGGGAGGAAATGGGGTCTCCACCGATCCTCTGCTTCTTCCTCCAAGCAGAGGATCGGTGGAGACCCCGTTTTCCTCCTGGCGTCTGCTGTGACCTCAGGCTGGCCTCTCTCGTGCTAATAAAATGACCCCCACAGCACCAGGCCCCATGCCAACCCTGCTCCTAAGCGCTTGGTCCTGCTGATGCTTCTTTTCGATAGGCACTAAAAGTTCCTCCCGAGCGAGGCTACTTTGCTTCCCAAATACACCACTCTGCTACTCATTGGATGTATCAGTTAGCTATCGCTGTGTAACAAGCCACTCCGAAATGTCAGTGGCCTAAAATAACAACCATTTATTGTTACTTACAAGTCTTCAGGTCACTTGTGTGGTTCCGCCAGTCTGGGCCAGGCTTGGCTGACGTTGGCTGGGCTTGCTCGCGTGTCCAGGGTCAGCTGACTGAGGGTTAGCGGGTCTAGAGCGGTCTGGATGGGATGATTTGGTTCTCCTTCCAAATGCTTCTTGCATCCCTCCAACGGGTTAGCTGGAGCATATTTCCATGGTGATGGCGGGCATCCAAGAGGGAGCAAGCCCAATCATGGAAGAGGGCCAACCGAGTCTTGCTTTCAAGCCTCTGCTCGCGTCACGCCATTTTGGCCAAAGCCCAGAATGGAGTTGGAAGGGGTCTACGGAGTTAGCGAAAAATGGTGGATGGAGGGCAGTCATTAATTGAGGTCATTACTGCAGTCTACCATATTGGCTGAGTGACTTTGGACGGGTTAACTTAGCCTCTCTGTTAAACCTCTTTCTGTTTCCTCATTTTTAAAATGGGACCAATGACAGCACCTGTTCACAGGGTTGGGAACATTCACGAGTCGTTACACTATAGTGTCTGCCTCCCTTTCTCCTCTTCTCTCTAGGCTAGCACTGACGCATCCATCCTTCAGATCTCGGGTGTCGGATACGTCAATGGAGGATGGTGGGTGGTGGAGACAGTCACTGGACCAGCAGGTTCAGAATCCTGGCTACAGGTGCATCTCTGCCTGTAACTACCCGTCCCACTCAACACGAGAGCCCTTCATTTCCTCCTCTGTAAAACAGAATCGCTCCTGTCTTGTGACCTCATTTCTGATCATCCTTGTTCAGTCGATCCTTAGTCAGGGCTCCCGGGGTCCATATAACACCAACATGAGCCAAGAGCTTGGACTCCAGGCAGCTCCCTCAGTCGCATCTCTGTGGAACCCGCTCTCTGGAGTAAAACTAATTGTATGAGTTTCCAGTCGCTGCTGTAACAAGTTACCGCAAGCTTACTGGCTTAAGAGACAACAAATTTATTCTCTCACAGTCCTGGAAGTCAGAAGTCTGACATGAGTCTTACCAAGCTAAACTTAAGGTGTCGGTGGGTCCGGTTCCTTCTGGAGGCTTCAGGGGAGAGTCCCTTAGCTTGCCTTTTCCAGATTCTAGGGCCTTCTCACATTCCTTGGCTTGTGACTCCGTCCTCACTTCACTCCAAACCCTTACGTTTGTCGTCACATAATCTCTGACTCTGACCCCCTGGCCTCCCTTCTAGAAGGACCCGTGTGGTGACACTGGCCCCACCCACCTAATCCAGAATAACCTCTCATCTCGAGATTCTTCACTTAATTACATCTGCAATTCTTTTAACCCATGAAATTACATATTCATGGGTTCTGGGGATTAGGGTTCTTGGGGGCCATTATTCAGCCGTCTGTACTAATTAACCCACCCTTTAGGGTGGACACAAGGGGGACCCCGTCCCATCTGGTGCGGCTCATTAAACCTCGTTCTAGATTAAAAGTATAAATGGGAAAGAACGATGCCTTATGTGTACATGACACGTTTGCCTCCAGAGGCCACCGTGTCCAGCTCAATAGTCACAAAAATGATGCCACGGAAGAAGCATGAGCCCATTGCATGGAGAAGGAGACTGAGGCCCACAGAAGTCAAGGAATTGGCCCCGGTTCCTGCGGTTTCTAAGTGGCAGAGCCAAGATTCGAACTCAGGTCCTGTCTGACTCCAAATCCACCGAGAGGATGGGACTCAGAGTGGTGTGCAGGAGGGGGCTGCAGCCAAGGGGTCCTCGAAGGATGCAGGGGGAGGATGAGGCCCGGAGAGGTGAGGTGCCAGAGGTCACCAGGGTCTTCTGACACCTGGCAGGCCTTGTCCTCATTCCCGCATCTCCCCTGCAGACTGTCCGCGACCTTCCCAAGCTCGGAGCTCCCTCCATGTAGGCTTGACTCTCATCTGGAGGGAAAGAGATTCGCTTCGGCCCAAAGTGACACCTGTCATCGCGGGGCTTCCTGTCTTCCTGTCACTGGGCAAAGCACACTCTTTTCCCTTCAGGGTTGAGCCTAAGTGCAAAGGGGTTCGTGTCACTACGGCACATGGGCTCTGATCTGGGGTTGGTGGATTTGATTCAATTCTGCAGGTTCTTCAGCGGGCATCGCTTCCGACGCCCCGGGGCCGGCAGAATGCGTGGGAAATGGGGCCGACACCTGACCTGCTCCTTTGTCACAGCACAGTTCTTCAGACACCAGCAGGGGCCCGGCACTCTGCCCGTATCGTCTCCTTTAACCCCAGAGCGGGAGGCGTTACTCCTATCCTTATAGTGCAGACCAGAAAGCTGAGTCGGACTGAAGCTCAGAGAGGTTGAGCGACTCACCCAAGGTCACGCAGCTCGAGAACCGCAGGACTGGGCCCGACCTGCCTTCCCCTTGTGCCGCATTCTGCCTCTCATCCAAATGCCGACCGCTCGTATTTGATCAGCACTCTGAGAATTCTCCAAAGGTTTGTGATAGCTGCCATAGCTAACGCCCGCGCCCAGGTCCCACCACGCGTTAGGGGACAGACCTTCTGACCCGCGCTGTAATGCTCTGTCGGGCTGTCCCCCCTCCATCACTCACCCCTGACCACCCGCAGCCACTCCAGTGTGCCCGGCCCCGCGGGCAGGGGGAGCGGCACACAGGGCTAATCCCAAGAATTCGCCCCGAACTTCCCGGGGACAGAGCCGTCGAGAGAGGCAGGGAGGCCCTGTGAGGCCGAATCTCCTCGGACAGGTGCCTCCCCTCCCGAGACGTCCCCTCCTCAAGTGCCGAGTGGAGCGGTGCTACCTCCCCTCGGGCTGGAGACGATACAATGAGATATTGAATATAGAACATTCAGTTCCGGGCCTGGCGCATAAGAGGCACTTGATAAAACAGAAATGCTATTCTATCATTACGTAACAGAGGAGGACTACATAATCTATAATGACGTGCGTATAGTGTATGATTATTTGTCACGCTCAGCATCTCATTGAGATCTTGGAACAGGAGGGGCCCCGGGCTCGTAACTGAGGCTCAGGAAGCATCGCGGGAACACATGTTGAATTAGAAGGGTATCTGATCTCAGTCTACAGCTTGCTCGTGCTTCTATCGTGTCCGTGATGTTGCTCCGAGTGGAAAATTTCCCCCGATGGGCTGTAACTGCCGTGCGGGTAGACAATTATAATAATTGATATGCATGCGTGTGTGTGTGTGTGTGTGTTTCACAAAGCGTTGCTAGAACACGGGACTCGTGGTTTTCCCTGTGGTTTTGATTGGAACGAAGCCGTGGAAGGTAGGAAGGTGCAGCCCACGGGAATGGCCCAGGACAGCCTGAATCGGGAACACGGATGTTTCACACCACGTGTCTGCTGCTGGGTGTCCAGAGGCGGACGGTGTGGACGTGGACCCCGATCCACTGAATGCTGTGCCATTCCTGGCTCTTGGAAGCAGGTGCCCGCTCCTCATGGAGAGTCTTCTGCGGACGGGGGGGTGCCCTCTGCGCCTGCACGCGTTGCTGCCCCATCTTCCCAGGAGCCTGTGAGATGGGCCTTTCTCGTGCCTTGTTCGCACATAAGTGAATGAGACTCGGGGGGAGAAAACCCGCCCAGAGCCCGTGCAGACACGTGGTTGCGGTCAGAGACACAGCTGGACCCCGCTCCCCACTCCCATTATGGGGTCTGGCTGCCGGTGACAGCCTTACGTTTCCCTCGTGAGCATCCCCAGATCGCGGGGTTTATAGAGTGAATGTTCAACACTCCGCGAGGGTGTGAATATTGGGGCCCAGACCGTTGGCCCCCATTTTAGAAGCCGCCAACCACGCTTCACAACCCCTGTTTCAGCTACTCTCTGCTCCGAATGACTCCCTACACCCCGCCATCCGCCTTTGCCTATGCTGTTCCCTGTGCCCAGAGTTCCAGCCCCTCTACCTTCACCCACCTGGTCGTAAAACCTCTGCTTAGATGTTATCTCCTTCGGGCCCTGCCAGCAGCACCCACCTCTGTGTGGGCTTCCTTTATCCCGGCCGTTGATCACTTGCATTGTAAGTTTTCTGTTTGCGTGTCAGTTCCCGCCCCCCCCCCCTTCACCCACCCCTGCCCATGCCTCCTGCAGATTCTACACAGGACCCGGCACATTGTGCATGCCCAGTAAATGCTTGCCGAATGAATGAATGAATGAATGAATGAAGTAACGGGCCCTCGCTTGGAACCCAAGACTCTGGCTCCCCCCGTTCTGGACCCTGTCCCCTGCCCTGGGGACCATCTGCGGCATCACCTCTCCCCGGAGCCCTTGTGTCATCTCAGTAACCAGGCCAGTACCCTGTCTGATTCGCCCTGACTTTGAAACAACTCTTCCCCTGCAGCGCTCAGGTGCTCTTTCCTGGAAACCCTCTCACTGTTCTTTGTCTCCCTCCTCCCCCCTGACTCGGAACTCCGGGGCCTGCCAGAAACTGGAAGCTCATTATTAAACCAGGCGCTGCCTTTTATGATCCCGGAGACTACGGATAGAAAATATTAGCTTCCATCTCAGCTGAGGACTGACATAGTAAAGGCTCCTTGAGCTGTTAGCTGTCATGGAGAGAAAGCGTTTCATCTACATGAGTGATTGTTTCCTGTGTTAGCCACAAAGACAGCGGATTTACATCCCAGACACATTCACGCAGGGCCCAGAGCAGCTGCCACTGTGGAATCGAGTCGTGTATTTTCCACTCCGCCCTTCTTGGGGTTGATCAGAAGACAGGTTGGGGCGGCGAGGGTGGGGGGCTCCGGAATGTCCCGGACTGGGAGGGTGGAGCCAGGAAGGGGCTGGAGCAGGGAGGCAGGCTGGGCCCCACGACTTGGGAGGAGGCCAGGAAGGCTGGCAGAGCAGGTGCCGGGCCGCTGTCCCTCCCCTCCTCCCCTCACACCCCACCTCAGCTCCCAGCTGGTCCTCCGATCTTGACCTCCAGAATACATCCCCGAGCCAGCCCCTCCTCCCTTCCAGTCCAGGCCACGGTGTCCCTTACAGGGGGCTTCGGCACCAGCCTCCCCACCATCTCTGGGCTCTCTGGCTTCCGCCCTTAGGTCCTACAGCTCCTTCTCCACACGGCAGGTGGATGGAGCCAGCTCTCGGCTCTCCTCGGTCTCTCATGACTGGGATGAACCCTGGCCTCCACGGCCCTACACACCTGCTGCCCACCGACCTCCCAGCGTCATCTGAGCTCACTCTCCCCTCTTCCCACCTGCCCTTCCAGGCCCCAAACGCCCCAGGTTAGTCCAGCTCCTGGTACCTTCACACCTCCCGTCTGTGCCCTGGAAACACGCTTTTCACGTCACGCAGCCAGCTCCCCCTCGATACGGGCGACCCGATTAAACGCCCCTCTCCCCGGGTCTGCCTTGACCACATGGTCTGCCCTGGAGCCTCTCTGGTCCAGGGTCATGCTTTATGTCCCCATCACCTGGAAGTGCGTCAGTTGTTTCCAAGGGAGGGAAACAGACCACAGAGGTGCATTTGGCCCCTCAGCAGGTGTCGGTAGGTGGGGACTACTATTGAGTAGCTGAAAACAACTGCTGCTATCGTGTGTTAGATTGTGTCTTGGGTTCTGAGATTATCCGCAGAGACTGGTTCCCCGTCGCCGTGACAGGGAGAATCAGCAGAGGAAGCTGTACCCTCACACACCCGAAGACAGATGGGGTTGCTCCTGGTGCTGGAGAACACAGGGCCCAGAGCAAGAGGGCCAAGGGGAAAGGAATTTGAAAACAACACAAAACAAAAACAAATCCTGAATGCTCACGTCTTAATTTATTATCATTATTTTTTTTAATTGTTTAATATTTTTATTTTTCAGAGACAGAAGAGACAGAGTGCGAACAGAGAAAGGGCAGAGAGAGAGGGAGACACAGAATCCGAAGCAGGCTCCAGGCTCTGAGCTGTCAGCACAGAGCCCGACACGGGGCTCGAACTCACGAACCGTGAGATCGTGACCTGAGCCGAAGTCGGACGCTCAACCGACTGAGCCACCCAGGCGCCCCTATTATCATTATTTTTTAGAGTGTATTTTTTAAAGCGTATTTATTCCTTTTGAGAAAGAGGGAGAGAGAGAACAAGTGGGGGAAGGGCAGAGAGACAGAGACAGAGGATCTGAAGCAGGCTCCACGCTGATGGCAGAGAGCCCGATGTAGGGCTCGAACCCGAGAGCTGTGAGATCGTGACCTGAGCCGACAGGCACCCCACATCTTAATGTAATGTACAAACTCTCAGGCATCTCGTACACTTGCTGTATTTACACGCCGTGTGCTGTAACGTAAAACGTGTTTCACAAAGCTTGAAGTCTACACCGATTTATATTTTTAAGAGAGATAAAGACAGACCTATTTGCAGCAAATCCCTTGCATTCCTGGACCACGTGTCTGGAAGCTTAGGGAGAGGAGACGCTCAGAAGAAAGACCCCAGTGTAGTAAAGGCCTGAATGGAGACCTTTGATGTTAGTCCCCCAGAGTCCAGCCAAGAAGCTTTGTAACCCAGAAGGTCCTGCAAATGTTTCAGAGCAGAGGCAACCCCTCCTTTTCTTCTTGCACCGAACAGAGATCTAAGTGATTGCCTCCTAGTTTCTTTGAACCCCAGTTACTTCTTCTTCTAAAGGAAAATTTCTATTTCTGACTTGTTTCTCTTCCCAGACCACTTGCGGGCTGGGGAGGTTACGATATTATGTCTCCCCAGCACCATTCGTTAAGAACAACCCTGGCCAGGCATTATTACAGCTCACATTTCCGGATGTCATCTCGAATCCATACAAACTGGAGGAAAGAGATCGGACGGCGTGTTCACCATCCCAAAGCTGGCACGTTTCAGGATGCAAGCTCAAGCCTGGGAGGCTCCCTCCTATGGTGGTGGTCTTTACGCTTTTTATGTTCCCTGTGACTTGTCTTGCAGCAGGCACGAGGCCGTCAGCAACCAGAGTCTAGTTCCTCTGACATTTATCAGGCACCTGATGTTTGCCTTTGTGTGTAAGGGACGAGCATCCTTTGCAGAAGGATGATCCTAACTGGGGGGTTAAGATCAGGCTTGGAAGGCACTTCCTTCACTGTCGATATTAAGGCAGATCTTCTGGGATGCCGGAAACTGGGCTGTGGGGCAGGGGCTCAGACCCTTGTTTCTGACCCAGTGTGGCCAGCAGACAGCCGGGAGACGCCGAATTCTCGCAGGTGCTGGCCCAAGCTTCCTCCGTACCCTCCGTTCTCTAAATCGGGGTAGACCTGGGCTCAGAGCTGCTCCAAGCTTGGGCTGAGCTTGGGGGGGGGGGGGCGGTGAATGGCTCTCGACACTGAGAAAGGAGGAGTAAGGACAGATCTGGACCCAGTGGGTCACGGCACAGCGGGCTCGCCTCAACATCACGCGTCTTTGAACATTTAGGGGTCGTTCCTCGATTCTGCTTTGCCCCTGTGCCTGCCCATCTCCTGGAGCAGGTCCCTGTAGCCTGATGACGAATGGGGACACTGCAGGAATCACCCCTTTCCTGGTCCCCGGGGAATCCAGCTTGTGGGGGGTGGGGGGAAAGGTGAACGGCTGATGGGCGATGACATCTTTTTCTCTGTGTTCCGTGAAGCCTCAATTAGCCAGATCCTCGGATTGATCGAAGCACTCGGATTTCTGTGATGGGAAAGGTGAACGGTTAAGGGGAAAATACACGCTACAGTGTCAGAGGTTTAGGAGGAACTTCTAAGATATGAACGATGGCTGGTTTCATTTCCACCTAACCTTTTAACCCCCTGGTTTCATTTCCACCTAACCTTTTAAACCCCCACCTCCTGGTGAGAATCGCCAGGGTCCAGCTGTGGAAGCCAGAGGGGAAACCAAAGAGCGTTCCAAAGCAGGAAGGACCGGCCGTGTGGGACGAGGCAGAGATGCAGGACGGGGTCTGCTGAAAGAAGCCATCGCCCCTCACCATTAGGAGGGCCCTCAAGAGAACACTTTCAGAAGACGATGCTCAGACATGGCGGGCGAGGGGGGTGGCGGTAACACGATGATCGGGTGCTCTGTACGGGCTGTTAAGCTTGAGGTAGAGCACCTCCAGCCTTTTCTGAGACGCCTGGCTGCCCAGCCCCCAAAGATCGCAAGCAACACCCGGAGCGCCTACTGTGTGCCGGGCACGTTGTCCCAAGTACTCAGCGTACGTGACCTCGTGGAATCCTCATAACTGTACGCAGTAGGTAGCGTCCTCGTTACACCTGTTGGTCAGGCCAAGCGCTTGCTGAAGTTCACATCGCTGGGCGGTAGCAAAGCTGGGATTCGAACCCAGGCAACCCGGCTCCAGAGGGTGTTTGCTTCTTTTCAGAACAGAAACATGGTGGTGGGGAGGTTCATTTTATAAACATTTTTATTTTTTTTTAACGTTTATTTATTTTTGAGACAGAGAGAGACAGAGCATGAGCAGGGAAGGGGCAGAGAGAGAGGGAGACACAGAATGTGAAGCAGGCTCCAGGCTCTGAGCTGTCAGCACAGAGCCCGACGCGGGGCTCGAACTCACGGACCTCGAGATCATGACCTGAGCCGAAGTCGGACGCTTAACCGACCGAGCCACCCAGGCGCCCTGGGGAGGCTCATTTTAAAGAGTACGAAGATCAGGGCGCCTGGGTGGCTCCGTCGGTTAAGTGCCCCAGTCTTGATTTTGGCTCAGGTTGTGATCCCAGGGTCGTGGACTCGAGTCCTGCATGGGGCTCCTTGCTGGGCACGGAGGTTGCTTGGGATTCTCTGTTTCTCTCTCAGGGCGCCTGGGTGGCTCAGTCGGTTGGGCGTCTGACTTCGGCTCAGGTCATGATCTCACAGTTCGTGGGTTCGAGCCCCGTGTCGGGCTCTGTGCTGACCGCTCAGAGCCTGGAGTCTGCTTCGGATTCTGTGTCTCCTTCTCTCTCTGTTCCTCCCCTGCTCATGCTCTGTCTCTCTCTCTCTCTCTCAAAAATAAATAAAGTTTAAAAAAAAATTAAAAGAAAAAGAAAAAGATTCCCTCTGTCTCTCTCCCTCTGCCCCTCTCCCACTCCCACATGCTCTCTCTCAATAAATAAATACATAAATAAATAAAGTGGGAAGGTCCTCATGATATTTATATGAACAATGGAGAGGGAGAGATAGGTGGACCCCTCTCCCCTCCTGAAAGCCAGGTATCTGGCCAGCATCCTGGAGACCTGAAATCTTGAAGCAAACATAACCATGACCACAGCCTTGCACATCAGGCGTTACACCCACTACATTTGTGCAGTGAGGTCCTCTCCGCTTCATCCCCAGGACGTCTGGACAGGTCGGAGCCTACGGCCCGAGTTGAAACAAGGTGCAGCCCCTCCTTATGACCGTGTGCCTTGAAGCTGGGCCCCAGGGGCCCACAAGGGCCGTAGGAGTGATTAGCATTTGGCAACGTAATCAGAGAGGTTTGCTGAGTTCTCGGGGGGGGGGGGGGGGGGGGGGGGGGGGGAGGGGAAGGTGTGCGCCCAGCCTCCAAGGGCAGTCTGGTTTCCATCAATCGATGAACCAAGTTTGCCCAGTGTCCACCACATGTCCTCTGGACTTGTGGATCGGGCACTTGGGGGTCGGGTTCTAGCTCCCCCCAAGAACCCGCTCTGTGATCTTGGCCAAGTGATGGTCACCTTCCCGGCCTCGGTCCTCATCTCCAACATGAGGAGAGCCCCCGCCGCAGAGTTCCCATGGCGGGGGGGGGGCTCCCTCCCCTCACCCCGGCCTTTGGTGAGAGGCTGGCTCCTTTGCCAAGACCTAATTTCTTCATCATCACAAGGCTGCCACCGGCCTTCAGGGAATGACCCACTTACAGCCAATTGCTTCCTTCTGGGCCGTTCCGATGGAGTAAATGAAGAACCATTTAAAAGCACAGCCCGAAGAGCCAGAGGGAGAGGCTGCAGCCGGGCCGCGCAGTTGGAGTCCCACGCATGCGCGAGGATGCCTTGCACCGCGGTCAGGGAGAGCTCCTGGCGGGCAAGGGGCCGCCCCACCGCCGATCCGATGGCAAGACCTGCCCTGCCATTATGCTCGCCTAACTGGGCCACTTGCAAAGCGAGCCCCTGGTAAGACGCGATAATTACAGAGCCCCGGGGGGTCATCTGTGACACAAGCCGCTTCGTCTACCCTGACCCCTCCAACCTCTCCGATTTCGCTGCAGACTCGCAATACCCAGGGCCTCTGCTGTGCTGGGAATACTTTTATTTCTGAGCGCGTTTTCTCCGAGGCATTTACAGGAAGAGATGTTTCTGGCACACCTCTGGGTTCCTGTAGGACTTGGCCGGAGCTCTTTTCAGCCACGTGACCATCTGACCAAAGGACGTTTCAGCCCAACAAATGTTTGCGGTGGCCCGAGGTTCTGGGCACCGGGTTCCACGCGGCGGCGCCGAGATGAGTCAGACGCGGGATCCTACCTCCCCGGTTAGTAAATTACCGTTGACTGAAGCCATGTCGCGTGCCTGGGGCTTTGCAAATGTTATTCTTCCCCAGCGCCTTCGAGCGGGAAGCTCAGAAAGGTTAAGTCATCAGCTCAAGGTCACACAGCTCACGAGGAGGACAGCTGAGCTTTGGATCCAAGGCTGTGTGACAGCAAAGCCCACATGCTTTCAAGTACTCTGAGCCACCTTTTTGTCAGGGAGCCAGGGTGGAGTGGAGACCAAGAGATAAAGCCTCAAATACTGTCCCGACAGTCTAAACCCACATGCTGTGAGCCGAGGCCGAGTAAGACGGATGCCGTCGCAGAAGTCTGACCGAGAAGGTGGGAGCCCGTCATGGTGACCAAAGAGGAGGCAGGAATCCCTGCCCCAGGCCGCACGCTGTGTGCCCCCGGTTTCCTGCCCCCCTGGAAGGTGGAAAATATTAGTGTGGTGGGAGGGATCAGCACCCATGACTCCCCTTGTCTCCGTTGTTACGGGGAGGGACACAGTACGGCCGGGCTAAACAAACTGCACCCTTGGCCTTCCTCCAACGAAGCTCTGCCACGAAAGACAAGCGCCTCTCCCCACCCGGTGCTCCGTCCCTTGGGGCAGGGAAGAGATCAAAAGCCCCTCTGACGATAACAGAGACCAAAGTTTGCAGAGGCAACCCAGGCCCCTGCTAATGAAGAACGTGTCGTTTCTTCATTTGGCTTTAGACCGTCCTGCCCCACGGGAACAACGTCCGTCCTTGGGGGAAATGCCAACTCTATAGATTTATTAACGAAAGAGTTGGCAGCTCACGGTTCTTGCCGATAAGGAAACTTGGATCAGACAGGCCGGGTCCACCGTGGGCCCGCAGGCCGGAGCCCATCAGACTAACTGCCCCTGCGCCTTCCCCCAGGCTTGTGAGACCAGACAGCGCCCATCTGGCCAAAGCCCGCACCCTGCTCTAGAGCAAGGGCCATCCCAGGAGGAACGTTCCGCAGGGGAGGCATCTGTCCAGTGGGAGACTATGAGGGAGGAGCTGCCTCGCAGGTGGCAGGCAGGAGAAGGGGCTGGAGGGAGGGACAGGCCGCTGGGGACAGGCCTAAGGTCCTAGCTGTTTCATGTTGCAAAGCTCGAGAGAAAGTCTAAGTTCTCTCAAACTTTACGTTCATCTCTCCTGCATCCAATTTTTCCTCTGCACGCCTTTTTTTTTTAAATTTTTTTTTTCTTTTTCAACGTTTTTTTAATTTATTTTTGGGACAGAGAGAGACAGAGCATGAACGGGGGAGGGGCAGAGAGAGAGGGAGACACAGAATCAGAAACAGGCTCCAGGCTCCGAGCCATCAGCCCAGAGCCTGACGCGGGGCTCGAACCCACGGACCGCGAGATCGTGACCTGGCTGAAGTCGGACGCTTAACCGACTGCGCCACCCAGGCGCCCCTCTGCACGCCTTTTTTTTTTTCCTTCTCATTCTTCAGTAAAGAGACTTGACTTCGCCTGCCACGCCTGGTATGCTGATGTTATGGAAACTGATAGGAGGTTCCATCTTGCCCCATCCTGGTGGAGAAAGGGCCTGGCCAATGAGGCAGACTACACCACTTGGCCATGTTCGATATTAGTGAATGCTTGTGTGTGTGTGTGCGCGTGTGCGTGCCACTATTGTATGTTTTTAAAATGCATAATTGTGTAAGTTTGCATTTTCTCAGCTGTGAGGTTGAGTGTCTTCTTGCGTGGTGGTTGGCCATTGGCATTTCCTTTCCTGTGAAGTTATTTGAGCCTTTCCCGACTTTTCCAATGGGTTGTTGTCATTGATTTGCAAGAGTTCTTTATATATGCCAGAAACTAACACTTTGCTGTACATTGTTAGTATTTTGCTCACTTTGGTCGTTATGTTTTCCTTAAGGTGTCGCCGTAGGAGGGATACTTTGGGGCACCTCGGAGTTAACCGGTCTGTTTTTGTCTTCCCCAAGATAGCTAGCTGTCCCTACTCTGGTCATAAACAGGTTTCCTGTGATTCTCTCCCAATGATCTCATATATTTCCTTTGTAAAGTTGGGTCTCTCTAAGCCATTCGTGATCTTATCTCATAAAAGGTGGAGGAGTTGGGGGCGCCTGGGGGGGCTCAGTCGGTTAAGCATCCAACTTCGGCTCACGGTTCGGAAGTTCGAGCCCCGCGTCGGGCTCTGTGCCGACAGCTCGGAGCCTGGAGCCTGTTTCGGATTCTGTGTCTCCCTCTCTCTCGGCTCCTCCCCCACTTGCACTCGGTCTCTCTGTCTCTCTCAAAAATAAATGAACATGAAAAAAAATTTTTTTAAAGGTGGAGGAGAGGAATTCTCTCTTGTCCCCACTAACCCAAACCCCTTACATCGTTCTACCCCTCTTCCCCCGTACCCTCCACTGCAATGGAAAGAGAGCCCTTCCCGCTTCCGGGACAAGCCTTCCCTTGGGGCTCCCACCTCTGTGCGGTCCTTCTGTAGGACATCCTTCAGTGAATGCCCCTCCTGTCATCATTCTGTCCCTCTCTCTTCTTTTTTTTTTTTAATATA